>NW_004444094.1:5536232-5631364 GCF_000243295.1 Trichechus manatus latirostris | reverse complement strand
GGGGGTAGATTGTGATGTGTGGAGCTAAGATGGGTATGGGAAAGATGAGAGAGAGAGAAGAGAAAGGAACAGGAACCAACAATATGCACACAAACAAAAAATAGTTTTAAGGGAGCTTGCTATTGGAGTGGAGAAATAAGAGACTGGAAAATGGGGAAAAACAAAAATGAAAAAAGAAGAAAAAGGGTAAAAGAAAAAAAATGAGTAAATCGAGAAACTGGAAATGAAGAAAGACAAAAAGGGAATAAGAGAGAGAAGAAAACAAAGCAAAGAATAAAAAAAAAAAAGAGAGAGAGAAAACAATGGCAAGAAAAAAGAAATGCCCCCAGGGATGTCCCTGTGCCTCTGCACAGAGTAAGGGAGCAGCATACAAGCCACGCAGTACTGCCTGGCTACAAGGGGCTCCCAAGCCGAGAAAAGAAAAAGAAAACAAATAAACAAATCAAAACGGAACAAATCAGAGCAAACAAGCAACAAAACAAAAAAGCCCTGGGGGTCCCACCAGCATGTTGGCACAGGCCGGAAAGCAGTTCCACATTTGAGCAGTGTTTCGCAGCCTTTCAGGAAGAAGCAAAGATGGCACACAGAGCCAGGTATTTGAGAGAAAGGAGGAGGAGGTGGTGAGACATAAGGAAGAAATCTAAAGAAGTGGGAAAGAACAACTATAGCAGCCAACAAAAGGCACTCCAGGAGCCGGCCAATGTGGGCGGGTGGAATCCAAGTGACACCAGCTTGAAGCTGGTGCTTCCTGGCTAAGAGACTGTGGCTGCAGGAAGCAGAGGAGGCTAAGTTGGGGTGAAGGAGGATGGGAGTTGGGAAAGCCTATATCGCTGGTTACCAGTTGTTTTGTCTTCCGCTAGAAGCTCTGTGAAGCTTCTTTCTCATACCCGCTGTTTGCTGATCTCCGATAGGAGTCCAAGATGGTGGATACTTGCTCTCTGTTCTTGGTCAGTTTCTTATTTCATTCAGTGCTTGGCTGAGTTCTTTATCTCTTCGTTTGATGCTTAGGGTTTCAGGATTGATGTGTGTCTCTGTTTGACTTAGTTTTTCTGATCTTTGCTGTGGAGGGATGGCATGGTGCTTCTGACTATAGTGCCATGTTGCCTGGAAGCTGAAAGGATTTTTAAAGGTATACCTGAAATCCGAATTGGACTTAATGCCATGGGAGAATAGGTACTATATTTCAAGTTGTCGTATACACCCTAAATCAATGATCGTGATGTTTTGTTCCGAAACAGATAGAACGCACAGGTATAGGAAACAAAGAATAGAAGTTCTCCATTAACCATCAATTCTGACATAGTGTCTCAGGAAATTTGTGTTTCTCCTATCCATAATTCTATGCTCTGAGAATTTACAAATATTTTTCCCAAAGGGGAAATTCTTCTACCAATGGACACAAAGAAGATCTCTTTTTCTTTTAGCTACAGTCATTGCCCAGTCTCTTTGAACTCTTCTTGCCATAAGGGCAACAGACAATGAAAGGAGTCTCTTTCCTGGCATAGGTAACTAACTCTGATCACTGGAAAGAGATAAGACTGCTCTTTCCCAATGGGGCAAGGGAAACTAAATTTGGCATCCATATGACTAACTAGGTGCCTCTTGGTACTTCATTGTATAATTTTGATGGTAGATAGTCAAGTGCAGCAGTTACAGTCCAATACCAACATGGTGACCAAGGGTTTACAACTATCAGGAATAGCTCACCTTTCCCCACCATGGAGAAGCCAGCCGTACCAGCAGAGATGTTAGCAGAGGACAAAGTCAATCTGAAATGGACAATAGATGAAGCAAATAGTGATTATCAGTTGCAGGTAACAGAAGTATGGATTCTATAGTTAATTCTACTAACTTTTCTCTTGTAAGTCTCCCCAGAAAAAGAGACCAACCCTAATCCTGGAAAATCTATTCAATGGGTTGAATTTTTTATAGGTAGCTAGTAAATGCAGGTGGTATAAGTCTTGAATTGTAGTTGCCACTTGGGTGCACCATCCAGATGCCCCATTCAGGACTAAGGTACTCATGATGCTTCTGCCAGAAGTGTTGATTACTGACATTTCACAGGTGAATTCTTCTGAGGAAATTTCTCTCAGCCAAAGAGAGCTACTTCACCCAATACTATGGCCTTTTCCTTGATACAATACACAGCCGCTAACTGGTTGATGAGAACATACAAAAGCTGAAGCCACTTGCCTCGTGGAATAAGTCTAAAGGAATATTCCAACTTCAGAGAACTCTGTCGGAGCAGGAAAATCGTGTGTGTGTGTGTGTGTGTGTGTGTGTACATCCTAGTCCCTCACACTTCACAGGTGTTATTCAGAGGCCACTCCACAGTAAAATATTTGCATGCCGATTTCTGCCTCACAGTGTATTTCCTAGGAAACTCAAATTAAGACAAAGTTGTATAATATAATTCCTCATCAAATCCCTAACTCTCAATGGAGAAATATTACCTGTATTTACTTTGAAATAAATAAAATTTTTAAACAAAAGAATTACTATTATCTCTACTTCTACTCAACATTGGACTAAAGGTCCTAGTCAATAAGTCAAGAAAAATAAATTAAGCCATGAGGAGGGAAAAGGAAATTAAAACAGCAACAACAACAACAACAAAATTATTTCTCCTCAAGAGCAAGAAGAAAGTTTATAAATTATTAGGGCAGTTTCCCTTCTTTAAATATTTCAAAGAGCCTTAGAAACTAGTGTACCTAATCCTATGATAATTATACCTGTGTTATTTATTTAATAATAGCATATGTTTAATCTTGTAGATAACTGTTTTACAGTTTGAAATAGCCATAGATTTTTAAGATGTGCATTACTTTAAAGAAGATTGTCTTAGTTATCTAGTGCTGCTATAACAGAATTGCCACAAGTGGATGGCTTTAACAAATGGAAATTTATTTTCTCACAGTTTAGGAGGCTAGAAGTCAGAATTCACGGTGCTGGCTCTAGGGGAAGGCTTTCTCTCTCTGTCAGCTCTGGAGGAATGTCCTTGTGTCTTCTGAACTTCTGCTCCTGGACAGTCTTCATGTGGCTTGGCATCTCCTCCCATCTTTGCTGCTTTGTTTGCTTGTTTAATCTCCTTTATATCTCAAAAAAGACTGACTCAAGATACACCCTACACTAATCCTACCTCATTAACATAACAAAGAAAACCCATTCTTAAATGGGATTGTAACTACAAGTATTGAGATTAGGAATTATAACACATATTTTTGGGGGACACAATTCAATCCGTAACAAACATCATTTAGGTTTTATTTTTAGACAGTCATATCTCCCTTGTCAAACATTGGAAAGTACATAACCTTTTCTAATTATCTTGGTTAGGAGTACAAATACCACCCAATTTTACCTAATATGTGTACATTGTAGGAGTTATGTAAGTATTGACACAACTAGGTAGAATTTTTTAGTTACTAAGCAATGATATTAAGAAATAGCATCTATTAGCTGAGGATATAAGAAGCAAAAACCATTTGCTATAGGCCATAGGGTTATTAAGTATTTATTTAAGTGTTTTATTAATCTTTAAGGAGAAATAATAACCTCAAGAACTTATTTCAATTCTAGCATCCTTGAAAAGAAGAAAGAAAGTTTGATCTAAGAGACATCACTGACACAAAATAAGCCCAACTGTTAATACTTTGATATTTGAACTTTGAAACACATTTCTTTTTTATTGTTATGACCTTTTAAAAGTTTCTGTGGAACTTTTCATAAAGCATGAGAGTAAAGAGACTTCAAATGAACTATGTACAGGAATGCAACATATTAGTTCAAATGATGCCAAGATGTTAACTTTTCTTTTGAATGTGAATTTCAAAAATTCTTTTAAAGAAGATAATTTCATATGAATTACAGACTTAAGCTATTTTTGCTACCTAACATCCACTGTTACTCTTTGGCCATCTCCTTCCACGTTCTTTTAAGAAATAGTATCTTCTCTAATATGGTGTTTGTGGTTAGACCGTCCTTCAACAAACCACAACCCTCTGTAGCCAAAATGTAGACTCGTGACCTAGACTAATCCCAGTGGTCTCTGAATCTTTTTCTTTTACTTGGTAATGGGAAAACAATGAAAATTTGGAACTGATTTATCTAAGGAGTAATGCCCCAAATGTGGTTAAATTCTATTGTCCGATTTCTTGGAGGCTGCCCATTCCTCTTCTGATTTTAGTTCTTTAGCTATTTTTGATCATGACATTTTTCTTTTAATGAATTGCCTTTTTGTTAAGGCATCCAGTGTTAATTCCTGATGTTTGCAATCAAACAACAACGTACAATAAAAACCAAATTAATATAGTTATAAAATTATGTATACATGATGTTTTATTGATCAATAATTATAATTATAATAAAAAGTTTCCATAGAGTTGATTCCAATCCATGGCAACCCCATGGGTTACAGAATAGAACTGAACTACATACTGTTTTCAATGGCTTTGACTTTTCAAAAATAGAACACTAGAATTTTCTTCCAAGGTGTCTCTGAGTGGATTAGAGCCACCCACCTTTTGTTTGATAGCCCAGCATTTAACCACTTATAATACCCAAGTGTAAATTGTTGATTAATAAGAAATGGAAAAAAGCAGAAATCTCTTTTGTTCAAATATTTTTTATTTCAAAAATGACAAGCTGTCTGTAAACATTGCTCTAAGGCAATCTTACTGTAGAAGCAGATAGACAAAGTATAACAACGGAACTTCAAATAGAGGCACAGCCTGTGAAAATTAGAAAATTGGCAACTTGTGCTTTGTCCTCATCTGCTATCCTTCCTCTAACCCTACCTTGCCAAGACCACTACATACAAGGTTTGGTTTATATCTACTCTTTGTAAGGTAAAAGTTGATAAGAAATGTATCAACTAATCCAAATTTAAGAATGATTTTTGTCCCAGGGGAATATGATTCTTAAATAAACTGAATTACTAAGCATGCCTCAGAACTTGACAGAAAAAAGCAATGGTAAAATGAGTATTATTAAGACTACTGTTTCCTGACAGAGAATCTCTCTGGGCAATTCCACAAATAGGCAACTGCTGCTTTACTTATTCCAAGAATTCTCAGGTCCTAGGGAAAATTACTTTTGAGAATAAGATCTCCAGCTTCTACCTGAATATTAAATTTATTATTTTAGTTTTCTTAACTGATCGTTAGTTATTCATAGTATGAAGCTAACAACAATAATCTCTGCCATTGGAAAATTCACAGAATGGTGGCTTTTGGAAAATAGTAAGAATATTAGTGTTACAATTAAAATATTGCCTTCTGTTATAGCTGTGGGACAAATTGGAGGTAAATCTAGTACGAGGAATTTAATGCTTAAACCAAAATACCTACATTGAGAACGACTAATAAAGCCATACTTTAATATATATTAAGAAGAAAAAGATAACCAATGTCTATCATAATCATGGCCAAATGAGGTTATATTTTAAATCTATGTTTTTTCTTCATTTCTTATTATAGAGTTAATAAAAAATTGTAATTCTCTATTTCTCAGAACTAAGAAAATACAATCTCCTTAAAAGAGGATTGAAGAAGAGTCATAGCACCTTTCTCAAAACATTTACCTTATTTTTATGCAAATAACTCACGCCTTCTATGTTTGTTTGCCAACCACACCCTCCCCCACTGCCCCCCCCAGGTGTTTTCATAGTGCCGCTGTACAAATTTTTTTTTACACGTGGGTGTAAAAACAAATTAGCATAGCCCGCTTATGAAAATACCTCACATTGGGAGGGTGTGGTTGGCAAGCAAACGTAGAATGTGCGTGCTATTTGGGTAAAAACATGGTAACTTTATTGTAATAGATTTTGCTGATCTCCTGGCAGCAGACTTAAGTACCCAAGCAAGAAAAATGTCTGATCTTCTTTAATGAAATTATTTAATTTTGAATCCTGCTTTTCTTGTCAGAAAGACGGCTAGGGAGGTTTTGATTGGAGCTAATTTCCATAACATTTACAAGTTAGGAGGCTCAAAGGATTTCAAAAGTAGAAGCTCTAGATTTTTAATTTTAGATTCCAGTTGACTCAGGGAATTAAAGTCCCTAATTCTCTAGATAGTGAAGTGACTATGTAAGATAATACAGTCCTTCCCAACTTGTGTGAACAATTTATTCACATTTACAGAAATGTAGGTAAGAAAATGTGAATGTCTGAAAACAATGAGAGATAAAGAATAATAGGTAAACTTAATTCTAAGAAGATAATCAGGAAATTATTTTAATGGCTCAATCTTCTTATATACGTATAAATAGAAAAACAGCATTAAGGAAAGAAGTTCAAGAGATTTCTAATGAGCCTGAGGAGATTGATTCATTGTACAGATAAGGCTCAGAATTAGCCAGCCCAATTTTCAAATAAAGGAAGAAATCAGTACCTGTATTCAGAAACCAAGTGCACATAATTTGAGAGGCAAGCGGAATTTCTACAAACAGTGAATTAAATCACAAGGTAAAATACGTGTACTAGAATTTAGATTACATACTAAGGATTTTAGATGAAATTTTTATGAATGACATTCACAAGATAGATTTGGAGAACCCATGGGCAAGGAGTAAGAGCAGCAAATATCTGGCTTAGCTTTATGTAACTGCCATGCTATGACCTTGAATTAGAAGACAAACCTTTTAAGCTTTAGAAATCTAATTTTCCTTGCCCCCAATCCCTGGTAGAAACTACACTTTAAATCGTTGTAAAGATGACATGACTGTCAATACTATCGTAGCATGTTCTCTTACCAGGTGAAAACAGAATCCTCTTCAAACTTACCTGATACTGAAAAAGGACTTAAACTCCAGATGTATCTTAATATTGATGTTCTAATTTCATAACATAAAGCTCTCTGCTTCGAAATGCAGCAATTTTTTTCCTCTTCACTTACTTGCTCACATCTTGCATAATGTCTTATCCACTTAATTATTATCTAAGAGAGAGGTCTATGTCTCATATATTGCTTTATCCTAAACCCTACCCCCATAAAGAAATATTTAATAAATTAAAAGTTCAAATATGGGAGCACTTATGTAAGAGAAAAATGATTTGGTTATAAAAAAAACTTTTTGAACTGGGGTTAAAATTTATGTGATTTGAGTGAATGGGAATCAACAACACAAACTTTAAAAGAAAAAAAAACAATTCACATTTATCATGTCTTTATTTCTAAAAACAGAGTCTTGCCACCCATGAATCTAAATGAATCTTACCTAGTGTTCTTTGGAAGGAGTCACAACAGAATTTCAAAATGTCGTGTTTTTCTCTATGCTTCTCTGTATGTCACCTCAGGTGAACTCACAAATCTCCTTACCTTGCGAGTAACAGGAATACTATTTTAATCCGTAATGACAAAATTCTAACGTATTTCCTGGAACCATTTGCTGTTTTGAAAGATTCCATCTCTCTTCTCTCTCCTAGTGACTTTTCTAGACTTTTTTTTTTTTTCAACTTCATTCAGTCACTTGGCATTTTTTAACTGAGACTCTACTTGGCATGTTTAGAAGTTTTAACTCTTTGAAAAACTGTTTCAAGCAGCCTCCCAAAAACCTTCTAAGGTTTTGGAGTTTAATGAATCTATGCTCTTCATATTACCTGAAAATGTTTAAAGACCATGTAAAGAAATAAATGTGTGTACTTTCACAGATTAGCAAAGCTTAGAAAAATGAAACACAGTCTCACTGCAAATTTCTGTTATAATTCAAAGACACATGATACACACACTCAACTTTATTATAAAGAGATTAGAAAACGAGTACTTATGTTTTACAAAGTGAACTACATATTTATCATGATACTCAATAATTATTGTATTACCTAATTTTTAGAAGTTCCTTATAGTTAAAATCATTGCTAAAAATAAAATTTGTGAAGAACATCTATCTTAACATTTCATATTTAATTATAGAATGATATCTTTTTAACTCTGGGAAGGATCATTGAGATCTTGTCCAACTTTTCATTTTATAAAAGAGACTTTTATGACTTAATTTTTTCATTCTGATGATTAAATTAATAAAGTATGAAGAAGTATTATTAAAGGAATTTTTAGTAGTGAGAAATTACTGAACTACTTTTAGACAAGATTGATAATCAAACCTAAGTAACCTACACTTTTACTTACTTAAAATTCAATTTATTCTTAATAATAGATTTGTGTTAAATAACAGGCTAAATATTACTGAGAATATAATCCAGATCAGAATCTGACAGTTTTTTTTCTGAAAAGAGCAGAGATGAAATATTTTAGGCTGTGTGTGCTGTCACGTTTCTATTGTAACTATTTAACTCTGCTTCTGTAGCATAAAAACAGCCATAGGCAATACACAAAGCAATGAATGTGGCTGTGTCGAATAAAGAGTCATTTAGAAAAACAGACAGTACACCAAACTTGGCCCATTGGCCTTAGTTGGCTGACCCCTGATCTAGTATTCTGTAGGTTAATTATGATTTAAATGTGTAGAAAACACTTTAGCATACTGTATCCATAGAATTAAGATAATTTATGTTATTGACCTGACCTTAGACAATTTACAATAACTTCTTTTTTATTTTGCTCACATTTAGTAGACTTTCAAATTCATTTTTTCAATTGAGTCCAAGCGCAAGTCTATGGCCTAAACTTATTAAACAATACTTATGAAGCCAAATCAGGGATTGGCTTTATTCTTTTTTGAGATATCTTCAAGTTTCTCTTTCAGTTTCACTTATTAAAATATTTCTTCTCCTGAATACACATATACAGTGAATAGAAAACTCAGCCCTATGGTAAGAATGAACATTTTGGTCTGCTTTTTGTGTTTTTTTGTTAACTCAGACTTATTTCCCTTTAAGAGTTAATTGTTAGGACAAATTTACCACAAGTGAGGTAATGCAAAGGCAATCTGTTTAAATTTACCTCATCCTATGGGACTATATCTTTGTATCAGTAGAGCCAGTACGGAGGCACATAATTTCTGTAAAATTATTATTTTAAAAATATTTATTGAACAGCTATTGTGTGTTACATACCGGGACAGATATAGAGATGGATGAGCCATTCCTCCCCATGGAATTTGTAGCCTTATTTGCATTCCAGTTATTGTGAGTATTTTGTGCGACTCCTGTGGGAGTAATCTTTGTCTTTGTGCACATTACTGAGACCTATTTGCCTCTGAAATATTCTAACCAAACATTAGATTTTTCTTCTGCCCCAGAAATATTTCAGGATAGACAGGATGCTATCTTCTCCATTTATAACTTTAATGGAAGAATGATAAGTATTTTCAGAGACGTGCCCTTACCAAATAGCATACCTTCTGGCACAAGCCACTTTTTCTTCCTCTTCTTCTCCTTAGTCTCTTCTTTCTCTCTTCCTTCTGCTCTTCATGGTACTCCTCTTTTCTTTCTTATTCTATTTCTTGCAAAAATGATCAATTTAATATAGCTATGAAATGGTATCTTTATTTTCTACTAAGAATATTGCTAAAATAGATGAAAAAAAGGATGAGAAGGCTGGGGAAAATACTTATACATAGGTCATGAAATGAAAAATCTTTAGAAAATACTACTTTACGTGTTATTTACCGTCACATGAGAAGAAACATTAATTTTCATTGCTCTTCCATGTAAGCCTGGGTAATCTATTGATGTTTCCTTGGAAAACTAAACTAACTTAACAATTAATTATCTTCCATATTGTCAGTTTTAAGCTAAAGCAAACATTTATCTTTAGCTGGGAATTAATTTTGCATTAAATTTAGAATATGCTGTATTTATTATCTGTCACAGAATGTTTAAGTTTAATAGGTTTCTTGATATGAACAAAAAATGAGATAATTTCAAATCATCTATGCTTTTTTGCTTATGATAATTTGATAAACTGGACGCATTTTTGAAAAGTGTATCTGTATACATTTCCTATCTTTATGAATTTAAATAGAATCAACTGGAAAAATCACACATATAAAACTTTATATTATCTTTATATAGGAAATGTATGCAGAAGAAATTTCTAGGAAAGTCTGATTTTCTAAAATTCATATATTCTTTTAATGCTTATATATGCTTTCACATGTCATGGATAAGCATATGTATATATAAATGTTACTCTCTGTAACTACAAGGGGAAATTACTGAATTAAAAGCTTATACAAACTAAATTGGAATATTATTTAAATAAACAAAAACATTTCAAATTTTATATTAAATTCATTTTATTCAGTGACTTGGTATACATAAAAGTTGGAATAAGATAGTTGGGATCTGAAAAGAATGTCCTATATAATCTGAACTAATTATCAAGTAATAGTAATAATGATAACACATAAAATATTTTAAATGTTCCAGGCTCTAGTCTGAGTATTTTACAAACATTAGTTCATTTAATAATTATAAACACTCTATGAGGAACATGTTGTTTTTGTGTTAAATTGTTATTCACTTATTGTAGATAAGAAACTGGGGCCCAGTGAGTCTTAGTGATTTACCAAGGTCACATATTTAATAAATTGCAAAGCTGTTCTTTCAAGCCAAACAGCTGGGTTCCAGAATGTATTATCTTAAAATTCAATTATATTGGCCAACTTCTCCCCAAGTACACGAAAAGATATGTTTATGAAATAATATTGAACACCATCTATTAGGGATTGAATAGTGTCCCCCTAAAAAATGTATGTCAGCTTGGCTAGTCCATGATTCCCAGTATTATGTGATTGTCCACCATTTTGTCATCTGATGTGATTTTCCTATGTATTGTAAATCCTGCCTCTATGATGTTAATGAGGTGGGATTAGCAGCAGTTATGTTAATGAGGCAGGACTCAATCTACAAGGTTAGGTTGTGAAAGAAGTCAATCTCTTTTGAAGTATAAAAGAGAGAAGCAAGCAGACAGACAGGGGGACCTCATACCACCAAGAAAGAAGAGCCAAGAGAATAGCGTGTCCATTGGACATGGGGTCTCTGCGCTCAGAAGCTCCTCAATGGGGGGAGATTGGTGACAAGGACCTTCCCCCAGAACCGACAGAGAAAGCTTTCCCCTCTAGCTGGCGCGCTGAATTTGGACTTCTAGCCCCCTAGACTGTGAGAGAATAAACTTCTGTTTATTAAAGCCACCCACTTGTGGTATTTCTATTATAGCAACACTAGAAAACTAAGAAACCATCCTTTTTGTCTCCTTTCATTTTATCATGCAGACAAAATATTTACATAAATTGTCATTGAAATGAACTGCAAAAACTTTTTTAAATACAAATGTGCTCAACAGTGTTTGTACATACGTCTAAAAATCATGTAGTCCCCCCATACTGAAAACTACCTTTACAACTATAAAATAGTCTCCTTGATTCGCAAATACGAAGGAACAAATAAAGCCCCACGGCTTTGAATAGCACTATTTTTGTCTGTTTGTTTGTTTAAAGGTTTGAAAATGGGCTCATTGAATACTGCCAATCGTTTGCAAGGGTCACTGACACACATTCCAGCAGTTTGAAATTCTTTTTATGAGCCTTAGGAAAGCAAATATCAATCTGGTATGTTCTTCCCTATGGAATAAACATCCAAGTATAGTGTTTTATTATAATAATGCTAGTAGAAGATAATTTTATCAATATTTAAAACAATAGTGTGGATAACAATGAAATATATTTCCATAAAATCTTTTTTTCATCCCAATTTAACACGCATGGACTGAATACAAAGGAGTGGCATCTACACACAAACTACAAACTTCATAAAGGCAGGATTACAATGCACTTTTATAGCCACATGTCCTTAGTACCGAGCACAATGCCTGGGGTAGGAGGGATGGTAAATGTTATTTGAATGAATAAAAAAAATAGCAGGCACTGTTTCTGCTCTCAACAAGCACGGATTTTTTTAAATGCAGGTAGACGGTTAAGACAAAGAATTGATAAGTATAATACAAGTCAGAATATGATTGTGAAATAATGAAGAGACTAGCAACATTCTATGAAACCTAAAGGATCTCTTTAAAGTGTTAAAAAGCAAAGACGTCACTTTAAGGATTAAGGTGCACTTGACTCAAGCCATGGTATTTTCAATCGCCTCATATGCATGTGAAAGCTGGACAATGAATAAGGAAGACCGAAGAAGAATTGATGCCTTTGAATTATGGTGCTGGTGAAGAATATTGAATATACCAGGACTGCCAAAAGAACGAACAAATCTGTGTTGGAAGAAGTGCAGCCAGAATGCTCCCTAGAAGCAAGGATGGCAAGACTTCGCCTGACATACTTTGTATATGTTATCAGGAGGGACCAGTCCCTGGAGAAGGACATTATGCTTGGCAAAGTGGAGGGTCAGTGAAAAAGAGGAAGACCCTCAAAGAGATGGATTGACACAGTGGCTATAACAATGGGCTTAAGCCTAGTACTGATCATGAGGATGGCACAGGAATAGGCAGTGTTTCGTTCTGTTGTACATAAGGTAGCTCCAAGTCGAAACTGACTACACGGCATCTAATAACAACATCAGAAGAAAAGTTTAAATCCATATGGGGAAAAGCTAAAGTTTAGCTACAATTTTAAAAAGTTAGAAATGGTAGGGGAACAGTTTTTAAGAACAAAGAATACTTATTTTACTCTCTTAGGCTAAAAGTCTTTATATAATTCTTAAATCTTTTATTCTATTTATTTAACCCCAAACATCCTCACATTCTATGCATCAGCAAAGCCTTCTGGTCTACATTTAAAATATATTCAGAATCTGACCGCTATCCACCTCCTCTGCAACTACCCGAGTCCAAGTAACCATCATCTGTCATCTAGCTTATTGTCTCTCTCTTGGTGTCCTTGTATTCACTTAATCTCTTCTCAGCCCAGCAGCCAGAGGAATTCTATTAAAACTCAAGACTAACTGTGTCACTCCTTTGATAAAAACTCCCCAGTGGCTATCCATCATATTCAGAATAAACGCCAACTCTCTTCAAATCGCCTAAAGTCTCCCTGACCTTTTCTTCTTTCACCTTGTCCATTCTATTTTAGTCACACTGATCTTCTAGGTGTTCCTCAAACAGTCTAGGAATGTTCCTGTTTCCAACACTTTGTACTAGATCTCTCTGCCTGTTTTGCTTTTTGTCATCTGCTCCATTTGCTCACTGAAGTTCTCCAAAACTGTAGTCAAAAGTTTCCTTCTCTGTGTGCCTTCTATGGCCACATTGCATAAAAATGTTTTCCCCCTCCTATTCACATTCCTGGTTTTATTTATGTATCTAACTCCTTAACCCTTATTATTATATAATGTATTACACATGCCACTACTTTTTCTTTTTTTCTTGTGTTCACTGGAAAGTAAGCTCCATGAGGCCAAGGATTTTTATCTTTTTTGCTCACTGCTGTCTCCTGACTTTCTAGAATACCTGGCACACATTAGATATCCAGTTAATTTTTATTGAGTGAATAAATGATTGATGACTGAGGTTTTGAGCTTAGAGGACTATGATAGTAAAAAGGGGGTGTGGTAAACACCATTGTTTTTCCTATTCAATTATCACTACTTCTTTCTGACTGCTAGAACCCTGATTCCCTAAAGTGTTAAACAGTCATACGCTTCATGGGTACCATCCTCAGCAACAAGAGATGGAATCTGATTAATTCTTGAAAGTCACATAAATTAAAGTCTCATTGCCAGTAGTCTGTTTAGGCATAAGAATCTGACCATCCCCCACTTAATAATGAGACATACAGGGAAGCCTTCTGCATGGTTGGAAACCCTGGTGGCATAGTGGTTAAGAACTACAGCTGCTAACCAAAAGACGGGCAGTTGGAATCCACCAGGTGCTCCTTGGAAACCATACGGGGCTGTTCTACTCTGTCCTATAGGGTCGCTATGAGTCGGAATCAACTCAATGGCAATGGGTTTGATTTGGTTTTTGGGTCTGAATGGTTGTGAGAAAGTTTTTTTTTTTTTCTCTTTTTTTCCCCATCTAGTACCAAAAAAAAACATGTCCTTGCTTCCTTTTGATATCATTGTGTAAGTATAAAATAGTCAGAGTTGTATAGCCATCATGTATTAAGGAGGAAAAGGCAGGGGAATTACAGAAAAGCTGAGTTGAAGCCCTGAGAACATAAAAATACCAAGCAAAACAACTATGGCACTTCACTGACCCTGGCTACTTGTAACGTGAGATAATAAATTCCTTATTCTTTAAGGCCATTTTGTTTGGGTATTGTATTACTAATAAAGTTATTTTATGTAAATTATGAATGTGGTTTAAAAACAATTAGGTTGGGAAAGAGAGGGTCTCTATCTTTTGCCTTGGGTTTTCATTTTAGGTATGTATTTATTCACTTAACTTTTACTTCTTACACAAAAAGATTCAAAACAACCTACTAGAATTTATATATTTAATGCCATGGAGACAAAGCAAAAACAATAGTAGGAAAATTAAAATAAATTATAAATGGTACCCCAAAAAGTACAATGAAATAACTAAAGATAATGTTATTTATTTCTGAATTCCTGAAGAGCTACATTAAAAACAAACAGAATAAATTATGAGAATTATAGCACTCATAACATCAAATCTTAACAGTTGTTCAGAAGAAGCACAGATGTTTTTAGTACTGAAAATTTTTTTTTTAATGATTCCTAGTGGGCAACGGAGCCCTGGTTGTGCAGTGGTTAAGCATTTGGCTGCTAACCAAAAGGTTGGCAGTTTGAATTCACTAGCTGCTCCTTGGAAACTCTATGGGGAAGTTCTACCCTGTCCTATAGGGTCACTATGAGTCAGAATTAACTCAACAGCAATAGGTTTGGGTTTGGGTTTTAGTGGGCAACATCCTTGAAAATACACATGGACAATTAAAAATTTCTTAATTACTAGTGCTGCCCACCCCCATGACATTATCTAAGCCAAAGCCACCATTATTCTTGGCACTATTACTAGAGCAATGTTCTATTTAATTTCCTTGTGTGTAGTTTTAACTCCTTGATATATATAATAAAATCCTTTTACCAAGTCAAGAACTGCAATAGATACTTGAGATAAATAAGTAGAAATCAAAATCTTGTCTGTATTCTAATGAAATTTAGAGTCTAGATTGAAAATTTATATAAATAAAGACAAGATATTTCTGGTTTTATTATTTTGGGGTATCTTATGGAAGATGAACACTCCATCTCAGAACTACACAAAAACAAATCTGGATTTTGAAAAAAACAAAGAAGAATTAATTTGAAGGAATTGAAGTTCTTCCACAGCAGTAATAACTTAAAGGCAGGCTCCAAAAAAAAAAAAAATTTACAGAGAATTGGATCAACAATCTTCAAGTCATTTTCCTGTTGGGGCTGTATGCCAATTAATGCACTTGGCATGAATCCAAGAATCCAAACATTTGCCAAGAAAGAGAGAAAACAGCAGATATTTTTATAATTTTACAGTGATAGAATGAGAAAAAATGGAGGTTGACATGATGAGGAAGTAAACAATTTAGGAGTGGAGATATCAGTAAGTAAAAGGCTCAGAGAAGTTAGACTGTCTGTCATTTAATGCTTTACTCTGAAGACATGTGCAGGGCAAGATACTATGCATCTAAGCAAAATCTGATGACAACCAGATCAGAATTTTTGACAGTCTCACCATGCTGAGGAGATGAAGATTGGAGTCTGTGACACACAAAATGGGAATGAGCCAGACATTCAGTTGTGATCCCTGAAGGGCTACATCATAGGAGTGGAGATAAACCACAAGTAGATAGATTTAAAAAAAAAAAATCAATAACAAAATCCCCAGCAAAACAGCCATGAATAAATTAAGGTAATATGCCTTAATATATCTGTCAACAAGAGAGAAGAGTGAAGCTTTTCTTGAGGAAGACAACATCATGCAGAACCTATAGAATTACTCACACTTAATGTCCACAGTATTCAAATATTCAGGATCAGGAAGAAAAAGAAAAGTAATAAAAATACAGCCGAAGATAATACCATTATTGGAATTATCAGCAATAGACTTTAAATACAAAGTAATTAATGTGCTAAAAATTAGATGCGTGGTAGAGAATCACACAAGAGTGTAATCAATATAAACAAAATAAAATGTGAAATCTAGAATTGAGAAAACAATAATTGAATTTAAGGACCCAATAAACAAAACAAAACAAAACTTGTTGCTGTTTAGTTGATTCTGACTAATAGTGACCCTATAGGACAGTCTAGAAATGCCCCATAGGTTTTCCAAGGAGCAGCTGGTGGATTTGAAAGGCTGATATTTTGTTTAGTAGCCGAGCTCTTAACCACTGTGTCATCAAGGACCCAAAAGATGTATTTAATAACAAACTGGACAAGATAGAAGATTCTATAAGTGAACTGGAGAATGTCAATAGAAATATTTGAACAAAAAGTTTAGAAAAAAAACTCTATAAGTGAAGGGAGAAAAAGGTATAATATTAGTATAATTGGAGTCTCAGAGGGGGACAGAGGAGAGTAGTATTCAGAATCAATGTTTAAGAAATAATGAATATGATATCAATTTCTGGAATCTCTGGTTAAAATATACTCATATCAATGAATTCAGCTGATCTACTGTGGTGTTTTGCCTGCCTTGGTCTAATTCCCTTAGAATCCATCTCCATATATGTTCTAAGGTTTCTGCCAATATATATAAGGCAATTATTATAATTCTGTTAGTGTGTAAGTCATTACCTCCTGGGTCATAGTATATGTATGTATTTAAAGTACTAAGGACTTCTAATTACTTAATCCCCCAGAACATGCTGACATTTGGTGGTAGTTATAGGCCTCGTGGCAACACTGGGTGGTTGTAGTGGATCCTGAGTAAAATGAGCATCACCCAACGTATCTTCAAAAGATGATAAGGCTATCGTAGTGTTTTCTAGCATAGAAGGCTAGTCCTCTCAGAATCCAGAGGGCAAGCTACTGCCACTCAAAATAATCCACTCCACATTATAGTCCTTAGAGTTATCATTATTTATCAAAACAGTCAAGTGCAGCAGCACGTGATATCCCTACGTGCATGTTTCAGTTGATACATCAGCAAATGAACTACAGGAAATAGCTCAATAATGATTTCACCGCATGCCATGGGTTACTACCATCCCACCTCCTTCTAGCAAGGAGCTCAGCACTGTGCTCAAACTTAAGTTCAAAATGAAATGAATTTTCAAAATCCTATTTTTAGGGACTTATCTTCTGGGGCCACTCTTAGTACCAATTTTGTATCATTCTGGATCCAGTCAAGAGATATAAACCACACAGTGATATAAACAGAGGAAGTTTAATGTAAAAAATAAGTACCCTATGCTAAAAGACAACCCTGTATGGTTTCTTAGAACTTAGAGAGAGTACCTGGGAAGAACATGCTGGAAAGGGGAGCTCACTGCCCAACCTAGGTTCAGATTTTTTTAGAGAATGTTCAGGCTTCTGAATCATAAAGAAGTTCACTGGTCTGCCTAGGCCAGAACTCTTCCACAGTTGCTAGGCAAGCAGGAAGCATCCCTCCCAAGCACAGAAAGTGATACATGGCATACCACAGCTAGTGACAAGCATGTGGGTATAACAAGGGAACAGGGCTGTTCCTGTGGGCAGAAGGACTGGAATCTATGGTGTTAGTGTCAGGACACTGTAGTGTTAACAGGGTTGCAGACTCAGAAGGGTTAAGGGAGATAAATCTTAGGGGACTTGGGGGTAGAGAGCAGAGGGATGCGGGTTGCTGGTGTAGGCATAAGTACTGCATCTTGCAATGTCTGTATTTGAGATGGCTGCGGGATGGGGATGACCTCAAGGAGGCCAAGATAGCACACGTTCCAGGTGCGTCAGTGGGGCAGTTCCAACACCCACAATGCAGGTCAACTGTGCAGCCACCAGAAATGCAGGAGCACTCCTTCCTCCTGCAATAATCCTCCAGAAAACTCTACTGAGAGAGCTTAACACTGGACTCACTATAAATGAGAAAATTTTAATGGAATTTTGTGCATTATCACAAAGTATATACAGAAGAGCAAATTTGGAGCTGAAAGGCAATACATTGATAACTATAACAGACATCAAAGAATTAAATTTTTTTCAGATAATTAGAATTAATATTACTGCTTTCTCTTGATAACAGTTGATTCTCTTCTGTAACTATCTTTGAATCCTGGGCCTTCTTTAACACCTATTGATCAAGTCAATCGACCAAAAAAAAAAAAAAAAAATTGCCAGTGACCCTATAAACAGAGTAGAACTGCCCCATAAGGTTTCCAAGGCTGTAATATTTACGGAAGCAGATTGCCACATCTTTCTCCCACAGAGCAGACTGGTGGCTTCAAACCTAGCAGCCAAGAGCTTAACCAGCGTGCCACCAGGGCTCCCGATCAAGTCAGTAATCTCATCTTGATAAATGTTTCTCTATAACGTTTTTCTTCATTGTTGCCATTTTCAAAATGCTTCTGTCCATTCAACAAGAATCTACATCATAATGTAATCTGTTTATAATAACAATAAACTTTCTCATTCAAAGATAATTTACAAAATTTTAATTATAAACATGCTCAAATCATTCTTTCCTTTGGTTAATTATAAATACATATTGCTATTTCATGTTTTTGTCTTCTTCTGCCTGTCTTCATTAAACATTCTAAAAACTTTACAAAGTTAGATGTTTTCACAGTTTGGTTTTAATTCATTTTGTACAGCTGCTCAGTCAGCATGTGGCCACTAACACATCATAGGCCTTGTCACATAATGTGGTGTGATTTAGTAGGAAGGAGAGATCATTCCTCACAGGGACTAAGGTGACTCTGGTCACGAGAACAGTTGTCAGTTATTAAAAGTTTTTAAAGTAAAACTTCTTTAATAAATGGATGTATTTGACATGTTCTAAACTATCATTAATCTTGAAGGAAAACACATTTTCAGCCTATTCCAAGTTTATTTTCCCCACTGACTCATTTTGCATATTACAAAACCTTTAAAAAGTATACATTATTTAATCTTTGAAGATACATTATTCCTTTAGAGTACTATGGACTTCTGACTACCTGACATTTTAACCTGTATCTTAGACTGAGAGAATAAAGTGTTATATAGTTGTCATTTACACAGCTTCACCATAGTGATAAAATCTTGAAATTATTTGTAAAAATCCATGCTTCCAGATATGCAGAATTTTGGTTCCAAATAAATTGAATTTATCTTTTTTTGATATATTATCTTTATTATAAAAACATGATATTATGCCAGGTAGAATTTTATCAGGTAGAAATGGATCAACATACGTTAAAAAAATCACATCTGCATATTTATAATCTAATTTTTGTAACTCAGCTACTTCACTTGTGATACATTGTGCATTGTAAACACACCTCATTATATAGGATCCTATCAAAATTTTAACAATGGATTGAATTTCAGGCATATCTGGCTCAAGCCCCTCATTCTATAGATATAAAAGCTGAGACATAAATAAATAATAAAACATATTCAATGTCTTTTCAGTATCGGTCAATTAATTTCAGTAAACACGTACTAATCAGCAGCTACGTATACGATCAGACTTGATAGACATAATGACTCAGAAGACAAACATGGTCTGTCCTCAGCAAAAAGAAGCTAAATATTAATGTGTACTACTTCATTTTTTCTTTTTTTTCCTTCTTAGCCTACTAACTAATTTTTGCTTTTTTCTCCATGGTTCCATGGTCTTAGGATCTTGATCTTAGCCACTATAGGCCGCCTTAAAATGGAGTAATCGTGGGGATTAGAGAGAAAACTAAAATTTACCTTCCATTAATCTAAATTGGGATTAGTAATTTATGATATTCATGCATAACAAGTGAAGAGAGATGGTTTCTTTTAATGAGACCAGAGTCAGCCTCATTTAAAACCGTGAAAAACATAAGACTGATCATAATTCCAATGCCCACTGAGTTCTTTTTCCCAAGCACTCCTGCACCTTCTCTTGAGAGAACAGTAACTCAGATTTATATTATAACAAATATACTAGGTGAATCTGCTTCATTGATATATAATAACTGAGTGTTGTATAAACAAAAACACCTCAAATGCCTCTTCTAAGGAAATATCAGTGATTATTTCCAGAGAAGAATTCAGTAAAGATTTGGTCACAGAGGAACTGATAACTAAGCATTATGTCTTTTCCTATGACATTTATTCCTCAGTGTTAAAAGAGGTAAGAGTCTTCTAGTGTAAGCATTGCTTCTCAAGAATAATCTGACCAGTTGTGGTTGACTTTCTAATAGTGATATTTTTTTAGAAGATGAGACTTAAAAAGAACACATACAATTTGATTTTTCCTCTAGCAAGATTGTCTATTTTACTATAGTTTATTATTGTTGTGGTTAGGTGCTGTTGAGTCAATTTTTGACTCATAGTGACCCATGTAATAAAGTAGAACCACCCCATAGGCTTTTCTAGGCTGCAATCTTTATGGGAGCAGATCTCCATGTCTTTCTCTTGTGGAACAGCTGGTGGGTATGAATCGCTAACCTTTCGATTAGCAGCAAGAGCTTAACTGTAGTGCCACCAAATTTTATATCAGGTTTTGAACTGATTATTGCTAACATCACATAAATTTTAGATTTGTTGTTAAATTTGGTAAAACCCCTATCAAGATTATTTCTTATACCATCGATAAGAATTCAGGGCATTTCAAGATTTAATGTACAGAGACTAATTTTAAATGATCTTTCATCTATCAATGCTCAATAACCAGGGCCTTGAAAATGGCCCCAGCAAATGAGAGGCCTAGAAGCATAAGATACATTTGCTTCATAGGCAACCAACTCTGAGAGGAAGAAAGAAACTTCAACAAGCAGATAAAATAAAGTGAAATAACTTTGGGTGGAGTCCCTAGGTGACGCAAATGGTTACGCAGCAGGCTGTTATCTGAAAGGTTAGCAGTTTGAACTCACTCAGAGGCACCTCAGAAGAGAGTCTTGGCTAACTATATCTGAAACCTTATAGCCACTGAAAACTTTATGGAGCATTATTCTACTCTGCAACACATGGGTTCGCCATGAGTCAGAATCAACTCCATGACAACTGGTTTGATTTTGCTTTAAGCATTTTGCTAGAGGACACACAAGATGTTCTGGTTGCATTTAGCAAAGGGCTTCTAATTCAGGGTGGGGACGTTCTGCGAGGGAAGAGGAGAGCCAAAGGAAAAAATGGTGTCAGAACTAAATGAACTCATAAAGAAAGTTCTTGTGTTGAGAATCTTATACGACTGTTATCTGATCTGCCTTCTTTATGTTCGTAGCTTACAATGTTACAATTGTAATGTCAGATCAGGAAGATCTTTTATTAATTTTTTTGTTGAAGCTATATGTTATCTATTTTTTCCTTAATCACATGTCACACCAAATTGAATTGCCCAAGCGAGATGCCAAGTCAAATTTCTTTTTGGCATGAGGAAAAAATACATAATTCTTCAAAAATGACATAATTCTGAGTCAGTTAGAATCATGTGTTCCTGTCAATCTTTCATGTGTAGCGTTTAAAGAAAATCATTTATGAATACCTTGATCATTTTTTCATTCAACGTATTTGTTGAGCTCCTATTAAGAGCCAAAATGTAGTGGTAACCCAAAGAACCAAAGCTCCTATTCTCATTTTATTGGGATGCACAGAAATAAAATAATATAGCTGTGTATGTAGAAAGTAAGTATAAATGCCATGAAAAATTAATAATCAAGATAAGGCGATAGAGAATGATTTGAAGTTGTATTTTAATTCTGTGATTAAGGAAGGCCTCAATAAAGAAATGACACTAGACCTGAATATAATGAGAGAATAAGCTATGCAGAAGACAATGAATATAAAGACCTTTAAAAAGGAACTAGTTTTGTAAGTTCAAAACATGTAAGAAAATCGGAATGGCTGGAGCAACATTAGTGAATAGCTACAAGGGTGTGTGATGAGTAGTACAGAGATATGGGAATGATCCATATCATATACGATGTCTTTTTCCGCTGAAAAAGCATGTGGATTTCATTTTAGTGCAATGGGAAGCAGCCATTGGAGAAGGAAGTTGACTAGGAAGAGATGTAATCTTATTATTGTTTGTATACTGTAGTCTCAGGTGGAAATTGTGTTAACATAACAATAAAGAAAGATACTGTGTTAGGGTTTCTGGGAGAAGAATGCTCTGTCTTAAAAGAGACATATGAGAAGACTGAAATGGAGCCATCTGAAGAGAGGCAGGAATGAAACCAGGGAGTGAGTAGTCTTTGACAGGAACTTTCCAGGTATTGTGTTTCTGAGGAATGGCAATGATTCCAGTTTGACCTGAGCAGAGGACCTGACGGGAAGATTGGGAGGTAATAATTTCAGAGAAGCAGATATGAGGAAGATCATGTAGTAATGATCAAGTGTTTGAGATTCTGGGGAACGAATTTGGAGGCTTTTGAGCACAGGAGTGGCATGCTTTCTCCCTTGCTGAAGACATGATGCTGTTTCACCAAGGTCACTTTGCCAGGTAGCAAATAGTTTTGAGAAGGAAAGACGGGAAGCAGGATTTTCCACTTCTCAGACTCTTGCAGGAGTCCAACTGTAAGATGGTGACAGCATAATGTAGGATCATAAGGGTGGGTCAACTGCAAAGTGGGCTATTTGGGATACATTTTGTGTAGATTAATCAACATTAGAAAACAGATTGCATGAGTAGTGTTAAAGGAATCAAGGAAACACTCTATTTTAGTAGGATCTCAATATTCTCTTTTAACCCCTGATTTACAGGTTTGTAGTCAGAAAATTATTTTATTTCTACTTAATCCTTTTCCTCTGTCAAGCCTCAAGATGATAGAAAATAAAAAAAGTAATGCTTCTCTAGTTCTTGCCCTGATGTCCCACTGGTTTTCTTTCTACTCAGATATATACATGTACACCGCTGCACATAATTATTTTATTTTTGTAAGAAAAAAATAGAGCATTTGATGCCTGATGAGCATCACAATAAACTTTTTTCATAAGTAAACTTCCTTACAGTGCCAGACACAAAATGTCAAGGAGTTCTTTAGCACGTTTCCACAGATATCAATGTTTCTATTCCCTGCTCAGCAGAGCTCTATATTCAGTGACATTACAAAGTCATTTGAAGGGAAGTTGCCTGGTGAGAGAGAAGATGATAATCTTATTTGTCTTTTAAGTAACTGAAAATGTTTCGGTAAGACAAATTTCACAGTGTTTTAATTCATATATACATACATATATATTTTTCCATCTAAGTGAACAAGAAAAGATTGGAAACTCATGAAATACTCTGCAAAAGCATGGAAAGAAAGAACATCTTTCTCCACCACTTTCAACCTCTCGTTAACAATATAAAGTAAGAAAGAATGGATAATTCACATACAGCACACTCATAAACAGTGAACAATGCAAAACAAAATGAAGAGTCTCCTCCTATCTCCTGCAAATCTCATTGTGCTTACATGAAATACATATGATCTGGGCCTTGCAGAATAACTAGGATTTCAAAAATGGAAGACAGGGGGAGGTCACAAGAAGAGGCATGTCAGAAGGAAAGCACATGGTAAGTGTAGAAAGAAAACACGGCTCATCTGCACCAAATTTTAAAGTTTCATGACCCTTCTTTTGAAGCAACATTGTTATAGTGTTATTATGGGACCTTTTTTTTTTTGGTTTTGATATGGAAGATAGACTAAGGGCAGAAATGAGAGTCAGGAGAAGCTCAATAGATGCTATTACACTACTCATAAGCACAAGTTAATAAAGTCCTACTTGGGTGCCAGAGTCCCTAGGTGGTGCAAATGGTTAAATATTCAACTACTAACTGAACAGATGAGGATTTGAACCCACCCAGAGGTGCCTTGGAAAAAAGGCCTGGTGATCTGCTTCTGAAAGGTCACAGCCTTGATTGAAAACCCCACGGAGCACTTCTACTCTGCACACACGTGGTTGCCATGAGTTGGAATTTTCACTTGATGGAAGCTGGCCTGGCTTTTGGTTTTTGGTGTCAGAGGCAGTGTAAATGGAAGGATAGATGAGCACTGAATAACTATGTGTAATAAATTATCTGTCTCTCTATTATCTCTCTCCCTATCATCTTTCTATCTAATCTAGCTTTATTTCTGTTACCAACCAAACTTATCTCACTTAAACTTAGTTTCACCCTCTTTGACTCTCTTGCATCTGTTGGCATTTTAAATAACCACACAGGGGCTGCAGATTTAACAGACAGATGTCCATCAGTTAAAACAACAGATGAGTAAGACTCCTGAGCCATTCAGTTACAGAAGACTGTAATTACTGTGGCATTAGAGTTCCTAGATGTCTACGTCATTCCTGTCCATTCTCTGGATGGTGATCTAACGGTTTTGCTCTGACATGAAGGATGCTATTTCTGATGCTCATGGCAAATTAATTCACTAGAAAAAGGTGAGTGACAGTGTGCCTGCAAATAGTCATGACTTCCTCTTCTCGGCTGCCATTTACTCTGTTGTTTTATGTACTTTAGAATAAAGCAAACTTTTACCATTTTGTGCCAAAAAAAGCCCTCCTGGGGAGCTAAATGGTCTGTGTCTGTTTGAATAACAAACAGGACAACTGCAGAAGGAACAAACATTAGATATGTGGAGTGCCACATGATTACTTCACTCTGAAGCGTATTCAGACAAGTTCATTTAGAGTTCCTAAATAAATAGCTTTGTCACTCTTATGTTACTCTAGGCAATTTAAGGACTAGTTTTCAAGACACTGGGAAAAAAAAAAAAGTAGCTGGCCTACTTGTTTGTAATTAAAAAAAAAAAAAGTGATTCAAAACTATCATCTTTATTAGGAATTTCCCTCTCTTTTTGCAGGTCATCTCTTTTCTGGAAATTCTCCTTTGTCCTTGTCTTTCTTTTCAATAAGCAATGTGACTGACTTAACACAGAAAAATTGCCATTTTAAGGCTTACTTTGGAACAAAAAGTTAGATTAATTGGATAAAAGTCAAGACATGGCTGGAGTATACTTATATCTACTTGGGCCATAGTTAGAACTGTTTTGTAAAACATAACATCAGTCTTAGGTCATTTGTCTTTTGAGTTTTGTATTGAAATATGACATTTTGATCCCTATAGTATTCAGACACTATAATTTGTTAGACACGTGTGTGGATGTGCTTGGGTCCAGTACATTGAGGAAAAAAAAAAAAACTACTTTATATATAACAGGGAAAAGGATCCAAGCAGCTCCTGTGAACTATGATTGATTGCTGAGCTCTTTGTCACAGGAAGACAGAACAGGACTCAGGCCAGTCAGGTCAGGTCATCCTTGGATGACAAAAATAAGTTTTTGTTTACAGAACATTGTTAAAAAAGACTTGTGTTTTATGATTCTTTATGTTGTATGTAAAACTATATTTGCTCTTCAACAGTGTAACTAAATTGTGTATTTGGATTCATTTGGCTCATAGCTAGGCATGTGGTTAATCAATTCTGAGAAACAAAGTTTATGCAATTATTTGTTATGTAGACTCAACAGCACACAACAATAACAATAAATGATGGTAAAATAAAATTGACAACAGAGTACAGGATTTATGTAATAGTATATGCAGGAAAGTAAATTCCACCCAAGTAGTCTACGTTGTTCTGGTAGTTGATTAAAGAGACTTCAAAAAGTGAACACACAAAGCTTCTTTTATTCTCTGTGAATGACTAGAACTTAGTAACTCATTCATTCTTTTGACAAGTAATCATGGAGCACCTCCTGTACATCACACAAAAGGGGGAATACAGTCATGGTTAAAGTAGACGTGATTCTTGCCTTTCTTTATCTTCTAGTGTTGTACTGCTGACTAGTAAACAAAGAGAAACAAAAAAGTTGAGTACCACTTTATGCTAATATATATTAGGGTTATTCTTGGAAATAATAGCACTTATTGTGTTTCAGTAAACTAGAGGGATGCAGTCTTCCAAGTGCAAATCCTTTGCTAGCTTTTATGCCCCAGATCAAGGTACTCTAAAGTATGATAGTGGAGAACGGCTAAAGTGCATGGTTAGTTGTAAAAAGAAACAGCATATATTTTGTGCCCAATTTGTGTTCCAAAAATAAAATTTAGTATTAATGAATATTAATGTGGAGGGGTTAAATGGCCAGTGCACGAATCTGTTATGTTTCTTTTTAGGGTAAATATTTTAATATAAAGTACATCAATGTGAATAATAATACATTTTATTTTATAATACTAGAAGAACATCCAAATTTAAGAATTTTGTATGTGTCTGATAATTTCAAATTACTGTATATAGGAAAAGAGAAAAGTGATGAATATAAAATAAATAATCCATCTCCTAGGAATAGTTGAGTCAGTGTACATATGTTATATTTTCTGGGTGCAATAAACTAATGTTGCAATTATATGAACATTAAAAGTACTTATCAATATTGTAATTAATATGTACATTAAACATACAAATAACACCAAATGCATATGTGTAAATTTGTCTCTAGGTAGTAAAAGTTTTATTTTTTTATTTCAAATGAGTCTCACAACTTTTTTTACATTTTCTGACGCAGTCTTAATCATCACTAATTTCACGAAAAATAAAAAATCCCTACAAACCCTTTTCAAAGTTTTATGAGTTCGCATTTGAGCTGAAATATTATTATCTTTGACATTTTAAATATCGTTTTAAATTCTACTCATTTTTAACTTAAATATTTGAATATCCTTTTAACTTAAATATCATGGCAGAAAAGGGTTTGCACTCAACTACTAACCAAAAGATTGGTGGTTTAAACCCATCTGGTGGCGCTGCAGAATAAAAGGCCTGGATATCTGCTGCCCTAAAGATTACAGTCAAGAAAACCTTGTGGATCAGTTCTACTCTTTAACACGTGGGATGGCTATGACTTAGAATTGACTCTATGGAAATAGGCTCGACTTTTGGTTTTATGTCCATAATTGAGCTTATATATAGAATATGTTTTTAATTAATGCATTTATAAAAAGTAGCATTAGAGGAGACAAAATAAAAGCAAACTAATGATAGAAGTTGCAATGGTGGTTCAGTGTTACAATTCCCGACTTCCATGCTGGAGACACGGGCTCATTCCAGGCCAATGCACCTTGTGCATAATAATAATAACCACCCATCTGTCAGTGGAGCCTTGCCTTTTGCTTGATGCTGAACAGGTTCCAGGAAAACTTCCAGACTACGATGGACTAGGAAGAAAGGCTTGGCAATCTACTTCCAAAACTCCACCAATGAAAACCCCATGGATCACAATGGTAGGATCTGCTATTGATCATGGGGAAAGCGCAAAACAGCAGCATTCCTTCTATTGTACATGGGGTCACTGTGAGCTGACTTGAGGGCAGCTAACAACAACGATACTGGAGAGAAAAGAAAATTATTGAAAGACATCCCCCAAACCCATGTATCTTAAATTATTATTTTTTTTAATTGTGCTTTAAATGCAAGGTTACAGTTCAAGTCAGTTTCTCATAAAAAAATTTATACACACATTGCTTTGTGACCCTAACTGCTCTCCCTATAATGTGACAGCACATTGCTCCTTTTCACCTCAGATTTCCCATGTCCATTCAACCAGTTCCTGTACCTTTTTGCCTTATCTCGTCTCCAGATGAGAGCTGCCCAATTAGTCTCATATATCTACTTGAGCTAAGAAGCACTCTCTTACAAGTATCATTTTATGTCCCATAGTCCAGGGTAACCTTTGTCTAAAGAGTTGGCTTCGGGAATGGTTTCAGTTTTGGGCTAATGGAGAGTCTGGGGGCCATGTCTCCTGAGGTCCCTCTAGTCTCAGACAGACCATTAAGTCTGGTCTTTTACTAGAATTTGAGTTCTGCACCCCACTTTCTCATGTTCCCTCAGGGACTCTCTGTTGCGTTCTTGACAGGGCAGTCATTGATGGTAGCCAGGCACCATCTAGATCTTCTGGTCTCAGGCTGATAGAGTCTTCTGGTTTATGTGGCCCTTTCTGTCTTTTGGGCTAATATTTTCCTTGTGTCTTTGGTGTTCTTCATTCTCCTTTGCTCCAGGTGGGTTGGGACCAATTGATGTATCTTAGATAGCCTTTCCCTGGCTTTTAAGACCCCATATGTCCCTCACCAAAGTGGGATGCAGAATATTTTCTTAATAAAATTTGTTATGCCAATTGACCTAGATGTCCCCTGAAACCATGGTCCCTAGACTCCTGCCCCTGCTACTCTGTCCCTCGAAGTATTTGGTTGCATTCAGGAAACTTCTTCGCTTTTGGTTTAGTCCAGTTGTGCTGACTTCACCTGTATTGTGGGTTGTCCTTGCCTTCACCTAAGATAATTCTTGTCTACTATCTAGTTAGTGAATACCCATTTCCCTCGCCACCATCAAAGAATGTTTTCTTCTGTGTTTAAATCACTTCTTGTGTTCTTATAATAGTGGCCTTATACAATATTTGACCTTTTGCAACTGACTAATTTCACTCAGCATAATGCCTTCCAGATTCCTCCATATTATGAGATGTTTTGAAGAGTCATCATTGTTCTTTATCACTGGGTAGTATTCCATTGTGTGAATATAGCATAATTTGTTTATCCATTCATCTGTTAATGGGCATCTAGGTTGTTTCCATCACTTGCTATTGTGAACAGTGCTGCAATGAACATGGGTGTCATGGATTGAATTGTGTCCCCCAAAAATTTCTGTCAACTTAGCTGGGTCATGATTCCCAGTGTTGTATAATTGTTTACCATTTGTAATCTGATGTGATTTCCTTATGTGTTGTAAATTCAATCACTATGATCTAATAAAATGGATTAGCAGCAGTTATACTGATGAGGTAGACAAGATTGGATAGTGTCTTGAGCCAATTTCTTTTGAGATATAAAAGAGGGAAGCGAGCAGAGACACATGGGAACCTTATACCACCAAGAAAGCAGTGCCAGGAGCAGAGCACGTCCTTTGAACCTGAGTTTCCTGTGCTGAGATGCTCCCAGACCAAGGGAAGACTGATGACAAGGACCTTCCTACAGAGCCAACAGAGAAAGCCTTCCCCTGCAGCTGACACCCTGAATTTGGACTTGTAACCTACTAGACTGTGAAAGAATAAATTTCTGTTTGTTAAAGCCATCCACTTGCAGTATTTCTGTTATAGCAGCACTAGATGGCTAAGACAATGGGTGTGCATATATCTATTTGAGTGACAGCTCTTATTTCGCTAGGATATATTCCAAAGAGCAGGATTGCTGGATCGTATGGTACTTCTATTTCTAGCTTTTCAAGGAAGCACCAAATAGATTTCCAAAATGGTTATATCATTTTACATTCCCATCAGCAATGTATAAGTGTTCTGGTCTCTCCACAACCTCTTCAACATTTATTATTTTGTGTTTTTTGGATTAATGCTAACCTTGTTGGGATGAGATGTTATCTCATTGTAGTTTTGATTTGCATTTCTCTGGTGGCTAACAATCGTGAGCATTTCCTCATGTGTCTGTTAGCCGCCTGAATGTCTTCTTTGGTGAAGTGCCTGTTGATATCCTTAGCCATTTTTTAACTGGGTTGTTGTCTTTTTGTCGTTGAGGTTTTGCCGTATCTTATAGATTTTAGAGATTAGAGGCTGATTGGATTTGTCGTAGCCAATTTTTTTTCCCAGTCTGTAGGTTGTCTTTTAATCTTTTGCTGAAGTCTTTTGATGAGCATAAGTGTTTGATTTTTGGGAGCTCCCAGCTATCTAGTTTCTCTTCTGGTATTTGTGCATTGTTAGTAATGGTTTGTATTCTTTTTATGCCATATATCAGGGCTCTTAGCATTGTCCTCATTTTTTCTTACATGATCTTTATCATTTTAGATTTTATATTTGGGTCTTTGATCCATTTTGAGTTAGTTTTTGTGCATGGTGTGAGGTATGAGTCTTGTTCCTTTTTTTTGCAGATGCATATCCAGTTATGCCAGCACCATTTGCTAAAAAGACAGTCTTTTCCCAAATTAACAGACTTCGGTCCTTTGTCAAATATCAGCAGCTCTTAGGTTAGTGTTTGTTTTTTTTTTCCTTCAATTTTTTCTACTACACTAACTTCTGGAGATTTGAAATAGCTCAACAGTTTTATTCTTTGATTCTTAATTTTCCAAAAATTTATATTATCAGCAACTGTGCTCTAACTACAAATGACTTTTCATTGCTATGTAAGCCATCTGCTGATTTAATTCTCCCTCTCCATCTGTGAAATAGTTACCATTTACCATTTTCACATTATTTTGTCATTACCAGTAGTAAATTGGCTATAAACATTCAAATGTACTAGCTGATTTAACTTCCTTTACTGAATTACCATTTCTATCTTGATAAGTCTACATAAATGAATGTATCATACAGGTAACATCTGATGACTGGTAGAACTCAATTGTTTCAATCTGTGCTTTAGAAAAAAAGGTGTCTGGGGTAACAATTTTCATGCTTTATATTTTATCATACATTAAAAAATAATGTTTGAATGGTTTGGAAAATTGTGCAATTTTATTTCCTCAAATAGGGTACATTTGATATTCCTTATCTAAAGCTATAAAGAATATTCAACTACTTTTCCTTGTTTTTGATATTTTAAATATACTTTTTCCTAGGATGTAGTGTAAGTTGAATTTTGTCGCCCCAAAAATATGTTGCAGTCTTAAACTCAGGTACATGTGAACTTATTTGGAAATAAGATCATTGCCGATGTGATTAGTTGTTAAAATGAGTTCATACTGAATTACAGTGGAGTTCTAAATCCAATATGACTGGTAGCCTTATATGAAGAAGAGAGGACATACAGACAAGCAAGGAGGAAACAACCATGTGACAGAAATTGGAATGACACAGCTGTAAGCCAAAGTACTTCCAGGATTGCTGACAACCACTGGAAGCTAGGAGACAGGCACGTAACAGATTCTTTCCTTAAGCGTTCAGCGGAAGCATGACTTTGCCGACACCTTTATTTTGGACATCTATCCTCCAGAACTGTGGAAGATTAGTTTCTGTTGTTTTAAGCCACCAGTTTGGGGTACTCTGTTACAGAAGCCCTGAGAAACTAATACAGATATATTAAATTCCCCTTATAACTTAATGTAGTGGAAATGTGTTTCTTTGGAGGCAGTAAGCAGAAACTTTTCACTCTCACAGAGAATCCAAGAAGTCATTTTGTTCAGATGTTTAACAGTTGATTTCTGTAAGTTTTGTTCATAGATAGAAACAAAATATTGATATCTTAATCTTCAAAATTAATTAGGAAAACGGCTTTAAATAAGCAGTATACATGGCTATATTATGCATTTATTAAATAATATTTGCTGCATAGTATCCCAATCACATATGTTGATGGATTCTTCCATTGTGTCAATATTTGGGGGAAGCATGGCACTACTCTGAATTATGAAAGGTCCAAGTAGCCCAGTATTCTTTCCATGTCCTATATATGATCAAGGTACCACCTGTTAGATGCTCATCTGGACTCTGAGTTGGGAACGATTCATGTGGGTGTAGGGGCAATAATTGGAACTCATTCGTAACGAGTTGCCGTAGCAGAGCAGTAGAACAGTGTCTGGTGACCAAAGTTTCTAGTGATGGTGGCCATCACCCACGGAAAGGGCAGCAGCACACTCCAGGTAGACTGTTATGGAGATGTCACTTTGGGAGAGGCTTCTTCTGCCAGGCTTCACTTCCTTCCTTTTCATCTCAAAAACTGTTTCAACTACCTTTCTGTCAATAATGTGAGCTTTCTGACATTCCTCCAATAAAGCCATTTTATGCTTGCTTAGTTTTTGTTGATTTAAACCAAGAACCCTGAAGAGTATAATAGCTACTGTGACATCTTTTACAAGCACCTGTAAAATAAAATAGACTTAACAGCTCTTATACTTACACGAAAAATGTATTTCTACAGCTATTACTAATATGAGATAGGACCTATCATCCTTCCGTGAATAGGAAGCATGCAGTTTAAAGGCCAGTGATGATTTATAGTTTTAATTCTCTAAGATTTTTGACTGATTTTGATATTTCTCCATGATTGTGTTGCATTGTATTTAAAATAGCTAACTATTTGACATAAATATATATTAAAAAATATAGGCTTAATAACTGAACTCACTCAGAAGTAAATAGGTTTAGGACTCACGCGACTCTGGTATGACCTTATTTACATTACAAAAGAAAACCCAATTTTCCAAACAGGGTCATATTTACAGTTACAGGACTTAGGATTTCAACACATATTTTGGGAGGGAAACAATTCAATCCATAACACTCTTCTTTTTCCTTTTTTTTATTTTGAGACACAGACACCATCTGTAAGTATGGTTATTTCAACTAGTAGAATCATAATTATGTGTCCCTCAAAGTACAATTTTGATAATGATAAGTTCCTGGAAAGTGGCAATACTCTTTGAAAGGACATTATCAGAATGTAATAGGCAGTTTATTTTCTTTTTCTTCTTGTCCTCCTCCTCATTTTCTCTTCCCCTCCCTTCTCCTCCTCCTCCTCCTTCCTTTTCTTACCTTCTGCTGCTGCTGCTACTTTTTCTTCTTCTTTCTTTCTCTTTTTCTCCCTCTCTCTTTGCCATTCCCAATATTTTCTACATACAACTGAAAATATACTCAGACTTAAATTAGGGGTTCCAGGGATAGCAGCAAACTCAACCTCTGCCTGTTTCTCAAGATCATTAGAAGGTTTTGAATTCCCTTTTAAACTATGGAAAAGCACTTTGCCTGTTTTATTTTTGCCAACACCATAATGATCATATTTATTAATATTGACTCTTGAAGAATCATGTTCAAACATATTAAAATATTTTTATTGTTTATCTTTATATCTCTATAACTATAATTTACATTTTATAATATTTAATTTCCAGTGTGGTTATAATAATAGGAAAGAGACTTAAATTCGGTGTCCAGGAGTATAAGTCTTTTTTTTTTAATATAAAGCAAATGCATCTCTGCCTTTCAGAATATCAGAAACAATACATTGCAACATTGTTGATTTTAAAGACAATTAAACACCTCAACTAAAACACTCTTAATAAAATCTCACCCTCTTTCTTATTGTATTCTATTAATATTTAATATATGTTAGGCATCTGGAATATATTCTAAAGGAGTTTGTTACTGGTTTATTAATCTAATCATTAGGATTTTGGTCATGGTTATCAGTGTTTGAATATTGTTGTTAAAGCCAAAATATATAAAGGTGAATGAGAGACATAAAATAAGTAGGGGCAAACTCACTAATTTTTATATTTTAGTAATTTTCAATAGGGCTTGAAGTGTTTGGAGCATTTTCCAAGTTTGGAATGGAAATTTATTAGGATTTCTGCAAAGATTATGATGTTCTTGCGTAATTTGGTAAATGGTTTATATACACAGGGGAAGCATAGATGTAAAGCCATGTTCATACCAAGAAGAAAAATATCTCTGAACATAATTGATAAGTTTAGATGATTGTTGTTGTGTGCCATTGAGTTGATTCCAACTCATAGGGGCCCTATATGACAGAGTAGAACTGCCCCATGAGGTTTCCTAGGCAGTAACCCTTATGGGAGCAGATTACCAGAACTTTCTCCCTCGGAGGGACTGGTGAGTTTGAACAGCCAACCTTTCGTTTAGCAGCGGAGATCTTAATCACTGTGCCACCAGGGCTCCTGGTTAGATGATAACCCGCTGCCATCGAGTCGATTCCAACTCATAGCGACCCTATAAGACAGAGTAGACCTGCCCCACAGGGTTTCCAAGGAGCGCCTGGTGAATTTGAACTGCTGACCTTTTGGTTAGCAGCTGTAGTAGCTCTTTTAACCACTATACCACCAGGATTTCCAGTTAGATGATAGAACCATATAATAGCTAACCTATATTTGGTTAATCAGAGAATGTTTTCCATATTTTTATAGTTGGGGCTGAGAGTTAGCTTCCATAAGTGAGAAAAGCTAGGAGGTGCCATAGTTTTTATTTGCTGACCTGAGAGAGGAAACTAACAGCATGACTGGATGCAGGGCCACACAGGGAGTTGCACCTGGGGAAAAGACAACAACAAGCTGGACCTGTAGGGGAGGGTTTATGTATGGCAAGCAGGGTAAGGTCTCAGGATTAGCTTGCACTGAAGTCTTATTGGTCAGTTAAAGATTTTTTGGGCATTACTACTGAGAAAGGGAGAAATTATTATCACAGGAACCCATGTGGGGCGTGGCCTGGAGAGCCAGTTAGAGACCACAACTCTTGAGAGATTGAGTGAAAAGATTGGAATAGTAAAGTTAGAAACTAAGTGAAAGGCAATGAGGAAGAAAATGAATGGATGCTGAGGCAGCAAACTATGTAGGTTACAAATTGGCTTATGACCATATGTGGCTGGAAAATTAAAAATTATTTCCTCCACTTTACTGATAAGAAAGAAGGCTTTTAAAATGGAGAGAACATATCAATGAGCCCATTTACTGACCTTTAATGTAATTCTTCACTTTGAAAATAGTGTGAATTCTAGTACCATGGTCAGAAAGATGGATAGAAAAAAAAAAGCATGGGTACAACTAGAAATATTTAACAACTATCCTCAGTAACATAAGTTAAGGTAAAAACAATATAGAGTCCTCTTATTTGAGCCACTCTACAGCAAGATGAGAATTTATCTTTAGTAATCATTTATTATAGGCAATAAAGTATTCTGAAAGACAAGGAAAAGTATAAATTTTTGAAAAATTAAACTTATCAAATTAAATTGCTTTCATTTAGTACATCAAATATGTAGGCAATCTTGCCTCTTTTAAGTACAATGCTAATATGTAATTAAAAGCTGTGTTATTCGTTATGTGTCTTAGTTATCCAGTGCTGCTATAACAGAAATACCACAAGTGGGTGGCTTTAACAAAGAAAATTTATTCTCTCACAGTCTATATGGCTAGAAGTCCAAATTCAGGGTGCCAACTCCAGGGAAGACTTTCTCTCTCTGTTGGCTCTGGGGGAAGGCCCTTGTTATCAATCTTCCCTTGCTTGGGCAGCTTCTCAAGGCAGGGACCCTGGGTCCAAAGGATGTACTATGCTCTGGTGCTTCTTTCTTGGTGGTATGAGGTCCCCCTGTCTCTCTGCTTGCTTCTCCCTTTTATATCACAAAAGAGGTAGACTCAAGATACAACCTAATCCTGTAGATCACGTCCTGCATAGTTAATATAACTGCCTCTAATCCTGACTCATTAACATCATAGAGAAGGATTTACAACACATAGGAAAATCACATCAGATCACAAAATGGTGTACAATCACAGAATACTGGGACTCATGGCCTAGCCAAGTTGACACACATTTTGGGGAGACACAATTCAATCCATAATATTATGTTTACTATGTAATGATCACCACTTCTAATAATAGTTTTACATCATATGGAAGTAGTTATAATTAATAGAAAATTGTACATACTTTTATTATTAATTTCATTTTGTTTGGTTTTCAGGTAAGGCAGAGCCATTGCAAAATACTTAAATATAAATTTAAATTTAAATCTAAATATCACCCAATATAATTCATATTAACAATTTAAGTTTTTGTCTTCTTTTTCTTTTGTAAATAATTAAAATCAATTGTATGAATTTATTTTGAATTAGTTATTTTAAACCTTCACAGATCCTCTTAGGTTAGTGATAAAGAATACAGAAATCTTTTTTAAAATTATTTTTATTAAAAGAACAATGATTCAAGTTACCCAATATGAATTTGAAAGATGGAAAATGTCATTACTGAAGCTCTTTGGTGCTGAACAAGACTCATTTAGAAAAAATAAATAAACCCAATTTGAATAATTGATAAAAAATTATGAGGAGTATGTCTTCTTATCCAAATTATAAATAGCCATACAAATAATTCAAATTATTTATCTCACATATAAATTAAACAATACTTGCTAAGTTTTAAACAATTAAATAATATCATTCAAATCTGGTGTATAGATTACTCATGGGACAGGGGAGCCAATAAATGAAAAAATTACACAAAAACAACCTGGACCTCTAATTGAACAATTCATTTTCATAGTATATGTTCAGATTTCTCACATTAGCTTGAAACTGAAAGAAAGCAGACACACAGATAAATTTATTTCATAATTATTCCTTTTCAAGATATAAATATATATATTTTTAATCTGTTATATATAAAGAAATGTATATTTGTAGGTGGTATATATGTGAGTCCTTGGGTAGATAAACATATCACTTATGTTCATCACATATAACTGAGAGCTCGACTCAACAGAGTTCTCAGGTCAAAAATTTTGACCTAATTTCTGCAGTGATTGTTTTATTTTCTTCTGAAATTTTGTGTTGTGGAGAGGCTGATTATCACTTTAAGAAAACAATATTCAAAGTATTTCTGTCTAAATTCTTATCATCCTGCAATTCATAAAAGTGCTAGTATCTTTCTAGATGATTACCTGTTTTACAAAAAACAGGATCAGAATTTTAATATACCCAATCAATACCTTTCTCATCTCAGTTTTTTTTTTCTTTTTGCAATTATGGATTTTATCATAGTTTTCCCAATACTTTTTTTTCCTTTAGAACTTTTCTATTCCCTATTCTTCACATCTACTATCTAACTTGTCATTGTTTTCAACATGTTGTCATTTCCTTTACATTTCAAGAGTAGTTCTCATGATGCTTCCCCATTTAATTGATTCTTTTATTTATAGTGTGAATTCTGCATTTTCTTACCCCAATCTGTATTTCAATCCTAATATTATATTGCAAGTATTTTCTGCTATTCTTTGTATTTTCACCAGTTTTTGGTAACCACTTTTTATTTTGACCTACTGTCATTTGACCAAGTTTCCTTTCTCCTTATAATTTTCTATTCCAGATTCAAGGAGATTGGGTATTCTATCAAAATATTAAGCATATCAACTTATAAAATTTTCTTTTTATAAAATTTCTACTACAAAACTTTTTCAAGTATGAATAAAAAGGTGTTTTTCACATCTAGTTTCTAGAAGCAAAAGAGTAGTCCTGATATAGCATTCAGTGGCCAGCAGCAATAGTAACGCAAACTGCAATATCCCAAGTGACATGGATTGAACTATGCCCCCCAAAAATGAGTGTATCAATTTGGCTGGGCCATGATTCCTGGTATTGTGTGACTTTCCTATATTTCATAAATCCTGCCTCTATGATGTTAATGAGGAAGGATGGGTGGCAGTTGTGTTAGTAAGGCAGGACTCAATCTACAAGATTGGATTGTGTCCTGAGGCAATCTCTGGAGATATAAAAGAGAGAAGTGAGCAGAGAGACAGGGGGATCTCATACCACCAAGAAAGCAGTGCTAGGAGCAGAGTGAGTCATTTGGACCTAGGGTCCGTGCGTGGAGAATCTCCTAGTCTGGAGGAACACTGATGAGAAGAAGGCCAACAGAATGAGAAAGCCTTCCCCTGGAGCTGATGCTCTGAATTTGGACTTTTAGCCTACTTTACTGTGAGGAAATACACTTCTCTTTGTTAAAGCCATCCACCTATGGTATTTCTGTTATAGCAACACTAGACAACCAAAACAGAGTTTGGTACTGAGAGTGGGGTGCTGCTCTAACAGATACTTAAAATGTGGAAGCAGTTTTGAAACTGTAAATGGATAGAGCAGTGGCAGCCGCAGAGAACCTGCAGCAGGAGAGAAGCAACAATGACAGAAAACCAACATCAGCAGAACCAGGAAACCAGTGCAAGACAGTGTTGGAGCTGACCCACGGAGCGAGAGACCTGAGTTCCTGTGCACAGGAGGCTTTTTGGCGGAGTGGAGTACAGCAGTTTACCTTCAGCTGGCAAGGCCGGCAATACACCTTCACTTGCCTACCTCAAGGCTACATCAGCTCTCCAGCCCTATGTTGTAAACTTGTCCTCAGGGAACTTGATCACCTTTCCCTTCCACAAGACATCATGCTAGCCCATTACATTGATGACATTATGCTAATTGGACCTAGTAAGGAAGAAGTGTCAATGACTCTGGACTTATTGGTAAAACATTTATGTGCTAGAGGGTGGGAAATTAATCCCACAAAAATTCAGGCGCCTTCCACCTCAGTGAAATTTCAAGGGGTCCAGTGATGTGGGGCATGTTGAGATATTCCATCTAAAGTGAAAGATAAGTTATTGCATCTGGCTGCTTCCACAACTAAAAAGGAGGCACAGTGCCTAGTGGGCCTCTTTGGATTTTGGAGGCAACATATTCCTTATTTGGGTGTGTTACTCTGGCCTATTTATTAAGTGACTCCAAAAGCTGCCAGTTTTGAGTGGGGCCCAGAACAAGAGAAAGCTCTACAACAGGTTCGGGCTGCTGTGCAAGCCGCTCTGTCACTTGGGCCATATGATCCAGCTGATCCAACGGTGCTTGAAGTGTCTGTGGCAGATAGAGATGCTGTTTGGAGTCTTTGGCAGGCCCCTTTTGGTGCATCACAGCGCAGACCCTTAGGATTTTGGAGCAAAGCCCTGCCATCCTCTGCAGATAACTACTCTCCTTTTGAGAAACAGCTTTTGGCTTGTTACTGGGCCTTAGTAGAGACTGAATGCTTAACCATGGGACATGAAGTCACCAAGTGGCCTGAGCTTCCCATCATAAACTGGGAGTTGTCTGACCCATGGAGCCATAAAGTTGGACATGCACAGTAGCACTCTATCATTAAAAGGAAGTGGTATATATGAGATCGGGCCCAAGCAGGACCTGAAGGCACAAGTATGTTTCATGAAGTGGCCCAAATGCCCATGGTCTCCATTCCTGTCACATTACCTTCCATCTCCCAGTCTCCTCCTATGGCCTCATGGGGAGTTCCTTATGATCAGTTGACTGAAGAAGAGAAAACTCGTGCCTGGTTTACAGATGGTTCTGCACAATATACAGGCACCACTCGAGTGGACAGCGGCAGCAGTACAGCCCCTTTCTGGGACTTCCCTGAAGGACAGTGGTAAAGGGAAATCGTCTCAATGGGCAGAACTTGGAGCAGTGCACCTGGTAGTTCACTTTGCTTGGAAGGAGAAATGGCCAGATATGTGATTATATACTGATTCATGGGCTGTGGCCAATGGTTTGGCTGGATGGTCAGGGACTTGGAAGGAGCATGATTGGAAAATTGGAGATAAGGATTTATGGGGAAGAGGTATGTGGATAGACCTCTCTGAATGGGCCAAAGAAGTGAAGATATTTGTGTTTCTTGTGAATGCTCATCAAAGGGTGACCTCAGCAGAGGGTGATTTTAACAATCAAGTGGATAGGATGATGTGTTCTGTGGAAACCAGTCATCTTCTTCCCCAGCTACTCCCGTCATTGCTCAATGGGCTCATGAGCAAAGCTTCCGTGGTGGCAGGGATAGAGGTTATGCATGGGTCCAGCAACATGGACTTCCACTCACCAAAGCTGACTTGGCTACAGCCACTGCTGAGTGCCCAATCTGTCAGCAGCAGAGACCAACACTGAGTCCCCGATATTGCACCATCCCTCTAGGTGATCAGCCAGCAACCTAGTGGCAAGTTGATCACATTGGACCACTTCCATCATCAAAAGGGTAGCTTTTTGTCCTTACTGGAATAGACACTTACTCTCAATATGGATTTGCCTTCCCCACACGCAATGCTTCTGCCAAAACTACCATCCATGGACTTATAGAATACCTTATTCACCGTCATGGTATCCCACACAGCGTTGCCTTTTATCAAGGGACTCACTTCACAGCAAATGAGGTGTGGCAGTGGGCCCATGCTCATGGAATTCACTGTTCTTACCATGTTCCCCATCATTCTGAAGCAGCTGGCTTGATAGAACAATGAAATGACCTCCTAAAGACACAATTACAGTGCTAGCTAGGTGGCAATACCTTGCAGGGTTGGGGCAATGTTCTCCAGGAGGCTGTATATGCTCTAAACCAGCATTTAATATATGGTGCCGTTTCTCCCATAGCTAGGATTCATGGGTCCAGCAAACAAGGGGTGGAAATGGGAGTGGCACCACTCACTATTACCCCTAGTGACCCACTTGCCAGATTTTGGCCTACTGTCCCTGCAACCTTATGCTCTGCAGGTCTAGAGGTCTTAGTTCCAAAGGCAGGAATGATCTCACCTGGAGACACATCACTGATTCCATTGAACTGGAAGGTAAGAATGCCACCTGGCCACTTTGAGCTCCTCATGCTTCTGTATCAACAGGTAAAGAAGGGAGTTACCATACTGGCTGGTGTCACTGATTCTGATTACCAAGAGGAAACCGGATTGATATCACATAATGGAGGTAAAGAAGAGTATGTCTGGATACTGGAGATCCTTTAGGGTATCTCTTAGTACTACCATATCCTGTGATTAAAGTCAATGGAAAACTACAGCAATGACATGACTACTAATGGCTCAGATCCTTCAGGAATGAAGGTTTAGGTCACCCCACCAGGCAAAGAACCATGACCAACTGAGATGATTGCTGAGGGCAGAGGTAATACAGGATGCATGGTGGAAGAAGGTAGCTCTAAATACCAGTTACGGCCATGTGACCAGTTGCAGAAATGGGGACTGTAATTGCTATGAGCATTTCTGTTTTGTATGTGTGCATCTAATATTTTTGTTTCCTTCACTTATAAAATATTAGATGTAAATGGGCCTAGAATGTTTTTGATTGTACACGTGTTGGTTGTATCATGTTAGGAGCAAGTATGACTTAATAATTATCTTTATTCTGAGATTATGTCTGCTTTCAGGAGATGTATACAGGTGTCAAGTTGGCAAGGCGTGGACTGTGATGGTTAAGATTGTATGTCAACTTGGCTAGGCCACTATTCTCAGTGTTTTAGCAGTTGTATAATGTTGTGATCACTTCCCTGTTGAAATTTGATATGTGATCATGCCCATGATGGAATCTGCTGAGTGGTACTGGTGGAGGTGGGGCCTGTGGCAGCTCACCACCTCCTCAGTTCATCTCTCTGCCTTCTACCAGTTACTTCCTGCCTGTTCACCTTGCCAAGGTTTTTGGCTTGTTCCAGACTCAGCAGCTGCCTCTTGTTGTCCCACCTCCGGTTCTTGGGACTTGAGCTAGCAGCTTACATGTTGATCTTGGAATTCGTAAATCTTCACAGCCTGCAAGCAAGAGTCTGGTTCCCTGACCTGCTGATCTTGGGTTCGCCAGCCCTACAGCTATGTGAATCAGGAGAAACCTTGTGGTCTTGTCTGCTGATCTTTGAATTCGTTGACCTTCACAACCTGTGAGCAGGAGTCCCTCTCCAACCTGCTGACCTTGCGTTCACCAGCTTCTGCAGCTCTGTGAATTGGGAGAGGCCTCTACCCTGATCCACGAACTTGGGATGTCTTAGTCTCTACAATTGTGTGAGCTGTCTCCTTGATATAAATCTCTCTATGTATATACTTATACGCTTTACTGGTTTTGCTTCTCTAGAGAACCCAGCCTAAGACACCAAGCCTAGTACCAATGGCATCAGCAAGCAAGCTACTGTGTTTAGTGCCCAGAAGCAGCAGTAGTGTCTTAACTGAACCAGTCCTGACATATGAATTTATTGTCATTTGAAGTGCTCAGCTGCTAACCAAAAGGTTGGCAGTTAGAACTGTAAGAGAGGAGAGCCAAGGGAGCTTTTGACTAAAGTATAATGGCTGAACTAAACCATTCTTTCTCTGCCATATTCAGCAAAGTTAAAATAAAATCAGTACAATGCATGACCTTTGAGTCCTTTATCTGGTCCATAACCATGGGTAACTAAGAAAATGTTTTTCTCTGTAGTCAAGTCAGGATATGGAAAGAATGTATCCTAAGAAGGGGTCTTGATGCAAATGGACACCACAGCCTTCGTTTAAGATGCCCCCAGGAAATGAGTTGCTTTAAGCACGTTATTTTTACAGCCTGTTCTGGTGAATATATAATTTAAGCATCTTGTGACTATTGTATACAATTTTGGGATAAGCAAGTACTTCTGCAGTTTGTAACCAATCTGATTAGCCTGCCTGTACTAATGTGGCCAATGATGTACAAGACCCTGTTTTAGAATGTCCTAGCTCCCACTCCCTTCCCTCACAAAGAACCAGTCAGAATATACCTACTCCTCACTTATCAACTATCTCATTATCTGTTATTTGGCATTTACGACGATAGTAAAAATTCTACTATCCAACTATTTTGAGCATTAATGATGTATGTCTGGTAGTAATGAACACTGAGGTGTGAGGTGAGATTAACACTGGCTGTGATGATTAAGGTTATATATAACTTCGCTGGGCCGTGATTCTCTGTGATCTGGCAGTTATGTAATGGTGTAATTTGGCAGTTATATAATGATGTAATTTGGCAGTTATGTAATAATGTAGTCATCTTCCATTTTGTGATCTGATGTGGTCACCCCGCATTTTTACATAACACCAATTTTCACATGATGACCTGGTCTTTGGAACCTAACCATGTCAATAACTGAGGTATGGGTGTATTGTGGTGTAACTTCCTGGTTTTATCCTATAACTGTTTGCTCTCAGAGCCCCATCCTCGGATCCATTGGTTTAGTTTCATTTGAGCCCATGATACCCCTTTCAAAGGTATGTCTCAAATGTTTTAATAAATCCTCTGAATTTTATCTGATCAAGGTCTGGAGGCTTGTCACTGTGTCAGAATCCACCCAGTGGCTCCGCTGGACAAAAACCAGCAATCTGCTCTCGTAAAGACTACAGCTTAGAAAACCCTATGAGGCATTCTACTGTATCACACAGCATCACTAAGAGTAGAAATTAACTTAACAGCACCTAGGAACAACTAGTTGTGACTTATAGCTCCAAATCTAATTCCCTAACAAACATATAATTTCATTAACAAATGTATTTTGTCCTCAAATCCAGTGTTAGTTTATGTTGTTTGTATCAGAACCCTAACTGATGCAGAAAATCAGAAATATTAACTCATTGGTCTTTTTTCTCTTATTTTCTCACATATGTTTTACTATATATCTTTGATTTTACATGCTCGTATATAATTTATGGATGATATATTAACATTAACGTTCTGAGGATTTGTTGGATTTTTAGCTTTCTTTCTTACATTTTTGTCATATTCAAAGAAATTCATAGTTATCCTTTTATTTTTTTCAGTAGGAAATTTTGATTTTGGATTTGGATTTTGGTTCATTTAGAAAAAAATAGGACCAAGTGCTTTCTCCATGACAACTGCCCCAAATAAACTTCCTATTTATAGAAAGCCAGTCAGATAATCCACAGTAGTTGAGGTCTAGTGTAGTTTCTACAAACCACCAAAGCTAACTTTACCTTCGTTTGTCCACTTTGTCTTTTTTCTTCAGAGATATTTTTTTCCTTGCTCAGTTCATGTACTTTTTTTTCATCCAGACCCTAAAACCACCTTCCCATATTCCACATGTTTTACATCATGGCCTTAATCTCACTTGATTTAATTGGAAATTTTTGCCAGATACTCTTGCTAAACAGAAATTCAGCCATTCCAAACATGTCCTGAATTTGACCTTTCTAAATCAGCCAACTTACTCTAATTTTTCAACGTATTTCTAATAGTTGACTTAACTAATATATTTGGTTTCCTCTATAACATATTCCCATTCATCTAATTAAGAGTAATGATTATTTTTATTCAAGATTAATGCAATATTATATAGCAAGAAAAATACCCATACTATTAATAGACACTAAATATATAGTTTCTTTAATAGCCGTAAGAGAAACTTACACAGGCCTTTTGTTTGTACTATAAATAAACAAACAGACGTGTAATAGCACCGGCTATAACAAGATAGAATTTAATTAAATTCCATTATCCAATTAGCATTGGTAATGTTTGAAAAAGCTGTGTGAACTTCATTAAATTCTCAAAAAACTTGTGGTTTCATGGACCTGAGATGGCAATCAGATTGATGGAAATCTAATCACAATTGCAGATTCCATTACATTGTTTAAATTTTTAACTTCAAAACCATAATAAAGTATCTTACAATTAGATGAAATAAGTGCAAAGGGTGTGTCTTTTTTAATATACAGAATTATATAATTCATCAGTCTCTTTTATGCTCTTACCTTCATAAATTCTATTCTCTACATAATAAACACATGAACAAGACAGATCCACTTACATCCAAGTAGATCACATTATTCACCACTAAAGCCTTTCCAATGCACTTTCATGTCTATCAGATTAACAATCTAATTTTCAATAACCTATGAAGTCTTCCATGATCTTTTTCACCATTGCCTTTCACTCATTCTACTTCAGACACAATGTATTTATTACTATTCCTTTAATATGACAGGCACAATCTTTACCTTAAAATCTTTGCTCTTCCTTTTCAGTCATATTAAATTCTCTTTGCTTTTTCTGAATATTCTTCCCACAGACAGTCAAGATAGTTTCAAAGTAATCTCACTTCTAGAATCCTCCTCAGGACTTGCCAAGTTTTTCTCTTTGTGTACTTCTATATACTAGGGTAAAATACAATTGCTGTAATTTTCTGTGGAAGAGAGTTTATTCTGTTTATTCCAAAAAGAGAATAACATTTTAGGCTATATAATCTTACCTTGGAGCCCTGGCGGTGCAGTGATAAGAGCTGAGGCTGCTAACCAAAAGGTCGGCAGTTCAAATCCACCAGCCGTTCCTTGGAAACCCTATAGGGCAGTTCTATGCTGTTCTGTGGGGTCACTATGAGTCTGGAATTGATTTCACGGCAATGGATTTGATTTTTGGTTTAATCTTACCTAATGTTTAAGAACTGGATCTTGGAAATTTGAATTATTGAAAACATTATTCAAAAAAGAAGGTGAGTTGATTATATATCTTTACCTATTATATCAAAGTACAAGATAAATAGTAGATAAACATATAGTTTTTTAATTTGAAAATGGCTGGAGAGTTAGCGCTATGTATAGGAAAGAAAGAAGTTGGTGCAAAGATTACGCATCAAAAGGATTGTGACAAATAAAGAAGTAGTTTTCTCCATAGAACCCCAAGAAGATACAGGAGCCAGATGCTGTTTTACAGTGGTAGGAATGAGACAGCAGCTAGGAGAATAATTGAAATTTTCAATATTGAAGACTTTTCCCACACCTTATTCTATTCCTATACCCAGACTGCAAGTAGTGAGACTTCTGTACCCCTAATAGCAGGTAAGAAAGTTCCTATGGTAGAATTTATATGGTCCCAGAAAAAATTAGTGTCAAACTATGTTTACAATTACAGTTTTATTATAGCAAAAGAATACCAATCAGCCAAAGGAATAGATTCATAGAACAAGGTCTGAAAGGGTCTGAAACACAAACTTTTTCTCATTTCCAGGGATGTAGCGCACTCCCAGAATATGGATGTGGGATAATAGGAAGAACATTGTCAATCAGATTGTCCAGAGTTTTTATTAAGACTTCATTATGTAGGCCGGATTGATTGAATCATTGACCATGCAATTGGACTCAATCCTCAGTCCTCTTCTTCTCCCTGGAGATGGGACTGATATCACCTGGCTCAAAGCTACAACCCTGTAATCACATGATTAGACTTTCTTTTCTGGCCTGCCTCCCATTCTGAGTCATCTTGTTAGCGTAAACTATGGAGAGATCCACCACCAGTCACTTCATTACCATAAAGAAGCGAAGTCCCAGAGACCCACCATGAACAGCAAAAATGCTCCAATCACTCAGGAAACAAGGGTTTAGAATTTTCTTCCGAGGAACCAGGGACAAAGGTCAGACTTTTATTTGGGAAAAGGTTATTCTTCTCTATAGAGTTTTAATGAAAGAAACATTGAAATATTGGAGTTATTGAGGCTCTAATATTTCTTTATTAGATTAATATTCTTTACTACGTCTTTCTATTAGAGGTCTGGATTTATAAGAATAATCTACTTTTTTTTTTTTTTTTTTAACAACATATACCTACCATAAATACAACATTAAAGGGATTTTTTTGGTCTAGCAAAATAAAACAAGATCAGCCTCTCTCTCTGTCACACATATACACACATATTAATATGCACACATACCTATATGTGTATATGTATAAATTCGTTGAAATCCAGTGGCTCAGAGTAACGACTATTTTGTTTGATCTGCACAATGATGTAAAAAACAGCGTTCACTGTGGATAAAATATGATTTAAAAAATAAGTAATTAAGTACTTAAGTAATCAAGTCATATTTTGTGATTAGTTTAGACTATGGTCAAAGAATATGTCCTAGGAAATATTTATCTTTTGGCTTTGAAATTTATGTTATATTGTTTTATTATTTCTACTGCTACCTATTGTTTATGTTCACAGTATTTCATTCCAACTATTTTATCTTTTACATTTCTTTCTCATTTTGCATGAGGTGTGTCATTGGTAAACTGCCAGGTGTTGTTTTGAAACCATTTTGAGATGCTTTAATTTTGTCTTTATTAAAAGGGAATTTTAATAATTTGCATTCATCATGATAAATAACTATTGGGTTTTATTCTTTTTGGAGTCAGTGAGTGGCAAACTGTTAAGCACCTGGTTGCCAACCGAAAGACTGGAAATTTCAGTTCACCCAGAGTTGCCTCAGAAGAAAGATCTGGCTACCTATTTCTGAAAAATAAGCCACTGAAAATCCCCTGAAGCATAGTTCTACTCTCAATCACATAGCGTCCTCATGAGTTGAAGTTGATTTGATGGCAACTGATTTGGCTTGTTATTTTGTTGTTTATTCCTCCTATCTTAGTTTGGGTTTTCTCTGATTTAATCATTGTAGTATTTTCATTTACACTTTCATAATGATTTTGTATTTGTCAAATTTATTTTCATCCCCTCTCTCCTATTAATTTCAGGTGACCAGTTTCTAAACCCGTTCAGCCCTCTGTGGTATCTTTGCTCTTTTCCTTGGTGAAGAAGAGATCATTGCTCTCTCTAGCAACCTTCAGAAGGTCTCTTGGCATCAGAATGAGAAACACACAAGATCCCTCCAAACTCAACCTGCATGCTAGTTTATTCCTGAGTCAAAAGGCATAGAAGCACAGAGAGCTTTTTTTTTTTTTCATTTGATGTTTCCTTTGGGGAAATCTTTTTTCTTAGTATAGAGATGGGCTGCATTTTTAATGAATATTAGTAGCTTTTGGGTAGAGTAGGGAGTATATGTGTAGATATTTGTGTGTGTTCTTTTCTAAAATTGTCTTCCTAAGGGAGATCTAGGTTAGAGAATGGTGATGGCAGGACAACAGGAGGAATATCTTCCTCTGATGCTGGCAGACTATAAAACTAGATTGGAAGTTTCAAAGTTTAACTTACACTGCTTGACTGATTTGCACATGTTGATATTCCTGAAGACTTAATACTTTATACTGTGATAAATGTGACCCCGTGGATTGTAGAGTTGTGAAGGTTTTACACCGAGATTAAGTAGGACAAGGTCAAGATCAGAGCATGGTGTTTGGTCTACTTGTTCTTTGTTTGTTTTCTTTACGGGAGTAGATAAATTAAATGTAAATCACTGCGCCTCTCGGTAAGTGTCAGCTGTGTGACATTGAGCAAATTACTTAAACTTTCTTTCCCTCAGTTTCATCTATAGAATAGTATAATAATTGTACCTACCTCATGGAGTAAACTACGCATGTCAATAGTAACATGATTAAAACTGGGCTTGGCACATAAATAATAAATGCTATCTGAGCCTGTTGGAGCCCTGGTGATATAGTGGTTAAGAGCTCAGCTGCTAACCAAAAGTCAGCAGTTCAAATCCACTGGCTGCTCCTTGGAAACCCTATGGGGCAGTTCCTCTCTGTCCAGTAGGGTCACTATGAGTTGGAATTGACTCAACAGCAATGGGTTTGTTTTTTTTGGTTTTATTTGGTCTATTATATCCAATACTAACTTGTATATCCTATGTAATTTCTGATTGCATGTATTATTTCAGTGATTTATCTTTGATGTTTCCAACTTTTATATTTCTCAGTCATTCTCAGTGAGGCCTTTTTTGACAACTCTTAAAAATTGAAGCCCCACCTGAACATAAGCTTTACTATCTTCTCCATCTTTATCTAAAAATAGAAAGCAAGGGATCAAGAAGAAGCAACTGATTTCAATGGCAAAGGTAAATAGAAAATGGACAAGAATGCTATTGAGATTTGTTTTTTATGTGGTTAGATATTAGACCTAGATTTAAATGAAGTGTGTTTGGAAATGTGTGGTGTATGGTATTTGAAAGGGAACACTTGTGGGTCCTGGGTTATGGATTCATGATATGCTCATATTTTGTATTTGGTATTCAATTTGTCAACGAGTAAGAATGTGTACTCTATTAAAAATAAAAACAAAGAGATTTATTGAAGGTTCAAGACAGTTCGAACTAAGGACACGTCTGATCTCACAAAATGAAAGCAAATGCTCCCAAATGGTAGAGTAACAGGGGCATTTTTTGTGAGGTAAAATGCAACATTATGATTGGAAGTTGAAAGATTAGGTAAGCAGGAGGTGAGACAACTCAAAATGGAGGCTTTAAAGTGAGTAGTTGGAAACATCAATGTGGGCTATTTCAATTAGTTAGTTTAAATACATGACTAAGGGAGGTTTTGCAGGGTGGGCACCAAGGAAAATATTTTAAAACATTTCATTGAGGCTGCTGTGGGGATTCATTCTCTATAAGTGTGTTGTGTCAAGACCTTCCCTTAGGAACATTCTTATTTTAACCACAGAGAAAAACATTTCCTTTGTTATGTACGTAAGTCTGACTAAGGGTTTGACAGTTGCAGGGGAAATAAGCAAAAGTTAAGATGGAATCAGGGCTCAGATCTGGGCCAATCATTCTGATATGAGTCAGATGCCTCAGTTTTCGAACTCTCACACTTTCCTTCCTTTTGATTGAGGATTTCATTTACATCCTTTGATCACTATTACGTGAATGCCTTCTTCAGGAGCTTATGATGATGATACATGACTTCTTAGACTGTTTACTTAGGTAAACCTTTAAGACCCCTGACACTAATGGTTAGTAATCAGGCACCATCTGACCTCTTCACCCTGCCATGGTTTAGTGTTCAGCTTTTTTAATCTTAGCTGGGGGCCGGGGGGCGGGGGCGCGGTCTGTGTGTAATAAAACCCCATTAGAGGAACAGCTTGACTGTCCAAAAGACTGGCTCAGGGTGTGAGCTCCAGTCCATTTGGGAAATGGAGCTCATCTATGTTCATAATTCTCTTCATAGGCATTAAATTGGAATTTCATGTCATTAACATTGGTTATACATTTCATGCAACATTTGATTCTTCCAATAATTTTTACCACAACAATTAATATAATTAATCCAGTTAGCAATACAGATCTAATCCAGGATCTAATACCTTTATTTAACCAACCAAAAATAGTGTCTAAGAGGATTCAGATTCTGAGTCTTTTAAATGTAACCAGGCAAATTTTTGAAGAATTTTCTCAGCCTCTTGGGTATTGTTAATCAAGGTGAAGTAAGAAGTTTTGCTCTAGCACAAACACTTCCTTGTTAGGATAAAAGAAAATCTAGAGCTATAATTACTGGCATTAGTTACTGATTGGGCCTATTTAATATATGCATTTTCTCTTCAAGCATCAGAAGAAAGTGTTAGAAAGAAAAGAATCAGACTTAAATGGGCTTTCATAGTGAAAAAAAACTATTAGGAAGTAAGACCATAGGTATACAATAAAGCTAATAGCATAAGAATAGCTACAGGTATAAAGCAAAGCTCTAAATATTGGCATGAAGTCTTGTTCTGTGATCTTGGGTCTAGCTGCTTCTGGCCACCTGGGCATTTCCAGAGGGTTAAAAGGTCCACAAGGGCAGCAGAGGCAGCTTGATTTTCTTTAGTTGAGACAGATGAATCCAAGCTTTAACTCCCTGCAGTTTGGTAGCACATGGATTAACAAGGAGGATCAAGTATAGTCTTTTCCATCTGGGCGTCAAAATATACTTTAACTGATGTCTCTTCCAATAGGCATATTCTCCTGGGGCAATGTTAAGCAGATTTTGGGATCTTAATTTCCGGTCATCAAAGCCTTGTTTAACCTGTGAAAAATATTCTTTCAAAGTTGATTTAAATATGGAATCATTTAAAACACTAAGAATATATTTAGTCAGAACTTTGACACATGCCATAAAATCTTCTAATGTGTAAGATATTCTCTAGCCACCATAATGTTATTAGCTACTGAAATAATTGATTCTTATATTAAAAGAGGGAAGAAAAAAGTTCCTTATTTCTAAAAATATAATATTGAACATCAGCAATAATCTCATATTAATCTTATAGTAATTCTTTTAGTTTACTCAGTCTTATGCAGTTAACTTTGGTTCCATGCAATTCTGGAAAAACAACAGTCTTAAAACTTCGTCATCTTCTACACAAGAGTTCTGGTAATCTTCATTCAGTTTAGTGGTATCGACATTCAAAATATCATAGTTATTTTCATAAGTCCAATATAGTCCATCCTTTTATTGAAATATTTCAAGCATTTTCAGCAATGTAAAAACTTACCTGTAGATGAGAAAACTTAATATGTTCATGATTAACTTATAATAACACTTCTTATAAAATGAAAGATCTGATGAGAATTAATTACAAAAGGTAATGCAGAGCCAAATAACGTTAATTCAGACAAAAATGTCTCTAAACATAATGATTAATCTGTTTTTCAGAGAGCTTCAGATATAACGGATAATAATCTTGAGACTTAATATCATATAGTCAGGATAAACCAAGAATATCAAGTCTCTTAACATCTGAATAGTAATAAGAACTCCATGAATAAACGATGCTACTTCTTCAGTTAAAAGTATTTGCTTTGATGGTGTTAGAGTCATAAGAAGAAAAGTTGTGACCAAGTTAGCAACTAAAAAATAATAAAATTATGACATAATAGTACGTGCTTGTTGTCTAATATCAGGCAGAAACATAAAAGGAAATATCAACATATAAATTTTTACCCAATGAGAATCAGGCATTTCACTTGATTTGACAACATGTTTCATGTAATTTATAATATAGGCAATAAACTTTCTAGCACTTTTCTCAGAAGCAAATCCTTTGTAGCTTTCCACAAAGTTTCAGAGTTGTCAGGAGTTTATCATAGGTCACTAAGACACAATACTTAAGCTATTTAGCCATAGATCTTAAAAGTAAAAAACCTTAGCTTCTTTCAAAGTCATGCAGTTTGGATTTTGACTCAGGAATTTTATTCTTATGAGACGCTGAACCTTTGCCTTTGAGGCAGATTACACAAAGAATAGATGAACTCTTCAACCCAGTCATTAAGCAAATTTTGTTACTGTAACAATGAGAAACCCAACTCTTTTCTATTTGACATTAAAGCTTTTCAGAAATTCTCGTAGATTAACCCATCAAACTTCCAGTCAAACAAATAACAACTTTGACTATATCAAATAAATTCCCTTTTTTAATAAAATTTTAAACTTTGTCTTTGTTTCATATCTCTTATATTACAACCCCTTTAGTAGCAATAACGAAGATACTCTTTAGCAGATCTAAATATATATATCTTTTCTCTGTGGTATAAAAAACAAAATATATAAAGTTGAATTATAATGAATATTAGCCCAATTTAATACCAATGAGTTTCCTAAAGATCTTGGAAATCTTTTTAAGCCTATATACTATGGCTGTAAACCAAAAGGTTGGCAGTTCAAATCCACCAGCCATTCCTTGGAAACCCTACAGGACAGTTCTACTCTATCCTGTAGGGTTGCTATGAGTCAGAATTGACTCAACGGCAATGGGTTTCTTTTTGGTTTTACCATAAAACATAATTACTGTTCAAATAAAGTCTGTTTAAATATTCTAAGTTTTCATTCAAATTTTTACCATTTCCCATATTTTCTCCAATCTAACTTTAGCCCTTTAAGATTTATAAACTAGTTTGGGAAATCAAATAGTCTCCGTTCAATTGACCAATTCATTGATATGGATATAACCTTAAGTCTCTGGCTAGGAATGGAAACCCTGTCCCCAGGCCATTTCAGGTGCGTCTCATTGTGATTTCTATCTTTTGGCTTCTTAGAATTCCCCCACAAGGAGAACCTGTTTATAGTTCTTTCATGATGGGGATCCACCCAATTTCTGATAACTACAGTAAGACAGCAATTTTCTTTTGTTTTAAAAAGGTCTTCACTTAGTTGGGAGGGGTACTTCCAAAGATTCCCTGGAGCTGCATGTCCTCAGAGGCTGGGCCAAGGGATGCCTGATCCTGTCCCACCCTCCCTATCCTTTGGCTCCTGGTCAAAGACAAGAATCAGTCCTCCTAATTCATTTAAATATGTTTAAGTTGGTCTAGGTATGTTAAATGACAAAAGATAACCAAATTCTTTCCCTTTTACTATTCTTGCTAAGCAGTTTTGCCTTCTCTTTATCATAACCTATTATCTACATAGTAAATACCAAAGTTCTTCACCAATTTCATAAAGGAACCCATTAATTCTTGGGTAGCCATGATTTTCCCCTCTAGGCTTATCCTATGCCTCCCCTTTCCCATTTTCAAACTACTAGCTTCATTTTAATACAAAACTACTGTTTTTCTAAAATAAAACACATTTCATATCACATCTACCTTAAATTACTTAGAAAGATTTTTCTTTTAAGATTGACATACTGTAGAACATAAAAATCTTTATTAGAACAAATTTGCTTTCATTAATTCCTGGAAATATTCAGACTATTAATTTTACATAAGAGCTTATTTATCATTAAACCAATCAGAAGTGATATTATAATCTAATTTAATAATACCATCTGGAGATAGGAGATTATTAATTTTCCATAATGTTTTTTTCCATGCTTTATAGGATCCTTCAGAGAAGAAATATAGAATAATTTGTCCCCCGCCCCCTTTTTAAGGATGTTTTATACCAATCAGAACAAATATTCTATCTTTTCTCAGTGCACTTTTCAAATAGCTTAGAGTAGCTATTAAAAGTCCAAATCATGAGACAGACACAAAAAGCAGTTTTTCTTGGAGGGAAGAAAAAAAAAAAAAACCAGAGATCTCCATGAAAAACAGTAACTGCCAGTCATAGCCTCCAACCTGATACAGGACAGAAACTCAGACATTACTGTCTAGACCAGAGGGAAACTCACAGAACAAAATGAGACAGAAAACCACATAAACTCATTTGTCTGTGAGGCCAGCTCAAAGACCAGGCTTATCCAATACTACATAACATAAACAACCCAGTTTCTTAAAATGTATACAGTAATTCTTTGATAAGATCAACACCATTCAACAGAAAAATAGATTGTAGATAAAACTTATTAACTTGTCAGAGTCTCAGATGAAGCAGTCTCAGACTCTGATAACCCCGAGCCTCAAACAAACGTTCCCTAAAGAGGAAAGAAAAGATAACATAAATAGTTGCTCATTTTCCCGAAGTGGAAGGCGGGAAAAAAAAGACAGCAGGTGGGAACTCATTTTCTCAATGTAATCAGTGAATTCCAGATTACTTCTAGTATTTTCAGCTTATAGGGTTTTTGAACATGAACCCCAAACCAGTGTCACAGTAGGGGGAAATCCAGGCTCATTTATCAAGAATGTTGAAACTTTGTTCTCCCAGAGTCAAATAAATTTCCTAGCAGAGTTGGGAACAGTTTCCCAATCCAGTCTGTGTCATTTGATTGGCTCAGATAATTCAAGGGTGAAGACAGTTTAGGAATATGGAGTTGAAAGTTATTTCGGCTCCAGGTTCTGTTACATTTAAGTCTAAGTTTTCAGCAAAAAGTTTGCTCAAGTGGTCCCTATAATTATACTTTAGTCCATTCTATTTTCCTATGAAAAATCTTTGGGTATCTGTACCAGAGGCATTGACTTTTATAGCTAATGACCTTTCTGGGTTTTTCCAGATTGTCTTTCCCATCCATCTCAGAGCCTCTCCTGATCCTACTAGCATATTTATTAATTGCTAAATTCCTGGGATAACCTTTGAGTTTATTTATGAGGGCTAGGAAATTCCTTTACAATTGCATAGAATTCTGCTTTAGATAAAAAAAATAAAGGAAATCCACAGAGATTTGTTATTCTCCTTTGTGTATCTTATTTTAAAAGGCATTTCTGGGACCATGTCAGTAACTGGTTTCTCTAACTTTCTCAGCAGGTTCTTGTGGGTAGAAAGGGAATTCAGAAAGGGTATTAGTATAGGAGTAGGATAAATAGGGGCAGGTGCATTTCCTTTAGTTGTTTTGTCAATTTAGAAATACTGTCCTACATCTTTTGGTGGCTTCCAAATACCAATCAAAAAATAGGCATCTCATTGTGATTGCTGAATTAAGGAGCTTATCTTTTCTAATTGACTGCCCAGAAAAAACTAGTTTGTCTAGATCAAAAGAATCTCAAATGAGCCATCAATGTTTTAAATTGTCCTTAATAAAGTTATGTCAGTGCTCCAGAAACAGGTAGGTACAGGGACAGAAACATTTGTTCATCTGAGCAGCCAGTGTGCCTAAAGGTGGTCCTGCTAAGTCCTTAGAACTGGCATTCCCCATCTTACTAAAACAATGAATTGAAGGGTTCATAGTACCAGCTACGCCAACCTTAATTTTACAATAAGCCCATCAAAACACTTTAAAGCAAACTGAAAGTGAAAGCAGAAGAGAAAGCCAACGATAAATGTCAAAGAACTCAATGACAGGGGTCACATGGGATCTCTACGAGTTAAAAATCTATTCAATGGCCCCGAAAAACAAAAATATGTATGCATACATACATATACATCATATATATGCATTATGTATTTGTGTATATATATAATTTATTTGTTTATCTTGAGTTATATACAGAGTTGATAAATATTATAACCTATACTTAACTCTGTGTGTTAAGCGATGTCTGTCTCTAGCTGATTCCCATAATGAAGCAATGCAGAGTGAGCTGCAGTTGCAAAAATCAAACCAGACTCAAGAACGGAAAATGGTAAGCTTCAGAAGTGCTCAGAAGTGATTTTAGGAAACGGTGAGATGAAGTGACAACCAGGATATTTTTTTGGAACGTGTTAGCTTTCTTCTAGATATAAAGTTAAATTTGGCTCTGGTCATCTCTTCTTGTCTGGAGTCCAACCACTACATTCTGATTCTTGCTAAAGTATCAACATTACTTCACATCAAAGTAATGGCTCCCAGTATCATGTCTATTGCCTCTGACAGCACTGTGAAATATTTACCCTGTATCTACAGAGTCCCAAACACTGACTCTTCATTTATGTAGTATTCCTCATATTATTTTCTGATACAATCCCTCTATTACTTTGCTTGACCATTCTATTTACTATCACATATTGTTTATATGAAACTCCATTAAAAGGTACTTGACAGGTACTGTGGAATTAAAGAAAAACAAACAAACAAAAAAACTGACTAAAACACTACTCCTAGCTACAAAAGACTTAAAAGTAAAATGAAGCAGACATCACTAGCATTACAATTCTTTCTAGCTTTGTGGCATGGGGACTCAATAAGCATTTCTGACTCTCATATTTCTATTTAAACTTGAATATTTTGTTAACTATAATGCATTTCTTAATCCAATTCAGTTGAAGATGGGAAGAGTTTGTTCACTGGAGGATATTTCAAATAAGGAATTCTTGTAGACTTAAATATGGACATTGGCGATTCAGTGGTAGAATTTTTGCCCTCCTTACATGGGACCCAGATTCCATTCCTGACCAACGCACCTCACGCACAGCCACCACCCATTTGTCAATAGAGGGTTGCTTCTTGCATTGATATTGAACAGGTTTTAGCAGAGTTTCCAGAATAAGACTGAAGAAGGAAGGCTGATGATCTATTTCTGAAAATCAGTCAATGAAAACCATTTTGATCACAATGGTATGATCCACAGCTGATCATGGGGATGATGCAAGACAGGCAATGTTTTGTCATGGTGTGCATGGAATCACCATGGGTAGGTAGACTGATTCAACAGCAGTTAACAACAATAACCAATAGACTTAAAAGATATTTTTTGCTTACTTAAAGAAAATAGACAAATGAAGAAATTCTAGAACCAGTATTTTCTTCTACTATAAAAATCAAATAGTAACAAAAAATGGAAACATTTAGAAAAAATTTCTCATGTTTTGAAAATGAATAAATAAGGATTATGTTTTGGAATTCCCTGGACCTAGAAGAGAGACAGGACTGGCAAAATACTCCATTTGAATTATTGACAATTTTAATTGCCAAACTTGGTCAAGAACTAGGCAAACTGTTTCTAAAAATGACAGAGGTGTCTATCCATAGGCTGTACACAAAAGGGAAGTCAAGTGGTAAAAGATAAAGCTGAAAGAAAGTGAATTTTAAAAGATCAGTCTAGGGAAATATAACTATTAAAATCAAACAAATGACAACAAAAAAGCAAAAGATATGCATCTTTTTTAACTATAAAACCCCTGAGAGAAAATTAAGAGGCAGATAATATTTCATAATTACTGCCTATAAGAGAAATATTGGAATGCCATATTGTATATGCTGTATCAGTATAATATGAGCAAAATCTAAAAGTAACAATTAATATTTGATTAGGTAGCTTTCTCCTTAATCTTCAATTGTTTACAAATTTTTACATAGTTTACACTTTGTTTTTCTTGTTTATGTTTTAATTATACCTGTAAAAAGTTACTTCCATTGAATATTTCTACCAGTATCTTTTGCATCATCCATATTTATTTATTTTAAAAATTGTGTGTAAAAACTCATGCATATATATATTTGCATATCTACATACATGAAATAAATTACCTTAAGCCCTAGAAGCAACCATGGCTAAGCATATAGTTGAAATCACAAGTTCTAAATTCAAATAGAAGTCACTGAGAAACACTGAGAAAATAAGTTATTGATAAAATTGGTTTGAGAATTCATACACAACTTTAGTCATTAGTCTTTGTCTACCAAGCTAATTATGCATGTTAAGAAAAGGCTATTAAGCAGAAGCCATAAAATTAACATACGCTTGTATTTCTAAGTTTATTTACTACAAATGGATGAAGAACTCTCATGTAAATTTGAGAGATTTGTTTGAAAACTTAACTTCCAAGGACTGTAAATTAGGAAAGTGATATTAGGTATGTTTTACTAAAATTTTTTAAAATAATGCTTTGGTTTTTTTCTCTTTAATATTGTAAGTTAATTCTTTCAAAGGAGGAAGAATTTCTTCATCTACATTATGAACTAATCTCATGTGTATGTCCTTACTTACCTTGTTTTAATTAATTAGTTAATATATAAGAAATTGTCATTTTATTATGTTAGGAAAACTATTTGCAAGCAACCCACCTGTCATAAAACTAATGCAACTAAAAATTTTAAAAATGTCTTTAAAAGATTACTTTAAAGCACAAAACAAAATATTGTTTCACAGAAAATGTATGTAACCATATAATTAACCATGTCACTATATAATTGCTCACACTTGATTATTTATCTAGTGTTCTAACATTTATTTGAATTAACATGTTTAATTATTACAGCAACCCTATGAGGCAGATATTATATTTTCATTTTATAAATGAGAAAATTGAGGCTAACTAAGCTAATTTAAATGAATTGGTCAAAATCACACATCTAGAACAAGGCACAGCCAAGATTTAAATACACTCAATGCGATTCCAGGGTTGAAAATTTTAATTACTATACTGAAACTATTTATTGGTTGAATTTTGAATATTCTTTTTTTGGTATCTTTACATAAATGATGACATACAATCCTGAATATAGTGATTTTTTAGTTATTTAAATAAAAATATAAGACCAAAGAGAGTCTTACAAATAATATTTGTGGAATAAATAAAGTTTTGCAGAATCTATATAGCATGTCTGTCCAAAATATACAAATATATATTGAAATTTATTCCATATTAGTTCTTAATGGAACGACATATAATGGAAATACTATGCGTAGTTTATTTAAACATTCACCTATCTATAGACAGTTAGATTAATTCCAATCATTGCTGTTTCAAAGAATACTTAATGATTATTATTATTACTTATCTTCCTGACATATGCTTGTAAGAAAAAATCAATTATATGAAATGTTTGGGTTATTTTTAACCTTGATGATTATTGTCAAGTGTTGAGCTCTAACAAAATATATCCCCGCCAAATTCATATGATATTGACTGTTTTCCCTACACCCCTGTCACATTGCTAACATTTTCCAATGTATCAACTTATTCTTAGTAATATGAATGGGAAAAACATGTTTTGACTTTTCTTTTGTATTCATACCCCTTTTAATGTGAGAGAAGTTAAAAATCTTATATTCCTTCCCTGTGAACAACCAGATCACATATTTTTCCCATTTTTCTATGGAGCTGTTAGTCTACCTTGTACGGATTTGTGAGAACTCTTGGTCATGTAGTTACAGTTTTCCCCAATTGTATTTCATTTATACATATGTATTTTCATACTGACATTTTAAAATGTACTCAAGCATATCCGTATTTTCTTGTATAGCTTTGGAGTTTTGAGTTTTGCTTAAAAAGGCTTTCCTGTTCTAAGATTGAACAAAACAAACAAATAAAAAATCACCCAGCCCAAAAGATGAATAGATGAAACAACAGTTGCAATATGAACTAATTATAAAGATATTAATAAGCCCCTGTATCTAATTAGGTATTATTATATTTATAGCTTAATTGTTGACAATTTCATTTTAAGCATTTTAATCTCACCTATTTTAAGTTAACAGAGGCCTAAAAATGACTTGTTAAGGATTGAATTGTGTCCCACAAAAATGTGTCTTGCCTTGGCTAGGCGATGATTCCCACTATTGGGTACTTGTCCACCATTTTGTCATCTGATGTGATTTTCCTATGTGTTGTAAATCCCGCCTCTATGATGTTAATCAGGTGTGATTAGCAGCAGTTATGTTAATGAGACAGGACTCAATCTACAAAATTAGGCTGTGTCTTAAGCCAGTCTCTTCTGAGATATAAAAGAGAGAAGTTGAGCAGAGAGACATAGGGACCTCATACCAGCAAGAAACAAGAGCCAGGAGAATAGCGCATCCTTTGGGTCCATGGTCCCTGAACTAAGAAGCTCCTGAGCCAGGGAAGACCGATGACAAGGACCTTCCTCCAGAGCCCACAGAGAGAGAAAGCGTTCCCCTGGAGCTGCCACCCTGAATTCGGACTTCTAGCCTCCTAGACTGTAAGAGAATAAGTATCTCTTTTTTAAAGAGATCCACTTGGTATTTCTGTTATAGCAACACTAGATAACTAAAACATAACCTTAAAAATTCTTTTGTTGTTAAATGCCGTCAAGTCTGTTCCGACTCACAGTGACCCTATCACAACAGAAGGAAACACTTTCCGGTTCTGAGCCATCCTCACAATCATTGCTATGCTTGAGCCCATCGTTGCAGCCACTGTGTCAACCTATCTCATTGAGGGTCTTCCTCTTTTTCACTGATCCTCTACTTTACCAAGCATGATGTCCTTCTCCAGAGGCTGATCCCTCCTGATAACATGTCCAAAGTAAGCAAGAAGTCTCACTATCCTTGCTTCTTAGGAGAATTCTGGCTTCACTTCTTCCAAGACAGATCTGGTCATTCTTCTGGCAGTCCATGGTATAGTCAATATTCTTCACCAACACCATAATTCAAAGGCATCAATTCTTCTATGGTCTTCCTTATTCATTGTCCACCTTTGCATGCATTTTGTTATTTAAATTCTAGCATTTGGTTATTTTCCTCACATATAAAAAAAGAAGTCTCTAAATATTTGTATTTATACAAAAATATAAATCTTCTCGATGTTAATAACCATCATATAGAGTTTGGAAAAAGCACAACTGTCTCATGATGCTGTCTAATGAACTTCTTGAAACTAAATCTTAAATAAGATAATATAAGGTAAAACACCTACACAATAACTGGCACAGAGTAATTACTAGAATTGTTTTTAATTTTCTTTTTTTCATGTAATAATTTTTATAGTTTTTGTTTGGTTTGGTTTTTACTTTGTTGTTTAGGTGATCCTTTATTTGTTTTTGCCTACTTCTCTGTTTTCTCCTATTTTTTCTCCAATAAATAAATAAGGATAACTTGTGTAAACTATATTCTTTTACTCATGCTTTTGTTGTTATAAAAATCATAGAAATTACTCCCATAAACTTGAAAATTTCTAGCTCATTTCTTTTAGAATCCACACAATGGTACTTGATAGGGTTATACACTTTTTTAAAAAAATGTTGTTTTTGTTGATTTTATTAATTTGGTTTCCTCCTTTCCATATTAGTGATGCTGAAATACATATCCCTAAACAGACATCTTTATGTATTGATGGCAATTTATTTTTTCTGAAAGATAAGATCTTAAATATGGGAAGCAATTCAAAAGTTGTGTGTATTTATAATTGTAATAGATATTGTTATATTTCAATACCAGAATATGACAATATATCATAGTATGATTTTTGTTAAGATAAATTGTCTTCTGTATTCTTTTGTAATTTTCTTACCCATGTATGTATTTATACATCCATATAAAAGTTAAGGTCATACTATTCCCTTTCAGAAAGGAAGAACAGAAATAAGAGAGAGAAAAAGGGAGATGAAGGGAAGTAGGGAGGGAATGAAGGAGAGAGAAACTGGGATCTAATGAGACTAAAATTAATTTAAGCAAAATTTGGTAGAAAGTATTTTTCATAGATTGTGTTTTCATATAAAGTACATGTTATAGGTTTCTGTTTGTTCAAATCTAGTTAATGTCCTTTAAAAAGAGTTTTGTATTATTATATAGAATTAATATCTTTCTTGCTATTTTACTTTATAGTTAATTGTTTTAGAGCTTCATTGCTATTATATGTTTCCTTTTCCGTTGCTATCTTATTATTTCTAGCAAAAAAGAAAACTTTATTTTTTTAAAATGAATCTTGTATCTAGCCATAAACTCACCAAATTCCAGCATCATTTATTATGTTTTCCAGAGTTTTTCGGATTAGCAAAAATATCATCAGCTAAAATAAATATTTTTATACAGTTATACTTGTGAGAGCCAGAACTCTATGGGACTGCCTTGTTTTTCTAGGTCTCACAAGTTTTCTGCGTTTGACAGGGTGCAGTCTTAACACTTTTCTATTGCTCTCTGTTAGTAAAAAATATTTGCGTTTGCTTTCTCTTACAGATTTCTACCTTACACAGTTTCCGGCTTTCACAGATTTTACCGTATTTTTTATTTTCTAATTGTTCACTAATTATTTTATATCAATGACAAAAAACATTGATTAGAATCTCTGAAATTATGTTAAATATAAATGGGGATAATAGTAATCCATGACTTTACTGCTAATTTTAATAAAAATTCAGTACCTTTTGAATGTCTACAATAATGTAGTTAATTTGAGTTTCCTAGTCTTGAAAATACTTATTCCATCTTAATATTATTTTATCAAAGTAATACATGAAATAATTTGAAAAGTCAAACTGCTAAAATATAAAAAGAGAGAGAGTTAAAAGAAGAACTTTCCTGAATTGCCATTGCCCCCATCCTATCCTATTAGACAAGTTCTCTTTATATTGTTTTGTTTTCCCGTGTTAACTGCATTCATATCTCTAAATAACGTGTGCCTTTGTCAAGATAAAGTACGTTGTTGCAACAAATAATTCCCAAGTCTTAGTGCCTTAAAATAAGAATTATTTTATTTCTTTTTCATGGTATATGTTCCTCACTTGTTGGCCAGTGGAACTGGAAGGATTGGGGTTGGGTAATCGTTTGACATTACACTCATCAGTGGTCTGAGGGATAACAATGGTTCCACTATTTGGGTCATCACTAGTGGCAGGCAGAAAATAATTTGGAGACTTGCACATTGGTTCTTAAATTATTCTACCCGGAAATAACACAGTCACTTCTATTGAGTTTCAGTGAGTCATGTGGCATGTCTAAAATCATAAATGTATATGCTTTGAAATAGAGGGAAACCATATATTAGTGATGAGTAATAATATCTACTGTCTATCATGATATGCTTATCCTGCTTCTCTCTGTTCAAAGGTTTTAGAAATAGTCTACGCTTTCTATCATAGACAATGTTAGCTTTATGACACCTTCTCACATATTACATACTCCAGCTCATTTCCTAATATGTTTATATCACAATGTTTGTTAACTCTATATCCTATAATGAATTATTATGTTTATGTTCTTATATTTTGCTACTGAGCCAGGTACTATATTGTAATCGTCATGTAAAACTTAATTTTTTTTTTTTCTGAAATCGATTAGCTTTTTTTTCAGAATAGAACTGTACTCCATAGGGTTTTCAAGGCTGTGAACTTTCAGCAGTGGATTGCCAGGCCTTTCTTCCAAGGAGCTTCTGAGTTGGGTTTGAACCTCCAAACTTTCCTTCAGCAGCAGAGCACATTAACCTCTTGCATCACCCAGGGACACCTGGAGGAGCTGCGGGTGTTCAGACTTCCACTTAGTTGCTTTGCTTCAGGTAGTGCCTCTTCCCTGTCCTCCTGTCTCCTCTTCCTCCCTGTCTGAATTCTTTCCAGAATTTAGAACCACGTTTACTCCATGCGTCTCAAGAAAAAAAAAACCTCTGTGGATTAGGAAACAGGTGGTTAGCCCAAGTATGCAGAGTAGAGGTAAGGCTTGAGGGTATAAATGCTCCTCATTTTCTTGCCTCAAACCTGTCCTTTACCATACCTGCTGCCTCCTGCCTCTGATTCTGAAACCATTTTTGAATTTTTTTAAAAATCCTTTTTCACAGACTTTTCAGTTTAATATCTTTACAGTGTGCTCCTTGCCCATCATAGAATATTGCAGTTGAGGGCTAGAGCAGTCTAGTGTTATGTTAACGGGTGAGGAACAACTCAGAAAAGGAGGATGAGAATGACTGCACAACTCGAAAAAGGAAATCAATGTCACCGAATTTACATGTAGAAACGTTTGAATTAGTGTATGTTTTCCTGTGTATATTCTCAACAACTACAACAAAGTAAAAAATAAATTAAGAAGCAAAAAAAAATTTCAATTTTATCTTTGTTTCTTGTTCTTATTTTATTTCAGGTTAATTTATTAAGATGAGAAGGAGGTGGAAATATTCTTACTCTCTAGTTAAGAACAGAATTAATAGTTTTTTTTTTTTTTTTCCCTAATACCATGTGACACTAGTTTCCTTTTATTAATCGTGAATATTTGCTAAATTTTATCAAATGTCTTTTCAGTACCTATTATTAAAATACTATATTTTTTATTCTTTAGTACATCGATAAAATGAATTGTGCTGATAGATTTTCTGATATTAGATTACCCTTATCTTGCTTGAGAAAAATATTAATTCATTCAAATGTATTTTTAATATAATTCTGGATTCCAATTTTTATAAATTAAATTTAGAGTATGTGCATCTAAACTAATAGGTTAGCTTGGTCTATATACTTTCCTTTTTCTGTACTATCTTTATTGGCTTTTGGTTTAAAACTTGTGCTGTCTTTATAATAAACTCATTGTCGTCAAGTCAATTCCAACTCATAGAGACCTTGTAAGACAGAGTAGAACTGCCCCATAGGGTTTCCAAGGCCTTCAATCTATTTATTTTAACACATCCGTCACCATTTCATTTCAATTTTACTCTTCATATTAATTACTAGTCTTGCTTTTAAGAGTCATATAAACTTGAATGATTTTAAAAGCAGACCAATGCTATTTTTACAATATCTTCTTCTTCTTTTTTAATTTTTACGTAAGTTAAGAAAGTATATTTTTCCTCTGGGTCTTTAGAATTAATGTTTTCTTCCTCTTCATTTGTGTTATATTTTTGGAGTCTAATTCCTTTTTGTTTTTAATCCACATATAAGGAGAAATTTTAAAAAAACAGGGATTTGTCCTCACATGGTGCACTAGTTGTCATCAACCCTGCATTCTTCAACTTGAATCATTTTTGAATCTCCCTTACATGGTATATTGTCATCAAAAATGTTCATAGCTGCTAGAACAATCTCCAGTAAGTAAAAAATTTTATTTAACTTGGCAGCACTGAACTAAGATAAATATTTATTTAGCCCCTTGACAAATTGTGTCCAGATGTACACAAATGATTTTTAAGCTATACTGCCTAATTTTCTGATAGCAGAAGTCATGGATGGCTGAACTGAGGAAAGAAAATGGTGAGGGATTTAGTCTTCTAACAGTGTTTAGAGAACACAGATGGGACACTGATGTCCTAGTAAGGCAGAAATCCCTCACAAATTTGGGGGATAAGCTGATCCTCAATCCAAGTTTCTTGGAGTTTTGAAACTTTTTCTGCGTTATTGAAATTATTTTCATGGGAAATTGGGAACTATATAAGAGGGTGCTTTTTAAAATTAATGTTACTTTAATCATTTTACTTTGCATATTTTTCAGCTGACTTCCCTCTGCTCTCCTATTCCCTGCCATTCAAAGCAGAATCTATTTGAAAATTCTGATTTTATTATATAAAACACATTCTTTGTTCCTTTCTCATTGAAGTGTTATTACTTTTGTAACATGTTCTTCTTCACAAATTTTTTAAATGAGAGGCAGTGTTAAGCAAGAGAATACAGATTTTGGTTTTGAAAACCTTGAGTTTAAATGCTAACTGCCATTTACAAGTTCAGTCACATTTCTGCCTCAATTTCTCCATTTCTAAAATTATTATATTAATTCCTCTAAGTGCAGGAGAGTTGTGAGGTTTAGAGAACATATAAGGTTATTGCCTGCCATAGGTTTTGCACTTTTACTACATGGAGCATTCTTTTGAAGGTGTTTAAATTGGGAGAGTTTCTAACTTAGATTGGATACTCAGAATTCAAGATTCTGAAAAGTATATAACATCACTCCCTCAAAAGTTATGTCAAAGGAAAGCATATTAAAGTCTATGCTGTTTTAAATCACACTATATATGATGGTGAGGAAACGCTGGTGTAGTGGTTAATAGCTACGGCTGCTAACCAAAAGGTTGGCCGTTCGAATCCACCACGCGCTCTTTGAAAACCCGATGGGGCAGTTCTACTCCGTTCTTTAGAGTCTCTATGGGTCAGAATCGACCCTATGGTAACAGGTTTGGTTTTTGTTTTTTTAATGATGGTGACAGAGTGGCATGAGATACATAATGAGTAAAATAAATTATTGCATTTTATTGACTTTGCTGTGGGAGTAAACGTAGTTTTCTTTTGTTCAGTCATTGACTTTAGAGAAATCTAGTAATTTTTCTTGACAAAAATGTACAAAATCAAAACAAAATGTTTTATTTTTAAATTAATTTAATCTCACTCACATCAGTGTAATTATAATAGTTGTGTCATACTAATTCTGCTCTCAAATCCAAATTAAAAATATGAGATACACAATGTTAAAAAAATTCACAGTGCATTATAATTAACAAAATTTTAATGACCTTACTAATTTATTTTAGTATTAATAACTCCCTTTGGACTGGAGCTTAAAATACTCTTTACTCTCATTTTTAATTCTGATTCTTTGTATGGATCTTTTCAGAATATTTCCCCCCGCCAGATAATTAAGTCTCCTATAGAAATTTAGAAAAAACGGGGTGCTTAGGCACAAAGTTTGTTGTATAGATTACACCAAAATTTATTGCAGATCAGTGTTAAATCTGTTCACTAGTAATAGTCAAACACAGACTCAGCTTATCAATCCAGGACACCTTTATCAAAATAATTTTTCAAAATAATTTTCAAAATAAATAATAATCTAGTGTTATTCATGAGCCTCTTAAAAATTAATTTTAGTATTTTATACAGAATTGTCAAAGCAGCCCATAAGCAATGCATCAAAAGACTCAAGGAAACTGTTATTAATAATGGAGCCCCAGTGGCACAGTGGTTAAGAGCTAGGGCTGCTAACCAGCAGGTCAGCAGTTCGAATCTATCAGCTGCTCCTTAGAAATCCTACGGGGCAGTTCTACCCTGTCCTATAGGGTCGCTATGAGTTGATGGCAGTGAGTTTTTGGATTTTTTAATTAATGAGGGGATTCTTCAAATAACTCATAAAAGCATCCCACAAGAGAAAGAGACAATCAGAGGGCTCGGGTGACAGATAACCACTGCACTACTCAGTAAGACCTTTCCTGATACTTAGCCTCATTTTCTTTCACCCGTTCTAACTGAAGAAACTCCCATTTTCTGTCACTTGGGGAAAGAAGGAAGTGGAAAAATGAAGAGAAAAGAAAACAAAAAAACCCACTGCAAGTTTCCTGGATGAAAGTCTGGGAGAGGGAAAGATTTTTCAGTTAGATGGTGTTTTGGTTTTTATGTTACACTAGGTTGGAAATGACTATTGTACACACATAAATGGGGCCATTATTTTGTTTTGTTTTGCTTTTTTAATGTAATTCTGATTGAAAGTGGTCAGAAAACCTATGACTTCATGCAAGATTTCATCCTGGGGCAGGTGTAAATATAACAAAATCAGGAGAGAAAGTCAACAGTCTCTATGTGCAGTCAACAAGGTCCAGGTTGTTCAAGAAGCTACTAGTCAGTTTGAGAGTCACATTCACCTTAACCAGTTTCTCCATTGCAATTCCAAACTTTCAGGAATTTTGTTTTATTTTGTCTCAAGTATTCTACTCAGTCACAGTTGAGTGTAATAAGGAAAATAGGGCTTCTGGGGCCCATATATCTTGATTAGGTCCCAGAGAAGGGAGAGCTGTTAGAGATATCAACTATCTTCCTGTATTTTGAGTTAACAATTTTACCTATTTTGTCAAACTTATGACTACAGGAACTCAAAAAAATAGCTTATTTCTACACATATTTAAATTAGAAAATGAAAAAAAACCTGTTTCATTACCTACTACCACTTCCTACATTTTTTTTTCTGACTCTCAGTAAAAATACGTTATCATATTTGGAAAGAGATGATAGTTAGAATGTTATTATTTAAAATAAAAATATAAAAGTCAATTACAAAAGAAAGAAACAAGTTAAATGTGTACATGGTAAAATGATTGCTTAGTCTCTTGTTGCTATTGTAGTGCTGTCCAGTAGATTTTGACTCATAGCGACCGTGTAGTAGAACTGCCCCATAAGGTTTTCTTGGCTGTAATTTTTATGGAAGTAGATTGGCCAGGTCTTTTCTCCCACGGGACTACTGGGTAGGTTTGAACTGCCGACCTTTCAGTTGGCAGCCAAGTGCTTCACTGTTGAGCCACCAGGGCTCCTTTAGTCTCTTCTACTTTGCCAAATGCTTCATTTGCATTATTTCATTTAATCCTGTTGACAATTATCTATGGTAAGTTGCTTGTCTTTTTGTTGGTTTGTTTTAATGCTTATTATATCCATGGGAAAATATGATTCGAAGTGGCTAAATAACTTCTCCAAAGTCATATATTAAGTTCACTCTTTTATGCCATTCAACACTGTCACCTAGACCCTTTGAAATGCAGACATTTTCATTATACTTCACCAAACATAACTTGGTCTGGGCAAACATGTCAACAATCCTAGTACAAAGGGAACCCTCATTTATCTAGTGTACTACAAGCAGGGTTGTTCCCTTTTCATCTGACTCCTCTGATAAGTCACTGTCCAAGAATTCTTGGCAATCTTGCCAAAGAGAAAAGGCTTTACCTCCTGGCTTAAGTATTTAATAGAAAAGAAGCCTGACATGTAACTCAGAAAGGCAAAATCAACACTTCTAAGCCTATGCCTTTTTCTCCCCTAGGTATATATGCCTTTTTCTCCCCTAGGTATACATAGGTTGTCTGCTAAACAGTGAGCTGCACTTGGACTTGGACACCTTACAGACATCTCTCACTAAACTAGAAATTTGACTTGTAGACTTATTGTTCCCTGTCCTCATCATTCTTACGTAATCATAGAAATTTTTCTACTTCACATCTGAATTACTGGTCAATACCAGCAAGCTAAATTAGAAGGAAAGAAAAGCATTTTTATATTCAAATGAAAAATTTAAATATATTTTTGTATCAATCACCTGAAACGTCTTAAGCAAAAATGAGCTCAATTCTCTAAGTTCTTTCAGTACTATAAGGGTCAGTCTTTCATGATAATTCTAACTGTAAAATTTACTTCTCCTGATTCCAACAGCATCTTTCAGTATGTTACTTCAGTGATTTGACATGATTCTCAAGAGGATCATGTCAAATAACTTCAATATATGATTTTGTTCAGGAAATTAGTTCCTCCTGTGAATGCTCAAACTTGTCTTCTATGAAAAGGAAATTTGTCTCTAGAAAGACTCTTCAATCATGAAAATTTTCCACTCGTGACTCAATAGATGCAAATTCATTTCAACTTATTTTCTAAAAAAGGAAGAATTCTCTTTAAAAAGTAAAAAAATAAATAACCAATTTTATCAACTATATTCATCAATGCACTCCACTTATTTGAAATCTCTGTAGTTATTCAATCATTCATTAAATATTTACTGAATATCAATATATATGGTAGACAATATACTGTTAAAGATTCATATTAGTGAAAAAATAAAGTTCTTGGCCACACAATTTCCATCACTTTTAGTGGAATAGTCAACTGTTTTTATTTCCAGAAAACCCTTTAATTCATCCCTTTCTGTCACTACTTTCTACATATTTCCTTCATTCCATTAGCACATCCAGTGTGTTTACAAATGCTGCTTAATAAGTCAGGAATTATCTTAATTCTACCCTCTTTGCTCTATCCTCATTCCAATGCTTTATAATAGTTTCCTTGTTAGTGTTCTTTCACAGTCTTCTATCTACTTCAATTGGAGCTCCACACCTGATTCAAATTCTCTTTCTAAAAGGGGAAACGTTTTCTCCATTAGTAAAAATCATCTGGCTTCCCATTGCATAAAATCAGTAGTAAAAATCCAAACCCCTTAGGTTCACATACAAAACTTACCATATACTTTAACAGAAATTTCAACTTCACCCCCTCTCCATTTTTTTTATTATACTGCATATTGTTGACATAGGAATTCTTATCTTTTCCTGAATATTTTAGCTCCATTACACACACACACACATTTCTATATATTTGTTTTTCTCTCTTACAACAAAAGAAAGCTTTAAAAAAAATTTTTTTTTCCTTTATCACCATCTTGGAGCCCTGGTAGTACAGTGGTTAAGAGCCTCGCTGCTAACCAAAAGGTCGGCAGTTTGAATCCAGCAGCTGCTTCTTGAAAACCCTATGGGGTAGTTCTACTCTGTTCTATAGATTCGCTATGAGTTGGAATCAACTCAACGACAATGGATTTGGTTTGGTTTGATCACCATCTCTACTCTTTCATGTATCTCTTTTATGTTCGGATAGCAACTTATCTTGCTAAATATTTTTATTACACCCTTCTCCAGCTTGGTGGGGGTTAGGGTGGTGGGCTGGAAAGTGAGAATGGGGCTTTCCAAGTTTAAAAGGTAAAAAATAATAATCATAAACTTTCTCCCTTTAAATTTAAGACCACACCCTCCTCTTTCTTTTGTCTATACTTAGTTATGAATGGCGATATATTCTGAAAGTCTCACAACCATAGACTGTCTCTTTTGACCCCTTCTATATTGTTGTTGTTGTTTCCAGATCAAATCCTTCCTATTCTGTTAAACTTTTTCTTATTACTCTAAGCCACTCCCTTTCTTTGTGAGAGATCCTGTAGTTAAGAGCAGACTGTAGTCCTATGCTGATAACTTTTGGGCTATACTGCAACTGAAATTATTCATGGTGCCTTTTGGCCTTATGGTTTCATCATGTTATTGGCTAGTGGAATAAAATGAGGCAGGCAAGATTTCTCTCCCTTACATTCTAGAGAGTCTAAAAACACATTCCTGTGTATATATTTTCTTTTTTTATATTTAATTGAAATTACATATGTTACCAAAATATAAATGGGTGTATCATACAAATTATACTTAAGTATGCATATTTGATTGTTCACTATGTGTTTTTTGTTTTCACTAAAATTTATGAAAAATTTCTTGAAGATCAGAATATTGCCTTTCCCATTAAGATATTCAGAAATTAACACAATGTCTTTTAATTGAATCATATTTTATGGCCTAAACTTTAGATACCTAGCTGTTCTCTGCTGTTTCCTCCATGACAATACTGATACGATTTTTTTTCCAATATCAGAAATGTAACATTTAAAGACTTAAACCCTATAATACCACTTTATATGCCTTTTGAAAGTACAGGCTGTGAAGCATTCATTTAAAATCTTTTACACTCTTCAACAAAAAAGATAAATCATTCACGGAAAAAATGAAACCATTAACCTGTAATATTTACTCCCTCACTTCCACTGTGTTTGAACTAAAACACGCATCTCAATGTCATCCATGTACTCAACCAGAAATTTCTTTAATCTAAAAGAAAGATCTGGTTCTTTCATGCACTCAATATTGGTATTGTATTTTTAGATAATGAATTTTATAGCTAACTAACAACGGTTTAAGCAATAATAGGACTATTAAATAGAAAGAAGTATATATTTTTTAAATAATAAATAATAAAATGGAAGATATGATCCTCAATCATTTACAGCATTCATTTGAGGAGACTTTATGGAGAAAATGGTATTAGGATCCCAGCTGTGTTTTCTAAAAAGACATTTATTTTAATTTAAATTCAATCTATTTTTACTTTAATGACAGTGCCAGTGGCCATTTTACGAACAGTTGCTTAGATTCAAATTACAATGTAACTTTCTAATTAAAAAGTTTAACTTCTTCTTAACCATAATAAAAATAATCACACTGTGTGAGCTGTTCACGAAAATTATTAGTTGTTCTCTATATAGTCGCTGTTGTTAAATTCTCATTTTGAGAAAAACTTTGATTAAATAGATGCCAAGAGTGCATTCACAGTTTCATTTATTGCATGGAGACTATTATTTTTGTAAGCTCAAAAAATAAATTATTGTTGGAATTTTACATCCTTTCCCAAATAGCTTTAAAGAGGGGGAGACACTTTATTAATTTTTTGACATATTTTTGGTAACTGTATGACCTGTTAATTTCCAGAAAGTTTTAAAATATTTTTAAATTTTTCTCATTGAAGTTGTATTATTGATGAAGTTAAGTCAGTTTCTTGTAGAAAATTGGCCTCTTTGGGGAGAATCACATTTAGTGCTACTAACAGAATATCATGTAATGTAGTCCTGATTGGAATTCTTGGGTGGTACAAAAGATTAACACATTCAGCTGCTAACCGAAAGATGGAAGTTTGACTCCTCTCAGAGGCACCTTGGAAAAAACCCTGGTGATCTACTTCCAAAAAATTGTCAATAAAAACCCATATGGAGCAAAGTTCTATTATGATTCACATGGGGTCACCATGAGTTGGAATCAACTCCACAACAACCGGCACCGGTATACTCCTTAATGACGCAATAAAATAAAACATCCATCTGGACTACTGCATATAAGCCTCAATTTTCTTTATTATTGTTATTGATGAGTGTGCCTTTGTCATTTGTCCTTTATTAATAGGATGTATCTATGTAGTTATTACAATGAAATATATTTTAATTATTTACAGATAAGATTTCCAACTTTTGTATGGCCATCATGGATGTCCATCATACAGATTCTTAAGTGCCTTGGGGCAGATCAGGTGGAGCCAGAATGAACAACTGAGGCTATTCATATTGGGTACTGTGTTCCAGTGTAAATGATGATCTGAATATAGGTAATGCGGGAAAGTTTAGAACAAGAGACCAAGCATTGTCTTCATGATATGACAACAGAGATGACTGTAGTCTCAATACAAAGTCAGCGTAGGTGAGATTCAAATCAGATCACCATACCACAGCACAGCAACAGTGAGACGGAATGGTTGATATTAGATTTCATCAGATGGACAGTCGATCTAGCACGAATTATTTAGGAATTAGTAGGTCACAGAAGTGGTGTTAGTGTGAAACTTGGCTACACAACACAGCCTAATATCCTTTAAGTAAGAAAGGAATTGACGAAATTTCTGAAGAAGAGATTCAAGCTCTGGAAATGGATAAAACAAGCAATTAAAGAAAGGACAAGGTGTCACAGCTAAGCAAATAACATTTTTGGTATTATGATTAGTCCCATCATGTTGAACAAAACCCCACTTCTCAGTTCGAAGTCAGTAGCATTGATCATGTATTCGTATAATGGCAAGTTTAATCTAGAGGTCTGATATCAGAGAAAACCTGATCTTTTTTATTTTAGAAGCATGATTTTCTGGAATGGCTCCATAAAATCCATTTGGGAAAACTTGTGAAAGCCTAGATTGTGGAGCTTCACGCAAGATCCATTGAAACAAATTTTCTGGGGTGTCTTTTTGTACTTTTAAATAAAATCTCTCAAGTTGATTTCTATGCAGGCAACTTTGAGCATGTAGTGAAGGGACTGACATTTAGGAATCATTGAATAGTCTTTATCTGATTAGTTTTGAAATAAGGTAGAGCTGGTATAAAGTTTGTCTTTGATTTTAAATTAAATTTAGTAATATACATTTATTTTCTTCTATAAATTCCTTTAAAATAACATCTGCTATTTTGTTGTTTTACAACTACAGATCTCTGTAGAAAATTGGAGAAAAACAGAAAAATTTTCCATAATTCAGTAACTACAGTCATATGTTGATGTATTATTTTGACATTTTTTATGAATAAATGTATATGTAACTAGATTGAGTAATTGTATTCTTTTAGTAGCTGTCATAAAAAATTTTTGTGTAAAATATGTTGTTTTTTAAGAAATGTTTTGATAAATAGTTTGGTATGGGTCAATTCCTGTCAGATATGAATATATACTGGCATGAATACTGTAAAATCCATACCTGATATTGTTCAATTTGTTCCACTTGGCAAAGGGAGTTAATATTTTAAATAGAAGTGATTTTGTCTATATTACTGGTCTCTGCGCATAAAAGCAATATCTGTAGGCAATGGATAAAATTATTCTTGAATCAGTTAATTCAAGTTGGTGAAATACATGGCACGATCCTGAGAATAATTTTCAAAATGTGCAGCTGCTGGCAAAAGCTTTATCTTATTTATCTAGTGCTGCTATAACAGAAATACCACAAGTAGATAGCTTTAACAAAGAGAAAGTTATTCTCTTACAGTTTGGGAGGCTAGAAGTCCAAATTCAGGGTGCTAGCTCTAGGGGATGGCTTTCTCTCTCTGTTGGCTCTGGAGGAACATCCTTGTCATCAATCTTCCCCTGGTCTAGGAGCTACTCAGTGTAGGGAGCCTGGGTCCAATGGACATGCTCTGCTGCTGGCACTACTTTCTCGGTGGTATGAGGCCCGCCTCCACCCCCCACCCCCCGTCGCAGCGGTGATGATTGTCGGGGTGGCGAAGACAGTAGCCAAACACAACTCTTACAGAGAAGTGGGGCCAGGAGGGTCACTCAGAGGAGTCGACTCCGGCTTCAGTCCTAGGAGTTTATTTATAGTCAATACAGCAAGAAGTGAAGCAAATAACAGAACAATGGGCTTTGGGTGAATAACAATAAATTTTGGGCAAGGGAGAAGGAATTCAGGTAAACAAGCCAATCAGTAACGGGACAATAGGTTTGGGAAAGCAAGTCGTGCCTAATCTCCTCCTCATCGCTGACAAGTCTCAACACGTCCTGTGCAGCATAGAGGCCTCTGAGGGGCTGAAGTTGTCAATAGTGTAGCCATGTTTAAATGGCATATATCCCCACATTTCCCCCCTTTTGTTTAATTAACGGGCTAAGAATCAGGAGGGTTTTCACTGGTCCAACAAATGCCCGTTAGGATAAAGTGAAATTTTTTCTACTAGGTAAAATCCAAGATTATCTCAGCTACTGTCTCCACACCTCAGGGCCTGGCGTCTTAGTGAGTCCTTGTGAGCCCAGCTTCAGCTGGGGCACACTCCATATGTTTAAGGAGGAGAAGTAGCATAGCCATGAGTAATACCTAGATTTAGTTGGGCTCCTAGATGGCGGCCATGGCAGGCTATTTAAACTCACGGTGCTGGTTTTCCACCGGATACCATCTGGTTTTTCACCAGGTTATTACTTAATCCCCGGACTTAGTTGGGCTCCTGGATGGCGGCCATGGCAGGTTCTTTAAACTCACGGTGCTGATTTTCCACCAGATACCATCTAGTTTTTCACCAGGTTCTTACTTAATCCCTGGACATGGTTGGGCTCCTACATGGCGCCCATGGCAGGCTCTTTAAACTCACGGTGCTGGTTTTCCACCGGATACCATCTGGTTCTTCACCAGGGTACTAAATCAGAGTGAGGCTCTTATGAATTGCAGTGTTGAAATGGACTCACTGTGCAGCAACAATTTAGCTTAAAGGGCAAACACTCAGAACAAGGTCAGCACAAGGGAAATATTTTTAACCCCTGCATTGAACACATCCTGATTGTTGGACCAATGGGTTTTCTCCCGATCAATCCCTTGTTTAACACTATTACTCAATAGTCATTAGGTTAACATTCTTAAAGGCACAAAGATTCATTAACCATCAAACAAACATTTATACAAATTCATTATTAATTGGAAGGGGATCATCTAAATTGGAAACCTATCTATGCAAAAGCATCTGGTCTAGAAGAGGCAGAGAATATAGAGGAATTTACACATAACAAATTTTCATGGGGAACTTACTGATTAACAAATTACTGATTAACAAGATAATATAGGATGACTGCTGAGAATTGATTGTTACGAGGGAAACCATAGCTAGAGACAGGTTTTCAGGTGTAAGTGGGGCACCTGTAGTTGAGAGGATATACTCAGCTTTGGAGGAGAGGGCTTTCAGACCTCCCCACGTTACCGATATAGCAGAGCTCTGTTGTTCACTATCCTTCCCCAGGGGAGGGGGTGATGGTGTCAGTTGTTGTTCTGGAGTCGGGTCGGCTAGCAGCCCCCGCAGCCGCAGCACGGGCGTTGCCGGCGGCTCCCAGCGGAAGGGTGGTGGCTGTCACTGGGTCATGATATGGTTTTACTAATCAGGCGGGAATCCAAAGTGGACCTGTGGGGGACAAAACAGCTGCATACCCTGGCCCCCAGGTTAATAATTCTACAGGTCCTTGCCAGACAGAGGAATTTGGAGGATCTTTATAGAGGACCTGTTGGCAAGGTCGGGTGTCATAGGGGATAAAATGTCATTCTGCAGCAGTACGACCATCTTTGGCAACCAATAAAAAGTTAAAAGTAAAGAGAGCTTTGGCAAGTCTTTCATTTTGGTCAAATAGTCTAGACACATCATCTCCCCTTTTTTGTTTATTTAAGAGCTGTTTGAGAGTATGATGGGCATGTTCAATTATGGCTTGACCTTGATTATAAGGAATGTCAGTGGTATGGAGAATATTCCAAGTGGCACAAAATTGTTGAAATTTAGCAGAAGTATATGCAGGACCATTATGAGTTTTAAGGGCTTGGGGACATCCCATAGTTGCAATGGCTTGGGTGAAGTGACGACAGGCATGAGTAGAACGTTCTCCAGAAAGGGCTGTAGTATAGAGAAACCCAGAATATATTAGCCCAATGAAAGCCTTTACCACAGTGGGGACACTCTTGGGTTGGAAGTTTAGTCTTGGCATTTTTGTTTTTTAACCTGTGACAGTCCTTTCTAAAATGTCCAGGTTTACCACACCCAAAACAGGTGGCAGTGGATGGACAGAGAGCTGCTGCTAATACTTGTGCCTTATGAGTTTCTGTGCCAACATTTTGACATGCTCTAATCATTTCAGCTAGATTAGGATTTTGTGCCTTTAAAGGAGCTAAAATAGCCAGACAGTCGGCATTAGCATTTTCATAAGCAAGCTGGAGACAAAGAACTTCAGCTGCTTGTTGGTTATCTACCTGTCGGGAAATGGCCATTTGGAGATGATTGATAAAGTCAATGTAAGGCTCATTTGCTGCTTCACGAATAGTGGCGAATGAGACGGTGAGCGTCCTGGAATCAGGGATTTACTCCAGGCTTTGGCAGCAGCATCAGAGGCTTGACTGAGTGCTTGCCTGTTCGTCTGACTCTGAGCCTGGAGAGTGGAATAGGTCCCAGTACCCAAGAGCATGTCAACACTAACAGGGATGTTATGGTTTAGATTGTCCATAGCATAAAAGCTACAGTGTTCCTTATAGTCTTGATTCTAAACATTAAATTGAGCAGGGGTTAAAACTGTTTGCATCAAAAGATTCCAATCCCAGGGGGTCATCTCATAGCTTCGTCCTAAAGCTTCTACAATCCCTTTTGTAAAGGAACACTGTAAACCATTCTCTACCATGCTTTTACGAAGTTCTTTAAAAACTTGAAAGCCAAGACCATCGTGACGGGGCGGTCCTCCTCCCCGAATGACAGGAGCTTGGAGGCCTTTAACAATCCTAACAGCTGGGTTTTATATTGACGCTGTTCAGAAGAAAGAGAATTCCCCATAGTGAGGGAGAAATGGAAAATGAAAAAAGAGAATGAGAGACAGTAAAAACTCCTAGCCTGAAGCCTGAAATCCCTTGAGAGCTCTCGGGAAATCGCCGCCGCCCTTGGGCTGTAAACCCAGCCTGAAACGGACGACCGATACTCACCACCTGAAGGGATTGAGTGCAAGGGCGTCTACAGTCCCCTCACACAGGACTCCGTCTGTTGCAGTGGTGACGATTGTGGGGGCGGCGAAGACAGTAGCCAAACACAACTCTTACAGAGAAGTGGGGCCAAGGAGGGTCACTCAGAGGAGTCGACTCCGGCTTCAGTCCTAGGAGTTTATTTATAGTCAATACAGCAAGCAGTGAAGCAAATAACAGAACAATGGGCTTTGGGTGAATAACAATAAGTTTTGGGCAAGGGAGAAGGAATTCAGATAAACAAGCCAATCAGTAATAGGACAATAGGTTTGGGAAAACAAGTCGTGCCTAATCTCATCCTCATCGCTGACAAGTCTCAACATGTCCTGTGCAGCATAGAGGCCTTTGAGGGGCTGAAGTTGTCGATAGTGTAGCCATGTATAAATGGCATATATCCCCACACACCCCCACCCCAGTTTCTTTGCTCGCTTATCTCTTTTATATCTCGAAAGAGATGGATTTAAAACCTAATCTTGTAGATTGAGTCTTGCATCATTAACATAACTGCCTCTAATCCTGCCTCATTAACATTATAGAGGTTAGGATTTACAACACATAGGAAAATTACATCAAATGACAAAATGGAGGACAATCACACAATACTGGGGTTCATGGCCTAGCCAAATTAATAAACAATTTGGGGGACACAATTCAATCCACAACAGGCCTGTAATGCGGTTCAGGCTTCCAGGCAAACAGCTAGGTTGTAGAGGTCTTCCGGAATAAGAATCCTTGACTTGGAAAGAGTTAGAGACACTGATCAAATCTACTGAATCTTTGATGAGGAGAAAGAATGAGAAGTTTCAGCAAGTTCAAAATTCGTGAATTTGTTTGAACTAATTTCTGCACATGATCCCTCAATATATTAATGTGTAGAGTATATATTTGTATAGATATAAAACATTTCAATTATTTTGAAGGTTATTTTGACTATACATGCTTTTCATCTAATGACCACATTTAGAAGAGGTGAAAAATGTGCTTGCTTCTGAGAGGGAAGGAGAGGACTTGGGATAGTCCATGTGATGTAGGATGGTTTTGTAGTAGAAATTAGAGTTGTCCCCTTTCTGTTAATATTCAATTACTAACCTAAAATTCAATTTCTAAACAAGATATTTGGTACAAATTGTAACTTTGAAAGCCTTAAATTCATGTTTGAGGTGAGAATGGCTAAAAAACAGACTCAATTATAGATAAAGGCTTTCAAGGCAGAGGTCACCGTGAGAAATGAAATGCTTTTGAAAGTGCAGAAGTTGTGATCCTTTGGATTATCATAGCCATAGGATTGGAGTGTGAGTCAAGTTCACTTTTGGATTCAAAAGAAGCTGAAAATGAGAATATTTTAAGTGAAAATATCAGGTAAATAGAGCCCTGGTGGTGCAGTGGTTAAAAGCTTGGCTGCTAATCAAAAGGTTGGCAGTTTGAGTCCACCAGCCGCTCATTGGAAACCCTATGGAAACCCTATGGAGCAGTTCTACTCTGTCCTATTGGGTTGCTATCAGTTGGAATCGACAGCAACGGGTTTGGTTTTGGTTTATCAGGTAAATAGATATATACTAAGCGTTTTCACCTCATATTTCATTACGAGCATCTTCTAATATTATTACATTGCACAATATAATTGTAATAGATGTATACATTGTCTTGTATGTATATAAATTATTTAATTTTTCCCTTTAGCTTTCTAAGTAATTTCCTCTTTTTATTTTTTGCTCTTAAAAATGACTCTGTGATGAATATTCTTGTACAGAAATTTTGACTGCATCCTTTATATTTCTGAGAAGAAAATACTAATAAAGACCACAAATATTTTATATACTTAAATATGTGTCCAAACTAATGTCCAGAATTATTATACTAGCATATTTTTCTAAAAGTGGTTCATAAGGACAAGTATGCTGGCCTTATGGCAACTCCACCAGCATTGTTGGGACGTTACAACTAACTATTCATACAAATTTTATAGACACATTTTTATCTCATGGCTATTTGAATTTGCATTTTTATGATTGCTAATATGATCGAAGTTTTTAAGAGCTGGGTATTTGAATTTATCTTGTAAACTACCTGTTGAGATCCATAATTTTATTTTTAATATATAGAACCATGCCTGTTGTTTTTTTATTGAATGTATTATTTCTATATATCTTACCCTATGTATTTATATGTAAATGACTATAAAGGTTATATAGTGGGTTGTGATTCAGTGAATTCCTCTTCCCTAAGGACAGGTAATAGCTCATCAGGGTATGATTCTGAGACAATTCTACATGCTCTTCCGAGTCCAAAAATGGGCTGTTCCACCCAGTTCTTACTGGGATTTTTCATTCTCACTTGCAACTTTTGTTTTTTCGTTAGGTACTATTTATGCTTACTCATCTTTTGGGTAAAACTTACTTTTATATTTCACCAATTCTTCATGAGCTTGGGTAATCAATATTACAAATATTAATGTGTGTTTTTACTTCAGATTAATCTAGTTATAATCAAACTATATGGATATATATATGTGTAAACACAAATGTCAAAAAACAAAATGCAAGTGTAAATAAAATGCAAACATGATGTTTTGACCACGTTATATACACTTTTTAGGCATCTTGTTTTTTCCTCTAAAGGGTTTAACATCAAATGTGTCCACTTATGTGGAACAGAGTTAACTCTCTGTATTAGAATTTGGTTGTGTTATTTCATGTAATTGATATACCACAATTTATTCCACTTTCCCTCTTGATTCAAATAGCTTTTGTTTTCTTGGTAATATAAATAGCATGTTCAATAAACATCCTTTCTTGTGCATATGTCCTTATGTATTAATACTTTTATTTCTATGGGTTAGATTCCCAACAGGGAGATTGATAAATCAAAAGTGTGTGTTTATTTGTTTATTTTTAGTTTATAGATATATTCATGTATTTTCCAAAAAGGTTATGATAAATCACCTTATTATGAGTCATATATAAGAGTAAACTTTTAAACCACATCCTCTCCAGGAATAGGTATTTATATTATTTTTAATTTTCTAAAAAATCTAGTGTTCATGCAGTAAAAAGATATCTCTAGGCTAATTATCATTTGCATTCCCCCACAGATAAGAAAATTGGTCTTTTTGTTAATAGCCATTTGGACTTGCTCTTCTATGAACTGTCTATTTAAGTCCTCTGCCCGGCTTCCTAATAGTTTCACTGAAGTTTTGTTTTGAAATAGCAAAATTTCTTTACAAGTTATATATTTGTAGAATCAAGCAAAGAAAAAAATAAACTAGTTGAAATTAAACTGAAAAGAAATGTATGAAAGGTATATTGGGTAGCTCACAATACTTAATATAAAATTGGAGAATCAGTCTAGGAGAAATGGAAAGGAATAAGGGAAACTGAAACTAAGTACCTCAGGAAATACTTTACCATGAGCAGGCAGGTGAAGACCATGCTGGCAAAATGCGCACCACTGCCATATCTCAAAGTGGACACTGGATGCTGGACATGCTGTTGGCATGACTTCTGGCGATTTTATCACTGCTACTCATAAAAATGAGCTTTTGCTTTTATCACCATCCACAACAATCTATGCATTCATTGTATTCTTAGCTGCTTCTTCAGTATGTGCTGAGTGTATCAGATTGAGCAAACCTAACTTACATTCTTGTACCCCAGCTTCCTAGTAGGTGGTGAGTTTTTAATTATATTGTTCTCAGTGCTAGAATGCTGACACTACTACCTACCTATAATAATTAGATAAGAAATTCCCTATACATAGAACACATATTCAGATATGGGCAGTGAAAATATCAAAATGTAAACCTTAGATATTAACCTTTCCTGTGTCCCTGAGTTTTAAATTATGCATCTCTAGTCTCTCATTTATCCTTGTCTTTATTTATGGCACACAACAATGTATTTGCTCTAAAGTTTAATTTAAAAAAATTAAAAATTTGTGCAAAAAGAGGTAGAATCAAGATTTCCAAGATGCTTCTGAGTTGTATAGATTTAATTCACCTCATGGGTATTACCAACTTCATGGTATCAATTTATAACCTAGCTTTATGGTCTCTGGGTCATGCAAATGGTTTGCCCTCAACTACTAACATAAAGGTTGGTGGTTCCAACTCACCCAGGAGCCATGGTAAAAAGCCCTGGTGATCTGCTTCAGTAAAGATTACAGCCAAGAAAATCCTATGGAGAAGTTCTACTATGTCACACATGTGATTGTCATCAGTCAAAACAGATGATAGCAACAGGCTTTATTATGAAAATACACTGTAACTTCAAAAATGAGACAAGAAAGTTACTTGAGCCATGTGGAAATTTATTTTTTTCTGTGTATTGGTTTTATCCTTATTTTAGGCATTAAAATGCAGAGAACAATGTATGTTATGACATGAATAAACTCACGTGAGCTATTTTCAATAATGTCTAAAAATAAAAAGACAAAACTTTGAAAGTCTTTTCAGTGTAGTATTTAGTGAGTTTAGGAGAATGCTTATCCCACAAAACAGAGTAAAATCAAACTAAGTTTTCTCTGTCCATTGTCACTTGAATCAATTTTTCCATTTATGTAGGGAAGCACAGTGTTTTAAATTTGCCACTAAAGGGTAAAATCCATATCTTTCTCCGTAAGTATTATGGATCACCCTATATACCTGCTTTTAGCAGATACGTACTTTTCAAAAAGCGAGTATTTGCACTTTTGAAGCAATGTGTTACGTTTCTGCTCCATTGACTAGCATTGTTTTAAAACTCTTAGATCCCATCATCTTGTATTATGTCAAACCACATTAGCTTTTCTATGTGACAAAATATACAGTGATGGAAGGTGACAGAAGAAATGTAATGCAATATGACACATCAGGAATTTAAAGAGTAAAGAGATTAGCTATCTGGTGTCAAATTAGATAGGGAATGTCAAGTCCAAAATGAATCTGGCAGTAGCTAATGGAGTGAAAGGGACAGTATTTGCCCTATCTATGAAACAATGAATTCTAAACTTCATCAGCACATATTTAGCTAACTGAGAGATACAGTCTGAAACACTGGAAAGTATTTTAGAACACCATGGGCCTACAGTGCACTTCAAGGTCATTTCATAATGACTCTGTTTATAGACATGATTAGATTTATATGACTCTTTTACTTAGAAAATTGTACTATCAAATGTTACTGTTGATGTGTATTTTTTCCTGTATTGATAAATTATGATCTTTCCTAAAAGGAATAGTAAGAGACCATTGTATTATGCCATATTATGCCTGATGCCACTGTGTCATACCAAAAAAAAAAAAAAACTTTATTTGGAACGGGGTATCAAGACCCTTATGATCATGACAATACAAATTTCTGAAGATTTAGTTTGTATCTTTTGATATATAGATTAAATTATTAAATGATCTTAACTTTAAAGAAATCTGATGGAGAAAATGGACTGAAAAAGAATTATAGATTAATTTTTGACCCTTTCAAGAGATAATGATGAGGTTCAAACAAATGCTAAAAAGAATCAGCATTTCTCTAGCCTCCTGGTAGGTAAAATTTGTTGTAGTTTGCTACTGTCCAGCTGATTCCAACTCACGGTGACCCCATGTGTGCAGAGTAGAACCGCTGTATAGGGTTTTCAAGTCTGTAACCTTTTGGAAGCAGATCACCAGGACTGTCTTCCAAGACATCTCTGGGTGGGTTCGAACCACAAAACTTTCAGCTAGTAGTTGAGGGCTTAACTGTTTCTGCCAACCAGGGACTCTTTAGCTAAAGTTTAAAAAAAGAAACAAAACTCCAAACCCAATGCTGTCAAGTCAATTCCAACTCATAGGGACCCTATAGGACAGAGTAGAACAGCCCCATAGGGTTTCCAAGGTTGCAATCTTTATGGAAACAGATTGCTACATCTTTCTCCCACGGAGCAGCTGGTAGATTGGTACCTCTGACCTTTCGGTTAGCAGCTGAGCAATTTAACCACTGCACAGCCAGAGCTTCTATGTAAAGTTTAGTGGCTACTAAAGGCTGCTATTTACCTGGTTTTGCCTGCACTGAGTACAATAAACTTGCCTACTTTAGTCCACAAATTACTTAATTTTAGAAAATTTTATTTTTGTCTATATACCATGTTCAATTGCCAATCCTCTCCATTATGACATTGTGGAATAAAGATTATTGGAGGTGGAAGAGACAACAATTGCTTGCTATTGTGTAATTGACATCCACTTTCAAATAATAATACTAAGGAAACAATCAACTGTTTATTAAATTTAAGAGAAAAATACTCTATCTCACCCTTTCTTTAATTTATCTTTATGGTATCTCTTTCTCATTCATGTATTCTGGATTGTTGAGCCAAAACAAATGATCCCTAATGGTAACGTTTACCAATTTTGAAGGACAGGTAGACACTGAAGTTCTATATTTAGCTGCAGCAAACACTAGTCCATTTTAATGTTATCTTCCTCCATAGATTAAAGATGTTTAGTTCTCTAATGTGAAATGATAAAGAACAATTTTAATGTAAACACTTGTTTACTTACAAATCAGATACATTTGCTTTCACTCTTTTGCTATTCTAAACAAGATTTTTTTCTTGTTATTTTATTTTTTAGCAACCATGGTAATTTCTGAAGGAAGAAGGGGATATAAAGAGATCTAAAGAATAATAAACTGATTGCTCGATAACTCTGGGTGAATAATTGTTTTTAAGGCTGTTAGGATACACTTCTCAAAGATTAATGACAGGTATTGAGAGAACTGGAGTTTAGATAATTAGATAATTTTAATTTTCCTTCCCTCTTCAGAAAAAAAAAAAAAGCAAGAAAGGAGTCATTGAATTATCAGAAACTTTCCATATATTGCTCTACGTGTTTTATAAAGCAATTTTCCTAACAAGATTTACTAAAAGGACATTAAAAATTATCACATAAATTCACAAACTTAAAAATTTTCAAAAAGAAAATAACAATTTTTTTAGAGGAGATTTCATTTTAACACTGCCAAATAAATTTCTGAAACTATAGAAGCTGTATTCCAAGCAATTCATTTAAAAACTGGAAAATTTTTAAACAACTAAAATATTACTCAATATTTAGCATGACAACTTTCTCCTCAAACTCAAGTTATATTGAAATATTTTTGTGCATATCCACATTTATAAAATATTTCTTTCAATTTGCCTAAACTAATTATTCAACTTTTGCTATATGATTTTGATATGTGTCAATAATCTACTCTGATAAAATAAATATGAGGACTATTTATGATTATTTACCAATTTTTGCTTCCAGGTGGAATATTAAAAAGAAATCAAGTCTTTAGATCAAATTTGTATGTATGCAGTTTAAAAAATTAACTTTTCTTGGTAAAGAAACACTCTGTCGTTGGGCAGTCAGAAAAGTCAATGGTAAGACAAGTTCTTCCAAGATGCCAAAGTATTTTGATGTCAAGCCACAGATTGCAGAGATTATTCTGAAATGAGAGCACACATGTGCAATGTAATATTAACCCTCACATGATATTCTGAAGACATCTGGCTGCTGAGCTTGCTTGATTAATATACCTTGTTTATGCAAAGATTCAAGTTGTCAGTGGTTTTAATTAAAGTTGTCAATGAATTCGTTCTACTCGTATCAACAATCGGTGTCCATGGAAGCAGGATTCAAAAAAAAAAAAAAAAAATTCATTGCATTGGGCAAATTTACTGAAAAAGACCTCTTTAAAGTTTTTGAAAGCAGAGATGCCACTTTGATGACTAAGGTGTGCCTGACCTAAGCCATAGTCTTTTCAACCACCTTGTTTGCATACAAAAGCTGGACAAAGAAAAAGAAGACAGAACAATAAATACATTTGAATTGCAGTGTTGGCAAAGAACACTGAATATACCTTGGGCAGGCAGAAGAATAAACAAATAAGTCTTAGACGAAATACAACTAGAATGCTCCTTAGATATGAGGATGTGAGACTTCTGCTTGCTTACTTTGGACATGTTTTCAGGAAAGACCAATCGCAGGAAAAAGACATCATGGTTGGTAAAGTAGAGGGTCAGCAAAAATGAGGGAAATTCTCAATGATATGGATTAACACAATAGTCACAACAATGGACTCAAAAATATCAAGGATCATGAGACAGGACCAGACAACATTTACTTCTGTTATATGTAAGGTGGCCTTTAGCTGGAGCCAGCTGGACGGCAACTGGCAACAAGCAACAACATTCGGGGATGGTGGGCTCATACAAGTTTTTTTAGTTAGGATGATTTATGCCAAAGTAAATATGAGATTTCAATGTTTTAGTCACAACATGATGTATGTTTATTTGTTTCTTCATGTAACAGTCCAGCGTAGAAATGATACCTCCATGTTTGTTATACCACGTGGTTTTGCAGTCCCATAAGAGCCATCTCATTGTCTGCTCCTGGAAGTAAGAAGAGGAAAGAGAAAAGTTGGAAAATGTAAAACTACTTCTTAAAATGTGCCTCTTGGCCTGGGAGAGGGACATGTCATTTCCCCTCACATTTCATTGGTGAAAATAAGTCAGAAAGTCATATCGACATGCAAGGAAAATTCTGAAAGAGTTCCTGGCTGATCTCCTGTACCCCCACACTAACTGTATACTAAGGAAATGAAAGCACAGCTTTGGTGGACAAATAAATATTCATCTCTCTCAGACCAATCAAACATATCCATTGAATGCCAAAGGGAATTACTTCTAGCCTCAGTTATGTTACTTAAAAAATGCATAGGTATAGATTTTGATAATTATATTTGAAGTGATTAAACAACCACCTCTTGTCTGTGTTTATCCATGATATATTTCAAAAGCTAACAACTAGCAGAGTGTAGATCTATAATCAGAATAATTCATATCAAACTAAATGAGCCTTGAGTGTGAGCTACAAAATATACATAGTTATTTCACACTGTTTATACTGAACTATTTTTAAGATAAAGTTTATCACAAATAACACGAAAAATATAATATTCACATGCAATGTGCTTTTCATCTAAAACGTTTTAAATATGCTGGAGTTATTTAATAAATAAATAACAATTACTGATGTGTCTTTGCATTTCATAATGAAAGTGAGAAAGGCAATTAATAGTATTAAATAATCAAAAGGAAAATTTCTTTTTTTGTACAAAAAAAGGAGCTTTGAATTGTAAAGGCCACAAGTAGCCTCTGTATTTTCAGGGACAGTACAGAAGGAAGGATTCTTTCACTTGAGGATCTGCTTATCACACAACTGACAAAAACTGATGAGATCTTTTTTTAATTCCACTGTGCTCCAAGACCCTACGCTTAAACACACGGCACTGCCTGGAATTTAAATTTGAGTAGAGCATAAGATCTCAAGTAAAATAGTGGATGCTTTCAAATATGTTGTTACTGCATGATACAAATTAAGCTCTAGTTTAGAAAAACTGCCTTTCAAATATTTAAAAAATTACACTATTTCTGGATTATCCAACAGATATTGTATGATCATGCAACTCTGTTAAAATCATTTCAGCCAAACTTAAGGCAAATGACTTATAATGTTTCTTCACTGGTATATCATATATTGAACAGTATTCTGCCTACACGAGCATTGACAACATTCATTTCCAAATTCTGAACTATGTTAACAAGTGCAGCTATTCAAGATAAATTTAAAATGAGGGAAGCTCAGTGATATAATTTAGAGCATTAAAAAAGATAAAAGTTTATAAAAAATATAGTAAAAATGAACTAATGACAAAAATATAAAAATTACAAACGGTTAAAATTTCAGATGATTCCAATGGGAATACAATGAGAATAATTAGTCCAGCTCTGAATAAATTTAGAGAGAGAAATTCTTTCTTGGATTATTACAAATCAACTTTCTGTCCAGGAATTGAAAAAAAATAAATAAAAAACAACTGAGACTACCTTCATAAATACTTTACTAAAGCTGAACAGGAATCCTGGTGGTGCAGTGATTAAGCGCTCAGCTGCTAACCAAAAGATTGGTGGTTCAAACCCACCAGATGCTCGCCGAGAAAGATGTGGGGCAGTTGGCTTCCATAAAGATTACAGCCTTGGAAACCCTATGGGGAATTTCTACTCTGTCCTATAGGATCACTATGACTTGGAATCAACTTGATGGCAATTGGCTTTTTCTTCCCCTCACTAAAGCAGTAAACCTTTATTTTCAGAAAAGGGAATGATTAAATTAAAGGTCAGCCAAATTTTTAGTATATATTGTATTTGTAAGTATATATATAATACATATATAGTTCAAGTAAATCACTCCATTTTTTGCATGCTTGTGATAACGGTAGGTAAATATAGTTAGTAGATCATGTAAGAATACCGACTGTAATAATAGTGGCAGCATTTGATACTTCTGATCCAGATGAAATAATAAAAAGAATAAATTAAAAATAAATATGTTGGTACAAATTTGGCTAAAGTTTGCTTTGAAAGAATCTGTTTGAGTGTATATTTTGTGTCTGTTCTAAAATTTACAGTGGCAACATCTGCTATTTATTCATTATCAGACTATTTCAACTTTCTTTGAAAAGGTTCTTGAACAGCCTTTTATGCCATCTGCCAGTGAGATGGAAATGTCTGCCTACAAAATTATCATTTTATGCGCTCATTACAAAGTGGATAGTCTGTCACCCTTATCACTTGCATGAGGACTTAAGAGGCTGTTAAACTAGACTATGTTGCAAATATATGCAATTTATATAATGTGATAAAGTATAATATTTAAGATACACAGGCTAAAATGGATTTTAAATCATTTTAATTTTCCATTATTTTGGCCAGTGTGGTAGTCCTAAAGGGCTTGGAGCCCTTGAAATTGATTTTGATTATAATTATTATGGTTTTACAATAAAAAATGACTTTGTATGAGAGCACATCACCCATCTTAGTTTTAAATGTAATTCCAATGGACTAGGACATAGCAATACTAATTCAATCAAATAGATATTTAAAAATATATTGTACAGCATTCAGAGCTGCCCAACTAAGTACATACTAATTGATTTTCTGTTTTCTTTGTCTAGATGACATTTATAAGGCTATGGTGGAGATGCAAAAATGCTAAGTTCTGAGCAATTATTTATTTTAGGGAACCGGTAAATCAATTAAGCTACCTCACACTTTGGTCATCAGATGAAAAATTGATAAGCTTGTTTGATTATCATAAAACTAAAATGATGTTGCCTTTGAAGATGCTAAAACTCTTGTCAGAGAGCTAATATCACTGATAATCCACTCTACAGAGAATGAAAAGGACATTTTTTATCTGAGTTTTACACCACTAAGGACAATCAAGGCAAAATTAGCATGTGTTTTTGTACTTCCTAAATATGTTTATTGCCTTTTTTAGATACACAGAAATGCAAAGTATTAACACTATGGCTCTCTACAAGAGGAAATTATATTTTGTTATTTGCTTCAAAATTTCAGGCCTCATACTAATATTCATTGTTTAGTTGAAAATACAGTTAACAAAACAGAAGGTGCATAAACATAGTGTTTTTGACTAAGCCTCTTTTAAAAGACCCGTTAATAGTATTGCTTCTGGCAGTTTCATCTTCAGATTAGCAATTTTAAACCCTTAGTTGTCACTGAACAGAAGATTCTGGGGAGAGTGAATGAAATAAGGAGACAGAGAAATGAGAAAACAGTTAGGGGTCAACACTGGGATTCAATTTGTAAAGACCTAGAAAAGGCAAGTTTCTTTTTCCATGATATGTGTACTCTGTTCTGCCTAGATTTAATCTCTTTGCAATAACTTTTTTTTTTTTCCTCTTATGTCAAATTCCAATTTCCTGTTAGAACTCAAGCTGTAGTGGAATTAGTGGTTTATGTTGTTTTATTCAGTAGGTTTGTTTTTCAAAAGGATGTGTTAAGAATTCAGTTATAACATTTCCAATCATCTATTTGAGGGCACTATTTTTTTTTAAAGAAATTAAAGACCTTAGAAATAGATTTGTAGCCTAAGGTTTTGTTCTTTAGATGTCTGGAGTTTAATATTTAAACTATTGTTATTTTATAGAATCTGGATTATATGATTTGGATTGCCTCTGCAGGCCTTGAACTACGCTGCTTTTATAATTCATTCATTTATACATTTACTTATTTCACAATGTATTTAGTTCAGCTCAGAAATACGTGATAGCATGGAGGCACAAATCTCGTCTACATCCTGTAGACTGTGCTGCATTTTTTGTTAACATTTAAATGACTGTGCAGCAGCGGCTGCGTTTTTTTTTTTTTTTTTTTTTCTATACATCAGTGTCCTGAGTTGTTTTTTCATAATATTGGCAGTTCTTATTGCTGTTGCTCTGCGCCACACCAAGTGGGCTGACCCTGCCGTGAGAGACCTTCTGTTATCAAATAGATGCTAAATCCAAGCTGTTAGCAGCAGCTTTTTATGTAAGTGCAGGAGATCGAACAAACGTTTTTGGAGCCCTGGAGTCATGGACAGGTCAGACAGAGCTCTGACCATTCAATGATATCTATTAATTTTGCTCTGGAGAACAAGCTGCCCAGTTAGGCAGTGATAGAGATAATTGCTTTGACTGTGAATCCATTAAGCACGTTTTCAGGAATTTCAGCAGTAGAAAGTGAGATAATGTCTACTTAATGCTTTAATGTAAACATTAGCACTCAAGAGAGAGACAAGAAAAGCTCATACATATAATTTTTGTATGAGATAAACTCTTATAGAAAATTAAAGTCCCATCATGAAAAATATACATATTTATTTGCATAAGAAGCAATTCTGATTGGCTTTTTACGGTGTAAAATAATGACTTCATAATGGTGCCAACTTAATCAAGACACTCATTTTGTAATTCGAGCAATCTTTTAATTATAGAACTAAAATGGTCTCACAAAAGTATAAAAAAATCAGAAATTTTTCAGATAGAACAACTTTTAAAATTTAGAAAACACACACACACGTATTTTCATATAAGCATAAACGTGACATATACTTTACCCTGAATACATTCTTCTTACACACTCCCTGCTTTATAACCTTTGATTGATTCTGTATTTTAAACCTGGTGAATTATTTCTCTTCCTCTTGGCCGATCTAGTCCTTTCAGCCTTTGATACTTATCCCAGATGCTACTGTGAATTTTTTTCTCACTGTTTCAATCCCAATTGAATACTCCTTTCTAAAGTCAGCTAGCATTTAATGGCTATACTACACTCCAAGCATACTGCATGTCACTGTTAAATAACTTTGTTCTTCTTTTCACGCATGCACACGTGTGTGCATATGTAATGCTAATGTTAGGGAGTATTGGAAGATTTTGCAATATGTTGAATATCACGGTGGAACTGGTTGTGCAAGTTTGGCTGTTGAAGCTAATTTGCTTTTTTAGACTATCCTGAGAGTATCTGGGATTCCTTTGATGATTTTAAAAGGAGGGAATGAGAGTAAGACTTGGGAAGGTGAGAGAATTACAGTGAGCCAAAAGGAGAATGAAAGACTATGAATTATGAAATAGATTCACTCTCTATGACAATCGGAAAATTGTCATGAAAGTCTACGAAACTCAAAAACTTTCAGTGGGATTTTTTTTTCCTATTTATAATAGGGAAGGTCTGAATATCATGACAGAGCTGATAAATTAAAGGTTAGAGACAGAAAATAAAGAAGCCACAATCACAAGTGATGAAAAAAATATAGGGATATATGTATTTTGGAGTTAAAATCTTAATGAGAGATTTTGAAGCTCACTTGCATTGAAAATGAGGAATTCAAGGCAATATCACCCCAGTCTAAAATATAACAGAAACTTCCAGCTGACATACAGATTATCTATAGGGATATGCAATTTTTTTTGTGAACTATGACTTTTCTAAAACTGAAAGTTTCTTAAAGTGAAACTGAGTCCTTGTGCTTATTCTTTAGGATGTTCTCTCACTATATTAAATATTCAAGAAGATGGTCAAATGTATAGGCAGTCATATTATAAATATTCTCCCAAAAGATGGTTTTTAAAAAGGAACAAACAATAATAATAACAAAGTCATAGAACCAAGAAAGGGCAGGTAAGAGTACATTATGAACATTAAATATTCCTTGACAAATAACACATCACTCCTTCTTCTACCTCTAATAGAGTGTGCTGAGCAGGTCCATGGAATAGTCGTTTAATCATCTGTTGTTGTTGTTAGGCGCCACCAAGTTGGTTCCTACTCATAACGACCCTATGTACAACAGAAGGAAACACTGCCCGGTCCTGCTCCATCCTCACAATCGTTCTTATGCTTGAGCCCATTGTTGCAGCCACTGTGTCAATCCATCTCGTTGAGGGTTTTCCTCTTTTTCGCTGACCTGTTACTTTACCAAGCATGATGTCCTTCTCCAGGGACTGGTCCCTCCCGATAATGTGTCCAAAACACCTGAGACAAGGTCTCACCATCCTTGCTTCCAAGGACTATTCTGGTGGTACTTCTTCCAAGACAGATTTGCTCATTCTTTTATCAGTCCATGGTTTGTTCAATATTCTTCACCAACACCATAATTCAAAGACATCAATTCTTCTTCGGTCTTCCTTATTCATTGTCCAGTTTTCATATGCATATGAGGTGATTGAAAACACCATGGCTTGGGTCAGGCATGCTGTAATCCTTAAAGTGACATCTTCACTTTTTAATACTTTAAAGTGGTCTTTTGCAGCAGATTTGTCCAAAGCAAAGCATCGTTTGATTTCTTGAATGCTGCTTCCATGGACATTGATTGTGGATCCAAGTAAAATGAAACTCTTTACAACTTCAGTATTTTCTCCGTTTATCATGATGTTGCTTATTGGTCCAGTTGTGAGGATTTTTGTTTTCTTTATGTTGAGGTGTAATCCATACTGAAGGCTGTGGTCTTTGATTTTCATCACTAAATGCTTCAAGTCCTCTTCACTTTCAGCAAGCAAGGTTGTGTCATCTGCTTGACGCAGGTTGTTACTGAGTCTCCCTCCAATTCCGACGCCACGTTCTTCTTCATGAAGTCCAGCTTCTCGGATTATTTGCTCAGCATACTGATTAAATAAGTACAGTGAAAGGATGCAACCCTGACGCACACCTTTCCTGACTTTATGTCACGCAGTATCCCCTGTTCTGTTTAAACGACAGCCTCTTGGCCTATGTACAGGTTACTCATGAGCAGAATTAAGTGTTCTGCAATTTCCATTCTTCGTAATGTTATCCATAATTTGTTACACAGGTAAACATCTTTCTCGTATTTCTTGCTTTCAGCCAGAATCCATCTGACATCAGCAATGATATCCCTTGTTTCATGTCCTCTTCTGAATTCAGCTTGAATTTCTGGCAGTTCCCTATCGATGTACTGCTGCAAATTTTTGAATTATCTTCATCATAATTTTACTTGCGTGTTACATTAATGCTACCGTTCGATAATTTCTGCATTCCGTTGGATCATCTTTCTTTGGAATAGGCAAGTATATGGATCTCTTCCAGTCAGTTGGAAGTGACAAAAATAATACACATACCAGAAATTCCAAAATGTCATAGAGGAATCCATAGAAATCTGTTTATATAAGTCCCCTTGGCTTTTTTGAGGCGATAGAAGAGAGAGCTTTTAAAATTGTTGAATATGCTTCAGCGCACAGGAATGGAGACTCTTAAGCCAAGAAAGGGACAAAGGCTGCCAAGCCCTACAAATGGAGCGCCTTAGATAAGGAGCAAACCATCCAGGGTGTGAAAGAGACAATGTTTATGCTTCTTCAGGGACAATGCAGATATTTTCTTGTGGATTTTTGCTATTGTTTCTAATTGTTGTAAAATCGATTCTGACTTATTGAGAACCCATGTGTGCACAGTGGAACTGCTCTACAGAGTTTTCAAGCTGTGATATTTTAGAAGCAGATTGCCAGGTCTGTCTTCTGAGGTGTCTCTGAGTGTGTTCAAACTGCCAAACATTAGGGTAGTAGTCAAGTGCTTAACTGTTTATGCTGAGGAATGCTTTTCAGTGTTTGTTAGTAATGTTGCACTGATTTCTGTGTAGGAGAGCAGGAAGGCTGTAAAATAATATGAGAACAGGCTTGCACTGGGAAAGCTAGTTTTGCTTTTAGTCTTGTTTTATTTGTTTGCTTAAAAATATATAAACATTAATAAGGGAAATGATTCTCAGTGAAGTGTAAAACCATTTGCACAAATGACTGGGTAGAAATAACCCAGCTGGAAGTTACATCCACTAAAGTGGAATGTTTGCTAATAATATTCAATGAGGCCTCAGTAACTTAGGGGAAAAACAAAGGAGTTTTAAGGGTTGCACCATTAACTTTAATTAATGAGGATGTGATTATTAAAGGTGCTTTTACTTCACTACTTGAATGGCCTCAGTAAGGAAAATATAGAATGGGAAGTGAGTAATTCTTCTCTCTGAGTCTTGAAGTCAATATACATGTCATAGAAATTAAACATTCAGAATCCCGTGTTTGGCAAAGGTTAATCTCTAGAGAAATCAAAAAGTGTGAAATGCCATCTGATAGTGTTAAATTCATTTTTTTGAAAAACTGTGATCGACTATATTCCCCACAGTAAAAATGTAATTATCAAATAAAGCTCTGTGTTACTACCTTGTAGAATATATTTATCTTACTGTTTATACTTTTCCTTATGTTTAATTCCTATATACATTGTTAATGTGTGTGTGTGTGTGGTGATTGCTGATTATATTTCCTTCTGATGTATTTTACTGTTTGTTGCAAGTTATCTTGCTATGAGTTAATTATTCCATAAAATATAGAAACTTCTTGGAGTATAATGTAAAAAACCATCAAATAATAATACAGAAAATAAGTTTTTATTCCCCTAAGTGAAATCTGGAGCCCTGATGATGTGGTGGTTAAGAGCTCAGCCGCTAATCAAAAGGTTAGCAGTTCAAATCCACCAGCTGCTCCTTGGAAACCCTGTGGGGCTGTTCTACTCTGTCCTATAGGGTTGCTATGAGTCAGAATCAACTCAAGGGCAATGGGTTCGGTTTTATGGTTTAAGTGAATTCTATTTGCTTCTCAGGAGCATAGATGGTGCTGTCTCATCTCAAGCTGTGACACAATTATCTCTATGGTGTCACACAAAATTCCCATGAAAACAAATGAGGTTGTTAAGTTTAGCAGGAAAGAAAAAGAAGCAAGTCAACGCTCAAAGCACCATTATCTGTCCTCTCTCATGATTTTAGACCGCAGTGAAATGAATGCGTTGTCAGAGTTCCCTCATTTTTAGTTTCTAAGAAAATATTTGAAATGTTGAAAGAAATATTTATTAACTCACTTTGTTACAATCTTTGCATCTTCTTAGATAGCTTTATATCTGTTTTATTACATAGCTCAGATATAAATATTTTCTTTTTTTCTTAGCCATAATGATTAAAAATCTTGACTTAATAAACTCAGTTTCACAAAACTTGAGCATGATTAAATGCATTTTGTCAGCACCAAGTTACTTTGCAAAAAATGTATTTAGACTTCTCACCCTGACAGCTGTTCTCTTTGCCCTCTGCTTTTTAAGTAATGCACTTGAGGCAGGAGGACAGCAGTCAAGCCATATTTGAACAAAAGAGTAAGTTCCATGTGTTAGAATCTCCAAGATGCATCATCTAGCATCAGATGATGCATAAAACACAATTTGGGGGGTGGGGAAAAGTCTTAAATTGTAAAATATGTGGAATAGTTTTCTTATAATATCAAAGTAATCACAGCCATACCTATAATTCAGTCTTCTAAGTGATAGCTCAGGCACACAATAATTAAATGAATAGACAATGAAGGGTGTGATTTTTTTTTATAGTTTCTAATCAGCTTAGTAAAAAACAGTGCAGAAATCACTTTTTTTCTTTCTCTGCCACTTTCTTGTTTTCTCTTTATGCCTCTCTCAGCCTCCATTCTATAAACTAAGTAACTGCCCAAGGAAAGCCTACGTATCTTATGAGACATAAGATATTAGTCAAAAATATCATTTCAAAAATCCTCTTGTATATGAGAAGGACTATTTATTAAATTACTAAGTTAACATTTTAAAAATACCACAAAATTTTTGTTTGCTTGTTTTCATTTGTTTACTTTGTCTTGATGTAACAGTAAGTTTTATATGACAAAAATAACCTGGCCAAATATATAGGTAAAGCCAGAAATAACCCAATACTCATCAATAGTAGAATATTTAAATAAATAATGAAACCCTCCTATAATGCAACAATGAAATATAATGAGGTATAAGTGGTGATATTTTCGGTCCAAAATATTGTGCCTTTCAAACTCTGAAACATTTTATACATGTAGTCTTCCAAAATGTTAAATAAATTCATATTAAATTGAAAACCTTTTCTTTCTTCCCTCTATAATCAATCTAGAAATATTAATTTTACACAACAGTCTCTGACAGAGCAGGAGAAAAATGGGGTGCAGAACTCAAATTCTAGTAAAAAGATCGGACGTAATGTTTTGAATGAGATAGGAGGGACCCAAGATGACATGGCCCCCAGACTCTCTGTTAGTCCAAGACTAAAACCGCTCCTGAGGCCAACTCTTCAGACAAAGATTAGACTGGACTATGGGACATACAATGATATTGCTGAAGAGTGTACTTCTTAGCTCAAGTAGATACATGAGACTGAATGGGCAGCTTCTGTCCAGAGGTGAGATGAGAAGGCAGAGAGGGTCAGGAGCTGGTTGAATCGACATGGGAAATCAGGGGTGGAAAGGAGGAGT
>NW_004444094.1:5512697-5536132 GCF_000243295.1 Trichechus manatus latirostris | reverse complement strand
AATAAAATAAAAAAATTAAAAAATAATTTTATTTAGTCTTAGAAAATGTGATGGGCAAAAGTAAAATTTCATTTCTTTCTAAATTGCAACTTTTTTTTTTAATTTTATCTTATATGGCAAAATAAGTTACTATCACTAATTGCAAAATTTCATACAAATTGATAATTTAAAAAATTAAGATTGTGGAAAATATTGATTAAATGATTAACTATCCAAAGAAGAAATACAAGTGAACAACAAATACATGAATATGTATGCATACTTTCATTCTGGAAGTAGTCATAAAAATAAAAATTTAAAAAGTTAGATTATCTTGTTTCCTTCTTATGTAAACAACAATTTTAGTAAAATTGATAATATGCAATGTTGGAAAATGCAATCAAGCAAGAACATTTATTTTATTTTTTTATTGTTGGTTTTATTTTTCCTTTTTCTATGCAAGAGAACTTTAGGAAATGTAAACTTAAAATAGATAACTTTAAAGAAAATGATGGTCCATTACTATATCAATGGCATTGATATCCTTTGGAAGAATTTCCTCTTTTCCATGCTTAGAACATCCAGCTGAGGCCATTCTACAGTGAATTAGTCATCATTGAAAGTTTCTATTCAATTAACCATCCCAATTATACCATTACCCACATCTTACAAATGTGTTTAAAGGATGAGAAAGGCCATTTTCCAGTTAATTATTATTGCTATCTTGTTTGTGGCTGAGTTTCCCACAAAGGTAGGTAAGTGTTTAGTTTAATCACCTACTATATGTTCCACACAAACTTTTACATTTATGTGAGCTTTTCGTTTAACCCCTTTCCTAGGGGCATCCTATGAATGAACCCCAGAGAAATGTGTTACGTTTATATCAACTTCACTCTCCTTGAATAAAGATTTCCAGTCTCAAATATGTTTTCCCCTGTTCCCCAAGAATGACCAATTCAACTGTATTCTGGTCATCCTTCCAAATTAACCTCTTATACAGGGAGAATTCAAAGCTAGGAGTTTGCAGTGGAAATTTTCCATAAAGGACACAATGAATTGTTCTCAGTAATTTTTTCTTTCAGTCAGTAAAATCCTATTTAATTGCTTGCTGTAAATTTTCATTAAATTTGTTCACATCTGAAGAAATTCATACTTCTTTTTGTTAGTACAGATAGTCCCTGACTTACAACGTATTCCAGATACCAGTAACCACACTTATGACCTTCCAGTTTTTTTTTGGTACATCTTATTGTTAGTAATATATATTACACACAGTGTTGCAGCATGTAATTTGCTGTTGTTATCATTCTCAGATGTTCACTCATATTCAATCATATTCAGTTTTATGATCTACTGTTCAAAGCACTGCCACATAGATTTAGTTTTCAAAACTAAATCACGAGCTTCAGTTGCTTGAAAACATGCACCCAAATGCTGATTGCTTTGCTAAATTCAGTAGGCAGACTCTGGAAGCAGTGAGATGTTACCATGAAATATATGAAGAAAAAAAGAAAAGGACCTTACAGACAACTTTCACTAATTTTCTGACTAGAAACACCATCCCCATTCCAAGGATAATCCAGATGATCCAGAACCTTCCACAAATGGAGTTAGTGCCACAACTAACAAAATGTCACAGCTGTCCAATTCTTCATCATTGGAGTAAATATTTATGATTTGTACATTTTTTTATGTATGTATTAATGCATATCTATAAGTTTATATGTAATGTCTCCAACCCTCAAAGACAAATAAAATAGGATTTATAAAGACACTGATAATAAAAAGCAATAATAATGAAAACTAAACAAACAAAAAGAAGTATTTGACTTACATAAGAACTGACCTATAATGGAGTCATCAGAATGGAACCTCGTTATAAGCCAGGGACTACCTATATTTAGTAATCAACAGTGACTATAACTGACAAATAAAACTTAGGTAACTTCCAGTCTGTAAAATCCATCTTATGTTCTGTTAGAAAGTAGACTATAGAGACTTTAGATACGTGTGAGTCAAGAATAACACATAGGGCTTTGCTATAAACTTGTTTCAACATAATTTATATGACTGTAATTTACTACTTCCAGTAAATGAACATACTCATGTTTTCTTCTTCACTGGCACATTGCTAGATCACAATCACGGCCCTTTGCATTTAAGTGGATCCACATGACCCTTCTTACCAATGGAATGTGAATGAAAGGGTTATGTCATTCAGGACATGGAGTGGGAAGAGTTATGGACCTAAAACTAGTCTTTGGGGAATTCCAATATCCCTGACTGGGTATAACTAAGCCTACAAAGATGACTGAAATTTAGCTGCCAGAGTAGTGGAAGAAAAATACATCATAGAACTTTGGGCAGGGATTTGTTTAAGAAAGAGTTACAAACAGTTTTAAAAGCTGTTTAGATGTAGAATAAGATAAAAAAATAAAATTCAGTAAGAATGAATAAAGATTCCTACCTGAGCCACAGCCTCATCTACCCTGAAACCAGAAGAACTAGATGGTGCCCAGCTACCACTGCTACTGACAATTTTGATCAGGGTCACAAAAAAATAGATCCTGACAGACAGGGAAGAAAATGTGGAACAGAACTCAAATTCTTAAAAAGCCCAAATTTACTGGACCAGTTGAGACAAGAGGACTCCCTGAGATTATCTTCCTGAGATACTCTTTAAACCTTGAACTGAAACTATCCTGAGGTCACATTTTAGTGAAAAAACAAACTGACACACAAAATAAAGGATATAAGTATGGTACTCCATTAAAAAACCATCTGTAAGAGACCAAAATGTCATCAATTAATCTTAAGCAAAGATGAGAAGTAAGGGTGAGGGGAAACTAGAACACTGGAAATGGAACAGCCAGAAAGCAATTAAAGAAAATGTTGGTACATTGTGAAAAATGTAATGTCACTGAGCAATATGCCTGGAAATTGTCAAATGGGAAACTAATTTGCTGCATAAACTTGCACTGAAAACACAATAAAATATTTTTTTTTTTTAAAAAAGAGTGAACAAAGATTTAGTTTGATTGGAGAACTCGTAGTTTATGCCTATAACCTGGCATCATTATTAATCAGAGCGTCCTGATTTGGGTGACACATCATAGAGTCAATGTAGTCATTACTAACTTCAGTGAGAGCTATCTTTGTGTAACAGGACTAAAAGTCCAATTTACGTATTTTATGAAATATGATGGAGGTGAAGAAAAGTAGATAAGTAGAAAATTTACCCTATGTCTGGTTGTGAAAGAGACAGAAGGATAAAGAGAAGGATAAAGACATCCTGGGTGGTACAAACAACTGCTACTTGAAAGACTGAAGGCTGGAGTCCACCCAGAGGCTTGTTGGAAAAAAGGCTTGGAGATTACTTCCAAAATATAAGCCATTGAAAACCCTATGGAGTACAGTTCTACTCTGCCACACATGAGGTCACCATGAATCAGAATTGACTCTACAGCAATTGGTTTACTAAGGGGAATATGCTGTTGTTGTTGTTAGGTGCCATCGAGTTGATTCCAACTCACAGCAACCCTATGTACAACAGAATGAAACCCTGCCCAGTCCTGCGCCATCCTCACAATTGTTTTTATGCTTGAGCCCATTGTTGCAGCCACTGTGTCAATCCATCTCATCCAGGGTCTTCCTATTTCCGCTCACCCTCTACTTTACCAAGCATGATGTCCTTCTCCAGGGACTAATCACTCTTGACAACATGTCCAAAGTATGTGAGACGCAGTCTCACCATCTTTGCTTCTAAGGAGCATTCTGGTTGTACTTCTTCCAAGACAGATTTGTTTGTTCTTTTGGCAGTCCATGGTATATTCAATATTCTTCTCGAAGACCACAGTTCAAAGGCATCAATTCTTCTTTGGTTTTCCTTATTCATTGTCCAGCTTTCACATGCATGGGAGGCAATTGAAAATACCACGGCTTGGGTCAGGCGCACCTGAGTCTTCAAAGAGACATCTTTGCTTTTCGTCACTTTAAAAAGGTCTTTTGCAGCAGATTTGCCCAATGCATTGTGTCTTTTGATTTCTCGATTACTGCTTCCATGGGTTTTGATTGTGGATCCAAGTAAAATAAAACTTTGACAATGTCAGTCTTTTCTCCATTTATCATGATGCTGTTTACTGGTCCAGTTGTGAGGATTTTTGTTTTCTTTATGTCGAGGTGTAATCCATACTGAAGGCTGTAGTCTTTGATCTTCATCAGTAAGTGCTTCAAGTCCTCTTCACTTTCAGCAACCAAGGTTGTGTCATCTGCATAACACAGGTTGTTAACGAGTCTTCCTCCAATCCTGATGCCCCATTCTTCTTCATATAGTCCAGCCCCAACATGTCCGTCAGTTTGTCAGACTGTGGGGTTTGCTTGTTGTTTTGATGCTGGAAGCTATGCCACCAGTATCCAAATATCAACAGGGTCACCCATGGTGGACAGGTTTCAGCTGAGCTTCCAGACTAAGACGGACTAGGAAGAAGGAACCAGCAGTCTACTTCTGAAAAGATTTAGCCAGTGAAATGGAATATAATCAAGTGATTATCTCACCAGGTTCCTAGGATTCTGTTAGTTTGCTGACTCTTACTTCCCACCAACTTTGACTTTTTCTCTTCCTTTTTCCCCATCTCTCAGGACTAAAAACCACTTCCTTTCCTCTGATACAGAAAAAGTAGCTGTATCCAACTTAATCCTCATCTTTGGCACTTGCTAAACTTCATACTCCTATTTCTAACTTTTGCTTTAATTTATTAAGTTTTTTAGAAAGCAAAGTTTATTCCCTCTGTAAAAGAAAATCTGATACCAGCTGTTAAAATAGTTTTTTTTCATATCTATAGTATATATATAAAATCTTCCCAGAATTATTAGTTATTCTTGAACAGAGTTGAAAAGTTCAAGTAATACTAATATAACTGAATATCTGTGGTAAAAATTAGACTATTCTCTCCTATCCGTGAATTTTATTTGGCGAGATTTTACGTCAAAAGAACTAATTCAAACCATATTTCCTCTAATTCTATTTCAAAGTGCATTTGGAAAGTCTAAATTCACAGTGAATGAATTAAATGTCATAATATTAAAAAGCAGAAATTAATACAATATGATTGTTTATAAAATGTAAGTATTTTTTAGCAGAGAATATTTATACTCCACTCTTTCTAGAGGACCATAATAATGACTACCACCATGTGCTCTCATAACATAAATATGAATATGTTCTTTTTCTATTTTCATAATGCAAAGGCAATAGTAATTCTCTAGAAATAACAGAGAATAAACACACGTTAGTCACTGTGAGAGAGTAAATACCTAACAAAAGTGTGTTCCTGCTGCTCATATGATTGATTAATACATTTTCTTACCTTTGGAAGTATCCATAATCTTCTTATAAACTTTAACGTTCTTTTAGAAACAGTCTTGTTTTCTTTTTTCCTTCAGTCTGCTGTTCATTCCTAATGCACAGATCATAAATCATAATAATTTGAAGTTATGCAATTTATAATTGCCATTCATTTGCAGATCTCTTTGTTAAGGCTTCTTAATACAAGTCTTCTATCTCGTTACATGCGTCGGAAAATTGAATATGTTTGATTCAAGTCACTTAAATATGTTCGAATCAAAAGTCTGAGTTTAAAATTAACCCTCTCCCTTTAGTTTTGATTTCTGATTACCTGAGAAATTACCCTGTCCTTGTGCACTGTGTACTGAAATATCCCTAGAGAAATCCCACTCCGTAATGTAGGAGAATCAGGTATCTCTCCTCATCACTAATTTAATGAGGTGAGAATTAATTTTAATAATATATGGCAGTTCCTATTTACATATTTTGATTAGAATAAGTATGGACTCTGGATTTTGAAGCCAGAATTAGCCTCATTTTTGGTCCTTGTATGACCCTGTGGCAAGCCTTTAAACATCTGTTAGCCTCAATGTCTTGATCTGTTAAGTGTGTGATTTGCTATAATCCAGGCATAAAGATTTATGGAAAAGTGTTAGAGAAATGTATGCTAATATTGCTGAACTGTATATTTTCTATTGTGTAAAGCATTGCTATATAGTGACTTCACTGAAGTGTGAAAAGATCACATTATGAAGTTTTAATTTTTAAAAATACAAGGTTGTCTGTACTTATGCAAAATTCTAAATGAGAGACAATAATACATATGATGCATAAACAGCTAACATTGTGGCAAGCAGTGTTCTATAGGTTTTACATGTAATTACATTCTTAATATTCTGAGATATATATCGTTATCATCTCCATTTTACAAATGAAGAAATCAGCACAAGCAATATTTAAGTAATGTGCTTGGTTACAGAAGTATTAAGTTTAAGGACAGGTTTAAGCATAGGTAGGCTGAACTCAAATTACCTGCTCTTAGCTACAGCACTTCACTCCCTCTGATTACTAATGTTTGCACTGTTTGCATAGTCTCCTCCAGAAAAAATAAAAATATTGTCTTTTTTAAACCTGTTTTTCACTCAATTGAAAGGGAAAAATACTGTATTCAGGGCAATTTCTTTGCCTGAATGAATACTTTATTTCACATAGCCAACTCCATTTTTAACAGTTTCATAAAACTATAATTACTAAGAAATAAAATGTTTTAAGTGTGGGTTTATTTGATCTAGCAACAGCAAACATCAACCTCTAGGTGTACACCACATTACCCTTTCGATAAATGTAGGTACTATTTGAAACAGAATTTGCTATGGTAATTAAACATTATCTCTGAATTTTACAGCAAATCATATAATAAAATTTGCTCACAGGTAGGATTTTTAAGACTATTTTGCAAGACTATTCTGCCTGTATTTAAAATAAACAATTTGTGAGAGAATACAATAATATGTTAGGAAACAATTTTACTTGAGTTTTTCTTGCCATACTTATATTTACCATCAACTATTTTGTAATATAGGAGCCCTGATAGCCCAGTGGTTAACAGCTCAGCTGTTAGCTAAAAGGTTACTTTTGGGTTTTATTTTACAATATAAAGAGAAGAAGAGATTCACAAGAGAAATAAAACCAACAGTAAATGTCCTTCCGTAGAAGGAATGTACTGATGTGCCATTTAAATGCTGCATTAACAGCTCATGAATTGAGACTAAGCCAATTATTGTCTGTCAGCCAAAATAAAGAAACCAGGCCAATGCTTTTTTTCCCCCTTTTGAGTTTTGTTTTTAATTGCTCATTGTACACTGGAATCGAGAAAATATGCTTTTAAGGAATTTATTAGACCATTAAGCATAGACTGTTTTTGTAAATCAATGTCAGAACCCTTAAATATAAAATCTCTTAAGTCATAAATACATAAGGGGCTTAAGAAAATTCTTTTGTAGTATGTGTATTTCCTTCAGTTTCCATTAAAAATATATAATGTTATTTTAATTTAAAAACAGGGTAACATTTGTGTTTCCAATAATTTACTAAGGTTTGAGGAAAGATTTTTAAGAAACAGCAAACAAAATAGCATGCTGTATGGGCCTCTGACTCTAAGTAGTCCACTAAAATTTCATGCTGTCTAAGAAATTTAGAACCCCAGGTATATTTTTTTACAGAAACATTTTACCATTCTATTGCTTAGCACGCTGGCACCTTCCCTCCAAAGATCATTCCTATTATTTTTCATACCAGTTCAGTGTTAGTATACATGTTAATCTATTATTGAAATCTTATTATAAACCAGGTATATTATTATGCACCGGGGAAGAAAATAGAATAAATAAAGACAAATTTCAAAATCCTAAGAAACTTAGAATTGTTTGAAAACAACCACGATTAACACATTTCAATGCCAAGGCAGAGATGTGTAGCGTGTTTTGGGCACATCCATGTGGGCTATTTATCGTTGATTTATTCAATGATATAATGTACACCTGTTCAATAGATTCTTTGAAATCATTAACGCCTTATGTAAATATTAAACATTATGATTTGTCACTCCCTGTGTTAGGCAGAATTTTAAAATGACTGCTAGTGACCCATGCTCTTTTATAATCCGCTCTCCTCTGCTGCGGGCAGGACCTGTAACTTTCTTCTAACCTGTAGAATATAACAATGGTAATGGGAAATCAATTCTTCCATTATATCGCATTATATGGCAAAGGTAAAGAGATTTTGCAGATGTAATTAAAGTCCCTAATCAGTTCACTTTATTAATCAAAACGGATATTATCTTTTGTGGGCCTGATCTGATCAGGTGAGTCCTTGAAAAGAGAGTCTAGAGATCGGATACAGAAGAAATCAGAGACTCTTTCTCCTGTTGGCCTTTAACAAGCAAGCCTTAGCGCTGTACAGAAAGAAATTCTGCTAACAACCATGTGAGCTTGGAAGAGCATCCCAGAAGGGATCTTATTTCCAACAGATACTTGAGCACAGTCTTGTGGTACCCTGAGCAGAGGACCCAGAATATCTGTGCTTAGACTACTGACTGTGAGATGATAATAAATGTTTGCAGGTTTAAGCCACTAAGTCTGTAAACATCTATTATGCAGCGATAGAAGACAAATGCACGCATCAAATATTTTTTAGCCTATATAGTAGGCAAGGCAGTACATGATAATTCTTAATAAGGCACAGTTCCTGACCAGAATGAGTTTATATTGTGGTTGGGCAAATAAGATATACAAATAGCTTTAATGAGGTTGCACTGGTGTATTAAAGAATAAAAAAGATAGGTTGTGTGTGGAAGTCTGTGCTGGGGAGAGAAAAGCATTCTAGAATGTCAGAATAACTTGAAGAAAGGCTTAGAGATAAGAAACCTTATCTAAAGTTCAATTGATTTTAATTTTATTAGATTAGATGACACACACATATGAATAATAGAGATGGTTGAAAAAGGAGTCCCTGGGTGGTGCAAACAGATAAGCACTGGACTACTAACATAAAGGCTGGAGGTTCGAATCTACCCAGAGGTGCCTCAGAAGACAGGCTTGGTGATCTGTTTCAAAATGTCACAGCTTTGAAAACGCTATGAAGTGCAGTTCTATTCTGAAACCTGTGGGGTTGCCATAAGTCGGAATTCACTCGACAGCTACTGGAATTTTTTTGTTTGGTTCTGTTTTAATGTTGGAAAGGAGAAGTGGGCTACATTATTCAGACCGCAAAATGAAAGGCTAAGATAGATAGTCCCGCATTTGTTGTCATTGTTAGTTACCGTCTAGAGGGCTCTGACTCATGGCGACCTTATGTACAATGGAAGAGAACACTGCTAGGTACTACATCATCTTCATAATCATTGGTGTGTTTGAGTCCATTGTTTGGCTCTTGTGTCAATTCATCTGACTGACAGTTTTCCTCATTTTTGCTGACCCTAAACGTCAACCAAACAATGCCTTTTTCTAATACTTGGTCTTTCCTGATGATGTGTCCAAAGAAAGCCTGCTGAAGTCTTGCCATTCTCTCTAGGGAATATTCTTGTTGTATTACATCTAAGACTGATTTGTTGATTCTTCTGGCAGTGCACTGTATATGCAATACTCTTCGCTGTCACCACAATTTGAAGGCATTAATTCTTCTGTCTTCATTTTACATTGTCCAGCTTTTGCATGTATACAAGGTGATTGAAAATACCATGGCTTGGGTCAGGCGCATTTTAGTCATCAAAGTGATATCTTTGCTTTTTAAAAAATTGAAGAGTTCTTTTGAAGCATATTTGCCCAATAAAATATGTTGGTTAATTTCTTGACTGCTGCTTCCATGGACGTTGATTGTTTATCCAAATAGAAAGAAATCATCAACAACTTCAATTTCTTTTTCATTTATCATGATGTTGTGTATCAGTCCAGTTGTGAGGATTTTTGTTTCCTTCAGTTTCAGGTGTAACTCATACTGAAGGCTGTAATCTTTGACCATCAGTAATTGCTTTAAGTTGTCTTCTCTTTTGACAAGCAAGGATATGTCATGTGTATATCACAAGTTGTTAATGAGTCTTCCTCCAATCCTGATGACACATTCTTCTTTGTACAGTATGGTACTGCCTAAACCCCAAACCAAACCCATTGCCATCAAGTCAATTCTGACTCATATCAACCCTATAAGACAGAGTAGAACTGTCCCATAGGGTTTCCAAGGCTGTAATCTTTATGGAAGCAGACTGCCACATCATTCTCCCACCGAACCACTGGTGGGTTTGAACCACTGATCTTTTGGTTAGCAGCCGAGTGCTTAACTACTGTGCCACCAGGGATCCTTCTAGTACTGCATAGGTAATGGGAATATTAGAGTTACAACTCTCCAATGTAAATACCACATTCTAGCATACTGTCTCATTACTTATTCAAAGCCTCAGTTTTACTTACATTTTCCATCTTTCTCCCCTGGTTATTTATATTCTTTTCATTTGTCGAGGTCACACTTAATTAGACTCAAACTGCAAATTCAGGCTGCAGTTCATATTGTACTTCCTTCCATTATCTTTAGGTCTGTCTGTGCCTAGATCAGAGTGAGCCAGATATCGGACATTATTCATGATCAGAAATTGCTCTCCCTTAATCTGGTTTTCACTTGTCTGGAGTCCATCCTCAAGCTCCTGTAGCTGTGGTTACCCCCAAATCTGTCCTCTGCCTCTTCCATTCAAAGGCTGATACGTTTTGTCTTATAGTTTGCCTTTGTTATCTAGTGTTGCTATAACAGAAATACCACAGGTGGATGGCTTTAACAAACAGAAGTTTATTTTGTCACAGTTTAGGAGAAGTCCAAATTCAGGGTGCCAGCTCCAGGGGAAGGCTTTCTCTCTGTGTTGGCTCTGGGTGAAAGCGTTTGTCATCAATCGTTGCGAGTCAAGCAGCTTCTAGGAGCATGGACCTTGGGTCCAAAGGACCTGGTCCACTCCTGGCTCTTCTTGTTTGGTGGTAATGAAATCCTTCTCCTCTCTACTCATTTCTCTGTTTTATATCACAAAAGAGATTGACTTAAGATACAACCTAATCCTGTAGATTGTGTCCTGTTTTATTAACATAACAGTCTCTAATCCTACCTCATTAACATCATAGAGACTAGGATTCACAACACAGGATAATCACATCAGATCACAAAATGGTGGACAACCACACCGTACTGGGAATCATGGCCTAGCCAAGTTGACACACATTTTGTTGTGGTTGTTGTTAGGTGCCATTGAGTAGGTTCCAACTCATACTGACCCTATGCACAACAGAATGAAACACTGACCAGTCCTGTGCCATTCTCACAATCATTGTTATGCTTGAGCCCATTGTTGCAGCTACTATGTCAATCCATCTTATTGAGGGTCTTCCTCTTTTTCACTGACCCTCTACTTTATCAAGCATGATGTCCTTCTCCAGGGACTGATTCCTCCTGACAACATGTCCAAAATATGTGAGACAAAGTCTCGCCGTCCTTGCTTCTAAGGAGCATTCTGGCTATACTTCTTCTAAGACAGAATTTTTGTTCCTTTGGCAGTCCATGGTATATTCAATATTCTTCTCCAGCACCACAATTCAAAGGTGTCAATTCTTTGGTCTTCCTTACTCATTGTCCAGCTTTACATGCATATGAGAAGATTGAAAACACCATGGCTTGGGTCAAGCATACCTTAGTCTTCCAGGTGACATCTTTGTTCTTTAACACTTGAAAGAGGTCTTTTGTAGCAGATTTGCCCAATGCAGTGAGTCTTCTGATTTCTTGACTGCTGCTTCCATGGGTGTTGATTGTGAATCCAAATAAAATGAAATTCTTGACAACTTCAATCTTTTATCCATTTACCATGATGTTGCTTATTGGTCCAGTTGTGAGGATTCTTGTTTTATGTTGAAGTGTAATCCATATTGAAGGCTGTGGTCTTTGATCTTCATCAGTAAGTGCTTCAAGTCCTCTTCATTTACAGCAAGCAAGGTTGTGTCATCTGCATAACGCAGGTTGTTAATGAGTCTTCCTCCAATTCTGATGGCGCCTTCTTCTTCATATGGTCCAGCTTCTTGGATTATTTGCTCAGCATACAGATTAAGTTTGGTGAAAGAATACAACCATGACACACATTTTTCCTGACTTTAAACCATGCAATATCCCTTGTTCTGTTTGAATGACTGCCTCTTGATCCATGTATAGGTTCCTCATGAGCAGAATTAAGTGTTCTGGAATTCCCATTCTTCGTAATGTTATCCATAACTTGTTATGATCCACACAGTCGAATGTCTTTGCATAGTCAATAAAACACAGGTAAACATCTTTCTGGTATTCCCTGCTTTCAGCCAGTAACCATTTGACATCAGAAATGATATCCCTGGTTCCACGTCCTCTTCTGAATCCAGTTTGAATTTCGGGAAGTTCTCTGTTGATATACTGCTGCAGTGCTTTTGAATGATCTTCAGCAGAAGACACACATTATGGGGGGACACAATTCAATGCATAACAAATTTCATTTGCCCAGTGTGGCCACTGACAACACATTTCTTCAGGACAAAAATGAAAGTCACAATGTGTCCTCTGCATCTTCCAGATTTTAACTTTCTTCTTAAATTTCCCTGCTTTTTATTAATTTTCAGTGACATCAGGTAGGTTTTTTTTGTTTGTTTATGTGTTTTTTGTTAGTTTGTTTGTTTTTCTGAAGTCATGGTTGCTATCTACAGAAGGATTCATCTGGTAAGAGTCTACTCAGCTCTTTGACAGCAGAAGCAGTGAAGTCTTTCTCCAATTATTTTAATATTATTCATTTTTTCTATGTGTTTGCAGTTTCCTCACCTAGTTTACAAACAGGAATACCTTAAAATATATGTCTGGGCCTCAGGCAGGGAATTGTGCATATTGAGTTATTTATGAATATTTACCAAAAGAACTGAAGAAATATAAGAAATGCAAAAGTAATTTGATTTCCAATAACAAATAGGAATTCTAAAAGCCACAAATTACTCAGATTCTTCTTATTTAGTTACACATTTATTCACTTAACAAACACACATTTTTTGATAACCTTATTAGTCAGTTATTGGATTAGGATCTGAAAATTCTATGAGGGTTACCACTGAGTTTGAGACCAAATCATATTCCATATTCCAAAAAATAATAATTTTTAGATTTGTTGATTATGTAGACTCACTTTAATCATAGGAACACAATTTGCAATGATCAAACTGTTACTCGCATCTTCAAATAAACTTGTTTTGAAGAGTATTTTTGAAAATTATCATTGAATACTATTTAGTATGAAGTAGCCTAAACATGTAGAAAAGTACAGGAAATAATAAACAAATACTCATGTACCCAAACCATCTTTTATTTTTTTAAATTTTGCCTTATTTACTTTAGCCTTTTCTTTACAAAATATATTGCATAACAACTCCCTTCCCTAGTATATGCTAGTTTGAGGCAAAAGTAGGAATAGAAATCCCTGGCCCTGCACCCTTCCTCCTTCCCTTTACACTCTTGACTCTGTCTCTAAGCATATATGTGGACACCTGAAAACTCAGGTCCAGTCTCTGCCCAAGCCTCATCAAAACATCAACCATATGGCTACATCTTGAGCCTAGGTGTGCACAAACTGGCAGCATGGACTGCTCTCAGAAGGACTGGTCTAGGGAAGCAAACCATACAGAGCACACCTGGACAAGGAATTCTGGAATCACGGCTATCCAAAATATGGTCTACCCTGAAGACATGGCCCCTGGACTCTCTATGAGCCCAAAATTAAAACCATTACAGAGACGAACTCTTCAGACAAAGATTAGACTGGACTATGGGGCATAAAATGATACTCGTGACCAGTGTGCGTCTTAGCTCAAGTAGATACATGAGACTAAATGGGCAGCTCCTGTCCGGAGGTGAGATGAGAAGGCAGAGAGGGTCAGGAGCTGGTTAAACGGACACGGGAAATCCGGAGAGGTGCAGGAATCAGGATAGTGGCTCCTGTCTCCCAAGTATGAGGCTGGTTCTGAATATAAAGTTTTATGTACTCAATTCTAATACAATTTCTCTCCCTCTTCTTTAGATGTAACCAGTCTCCTAAATATACTGTTTATAATTTGCTGGATATTATGTTATTATTATATAGGTATATATTACAAAGCCATGTAATATATAATTGGCTATTTTTCAAGTTTTATACATTCATTATACTAATCAAATTGTATTAGGCATATTGAATCTTGCATTTCTTCACTCAGAATTTTGTGTCTGAGGTTAAGTATGTAGATACATGTGCCTTTAGTTAGTTTATTTAAACTGCAATGCGGTATACACATATATGAATATATTACAACTTAACTCCATCACTTATCCTATTGAGTTGTGGTAGTTTTCAAAATTTAATAATAAGTATAATGCTATAATGGACATATTTTCACACATTTGATTGTGTACATGTTATTGGTCTCTCTAAGTTGCAGTGGAATTGCTATTGCTAAACTGTCCTTTAAAGTTGTAGAAATTTAGGTTTTTGCCTGGAGTGTGTAAAAGTTGACATTGTTCCACAAGCTCACCAAAAACTGATATTGTTGGTCTTCTAAATTTTGCCACCTGGTGAGTATATTTTCTGATAAATGATAATTTGCATTTCTCTGATTACTTGAGAGGTTCAATGTCTTTTCCAAAGCCTTTGGCCATTCAGATTTTCTCTTCTGTAATTTAGTGAAATGTTCTGCCTGCTTTTGTATTTTATTTTATTTTTTAAGTGAAGATTGTAGAAGGTCTTTCTAAGATACAGGATATTAACCATTTTTTAGTTATATGTGTTGTAAATTTTTTTATCAATCTATACTTGTCTTCAACTTTTTTTAAAATTTTACATTGACTTTTATCATTTAATTTCACTTATAATTGTAAGATAGTTGTTTGTTTTTAAGAAATCTCTCTGATTTTTTTTTTCTAGAGTTTGAAAGTTTTGCTTTTCTGATTAAGGTTGTTATGTTAGCTGGATTTTAATTTTCAGTATGATAAAAGAAAAATAATCATTTTCCCTTTATTAATCAATTGACTCAGTGCCATTTATTGGCTAATTCACCATTTTCATATTGATTTATAGAATCTCTGCTGTCATATAACAAGTTTATCGCTTATATATTCTGTATATTTGCTTTATTTGACTATTTTGTGACAATACCATAGTGACTTAATTGCTATAATTAAAAAAATAGTTTTAATACATTTCCATCTTACTCTGCTTTTTATAACTAGTTTAGCTCTTTTTAACCTATTAATCATCATTAAGAATTTTGGATTAAGCTTCTCAAAGTCTTTAAAAATTAAAAACGTGTTGAGAATTTTTATGAGAATTGTATTAAATTTTCAGGATCTTTTGGGAGAATGTACATTGTTATGATAAGTCTTCTGATCTGTGAACATGCCTTATCTTATAATTAATTACACCTTCTTTTATGTCTTTAATAAAGTTTTTAATTTTCACCATTAGTGTCTTCAAGTATTCTACTAGACTTAATCCTAGATGTGTTATATTTGTATAACCCTTTTCAATGGAATCTTTTATATTCCAATTGATTTTCTAATTATTCTTTATTCACCATAGAAAGATGTTTTTAGTTGTTCATGTTGCAGATTTTTTGAACTGTCTTTTTAGTTCAGAGTTTATGGAGCCTCTTGGATTTTAAACATAAGCAATTATGTTGTTGGAAAATTAGGATAGTATCTCTTCCTATTCACTTTTTTACCTGCTGTCTTTTCTGTGGTACGTTAGTTTATGAGTGGAGCCCTGGTGGCACAATGGTTAAGAACTTGGCTGCTAACCAAAAGATTGGTAGTTCAAATCTACCAGCCACTCCTCCGAAGCCCTATGGGGCAGTTCTACTCTATCCTGTAATAGGAATGCCATGAGTCTGCATCTACTCAACTGCAACAGTTTTTTTTTTTTTTTTTTTTTTTAAGTGTAGTTTGTAAGTTGAGGATCAGGATCAATTGTATACAACAGAATACACATTACTTCAAACAAAGATGTATTTATTAAAAGGTATGGATATTAACTGAAGACTTTTCAAGGCAAGGAAAATAATTTTAGAATGAAATTTCAAAAACAATTCTCAAAATGATTTGGGATGTCTTTCAACAATTAACAATGATAGATTCAGAAAAATCCCCAACTGCTGACTTCCTGGCCTTGTCCCATATACCATCATCCTTGTCATGAATATTAATGCTTAGTATACTACTAAGATTGCAGTGAAACTAACTTTAAAATCAAGGGAAACTACTTATCACTATATTAAATATTCAATATTTTAAATAGTCAATATATTGCGTATTTTGTTCATTTGTTTGCAATCATGAATTAAATGTCTGTGTGAGAAAAGTAACCTATTGAGGGTCCAACAAATGATCAATAATTAATTGCCTGATTACCTGATATGAGGAAGGAAGTGTCTAACTATATAAGGACATGGCTAATATTTATTCACTGTTGTTGTTAGGTGCTGTCCGGTCTGTTCTGACCCTATGTAAAACAGATACTATGAATTAGACCATGTAAGAAATTACGTAAATTTGGTCTTAATAGTGTATCTCATGGCTTTATTCCCTCAAGTTTAGGAAATGTTTGTGTACCATCTTTGTTTAAATATCTCAGAAGTCTACTACTGACTATGCTTAACTTCTCCCAGATGCCACTTTATATTTGAGACTTTTATTTCACTATTGCCTGTGCTGTCATTATTGGATTTATTCAATGATAACCTGAGAGATGACAATTTGACTCTAATAATTTTTTCAGTACTGAAAAAGTTGATATTCAAATACAAATGTTCAGAGTCAATACCACTAGGCCATGGACAATCTGTAGTCTGTAGTCTTCGATTTTCATCAGTATGTGCTTCAAGTCCTCTTCACTTTCAGCAAGCAAGGTTGTGTCATCTGCATGTCGCAGGTTGTTCAAGAGTCTTCCTCTATTTCTGATGTCATGTTCTTCTTGACATAGTCCAGCTTCTGGAATTATTTGCTCAGCATACAGATTGAATATGTATGGTGAAAGAATATGACCCTGACACTCCGTTTCCTGATTTTAAATCACAGTATCTCTTTGTTCTGTTCGAATGACTGTCTCTTGTCTATGTACAGGTTCCACATGAGCACAATTAAGTGTTCTGGAATTCACATTCTTCACTATGTTATCCAAAATTTGTCATTATCCACACAGTCAAATGTCTTTGCAGAGTAAATAATTAACAGGTAAACATCTTTCTGGTATTCTCTGCTTTCAGCCAAGATCAATCTGACATCAACAATGATATCCCTTCTTCTATGTCCTCTTCTGAATCCAGCTTGAATTCCTGGCAGTACCCTGTCCATGTACTACTACAATCATTTTTTAATTATCTTCAGCAAAATTTTACTTTTTTTGTGATATTAATGATATTTTTCATTAATTTCAGCACTCTGTTGGATCACTTTTCTTTGGAACAAGCAGAAACATGGATCTCTTCCAGTCTGTTTGGCCAGGTAGCGGCTTCCAAATGTCTCGGCATAGATGGTTGAGTGTTTCCAGCATTACATCCATTTGTTGAAACATCTCAGTTGGTGTTCCGTCAATTCCTGGAGCCTTGTTTTTCACCAGTACCTTCAGTGCTGCTTGGACTTCTTCCTTCAATATCATCGGTTCTTCATCATATGCTACCTCCTGAAATGGTTGAACATCTACCAATTCTTTTTAGTAGAGTGTCTCTGTGTATTCCTTCCATTCCTTTTGATGCTTCCTGCATTGTTCACTATTTCATCAATAGAATCCTTCAGTATTGCAACTGAAGTCTTGAAAATTTTCTTCAGTTCTTTCAGCTTGAGAAATGTCGAATGTGTTCTTCCCTTTTTTTTTCTAACTCCAGGTCTTTGCACATTTCATTATAATATTTTACTTTGTCTTCTTGAACTGCCCTTTGAAATATCCTGTTCAACTTTTTTATTTCAACATTTATTCCATTTGCTTCATCCACTCTAAGTTCAAGAGCAAGTTTCAGAGTTTCTCCTGACATCCAGTTTGATCTTTTCTTTCTTTCCTGTCTTTTAAATGACTTTTCGCTTTCTTTATGTATGATTTCCTCCCATAACTTGTCTGTTCTTTGGTAATTATTGTTCAGTGTGTCAAATCTATTCTTGAGATGGTCTTTAAATTCAGGTGGGTTATACTCAAGTTGTACTTTGGATCTCGTGGACTTGTTTTAATTTTCTTCAGCTTCAACTTGAACTTGCATATGAGCAATTGATGGTCTGTTCTGCAGTCATCCCCAGGGCTTGTTTTGACTGATTATATTGAGGCAGATGGAAACACTCAATATCATAAATACAATTATAAAATTTTATTTAACTTCTGATTTTTTTTTGTTTTTTACTTATAAACTATGTAGGTTTTTAAAATGGCATTAGTTAACTTTTGTGAAGAAAAAACAATACACAGTATAGGGGAAGTTAGCACAACTTGACCAAGGTAAAGTCATAGAAGTTTTCTAGACACATCCAAACACTTTGAGGGACCGAGTTACTGGGTCTGAAGGCTAGGGATCATGATCTTGGTGGACATCGAGGCCAGTTGCCATAACATAGTTTATAAAGAAAATGTTTCACACACTACTTTGGTGAGTAATGTCTAGGGTCTTAAAAGCTTGCTAGTGGCCATCTAAAATACATTTATTGGTCTTATCCTGTCTGGAGCAAAGTAGAATGAAGAAAACCTTTGGACACAAGGAAAAGATCAGTCCAAAGGACTAATGGACCACATGAACCACAGCCTCCACCAGCCTGAGCCCAGAAGAACTTGATGGTGCCTGGCTACCACCATTGGTATCTCTGATGGGGATCACAATAAAAGGTCCCAGACAGAGCAGGACAAAAATGTAAAACAAAATTCAAATTCTGAGTTACTGGTCTGACAGAGACTGAAGGAACTTCTGAGACTATGGACCCCAGATACTCTGCTAACTCAGAACTGAAGCCACTCCCAAAGTCCACCTTTCAGCCAAAGATTAGAAAGGCCTATAAAATAAACCATAATACACGTGAGAAACATGCTTCTTAGTTCAGTATGAGACCAAATGGGCAACCCCAGCCAAAAGCAAAGACAAGAAAGCAGGAAGGGAAAGGAAAACTGGATGAATGGACACGGAGAACCCAGGTTGGAAAGGAAAAGGGGGAGAGTACCAACACATTGCAGAATTGCAACTAATGTCACAAAAAATTTGTGTATAAAATTTTTAAATGAGAAACTAATTTGTGCTGAAAACTTTCACCTAAAACACAATAAAATTTTAAAAAAAGAAAAAATTGCACTTGTAATTAAGTAAAATAACATTGATAGACACATTTTTTCTTTGCTTGCTTATTTATTTTACTTAACTAGCATATAGATGGGACTCTGGGTGGTATAAGTGGTTAACATATTCAGCTATTAGGTGAAAGTTTGGCTTTTCAAATCCAACTAGAGGTATCCACATACCTTTCCCCAGACCTTTTCAGCAATTTTCCAATTATTTTCCTTCAAATGCCTTATCACACAGCCAACCATTGATCACAGCCTATCAATTGGTATATAATCAGGTTGTTCATTTTTCCTTCCAAACAAAATGAGCAACCAGGTGCACTGCTCTGTATTCTGCCTGCTGGGAGGATCTCTCTTCACCAATGTCATTGCTCATGACCATTTGTAAAGCAGACACAAGTTTTTTTTCCTCATTCAACTGATCATAGGGAATTCACCATGAGCCCATAGCTGCAGGCTGAGAGAGAGAGAAGGTAATGTAGCAGGAATGGGGATCATGAACATTTGGTACACTCCCTCAAGTAACTTACTCTTTCCTTAGGGCTTGCTTGAGCTCATTCTCATATATACTGCTTTCATTTGATGATAGAGTGCTGCTATGCATGCTTAACTTTATGGCTTGGTGGGACAGATAACACCTAGCATAATGTGCAGATCAGGTCATGTGGTAACTTGATTGCCCATGGGTAACTGCTCATTCTCTACTAAGGTCAACAGCAAGCACAAATCTCTTTCTCAAAAGGAGTGTAGTTATACACAGAGGATAGCAGTGTTGGAAACTCCAGAAATTTTTCTATGTTGCAGTATTGAGCCAGAATTCTTCTTCTCTAAGAAACCTCACATTTTGCTCTCAAGACCTACAAATGACTAGATGAGGCCCACCTACATTGTGGAGTGTAATCTGCTCTATTTAAAGTTAACTGATTCAAATGTTAATCACATGTAAATACTTTCATAACAACATCTAGACTAGTGTTTAACTAAACCACTGGGCAACATAGCCTAGCTAAACTGACCTATAAAATTAACCATCACACTTATATTTTCTAAGACCTTTATAACACTTATAAATAAATGGAATAGAGCATTTCTGGGCACACATGCAGAATATCGTAAAATAGAAAAAGTCAGAGAAAAATTCATAACATCTTACTTTGATTTTAAGGTTTTTCTTGCTCACAGAACAAAACATTAGCTGTAAAAATTCTTGAACAAATCTTGCCAGAGGTTTTTCACCCAAAATTGCTAATCTTTCCTTTCCTGTTCCAAGCCAGGCTCACTGAATTTAAATTTCAAAAGATACCATGGCTTCAGGTGGATGGAGGGTTAGAGACCACCTTGTGACTAGATATCAGTTGATATCAGTAAAAGAGGGAGGGTAGAGATCAATCAATTATGTTAAGATTAGCCAGTAGTTGATCTTCTATTCAGCTTCCTGCTTGTCTCTTTATAAGCCTAATTGTAACCAGCTTACTTCGAGCTATTTGATTCATTTTGGAATCAAAATGGTCTTCTTATATGCATATAGAATAATTGTTCAGAATAAACCTATATTTTATGTTTCAATCTCTTTGAGTTCTGATTATGTTTAATAAAATTAAACAAAGTCGTCAATGTTCATGACACTGTAATCCATGTTTCCAATTATTACTTGGGAATTCTATGAAATAGTAACAGGAATAAGATTATGTCCAGCAAACATCTTGAATTCAAAACTTTATTTTGGTCTTAGAAAAAATTAGAGTCATTTAGAACACACTGCATTTTCTGTTCTGTTATTAACTCCAAGTATAGCAGGTGTGCTTCACATGTTTATACAGTTAAATTATACATCAAATTTTGTAGTTTGTTAAGGTACTAGTGTTGATTAAATTTTGAAGAATTGACCTGTAATAACTGAAATCATAAATAATTAGGTTTAAAATCAAATTAGAAATTAGTAATATTCTATGAGAAATATGACCAGCAAGAAAAAGGATACAAGAATTTTCCTCTTTGTATGTCAAAATCTGTGAACCTTTCTATAGAAGATTTCTTGGTGAGCTTGGAGTATGCACAAAGCAAAATGCAGGAATTTTGAGGGATAGTTGATTAAGACCCTGTTGAGGCATTCATTTATTAATTAATTCATTAATCCATATACTTTTTTTGAGACTCTCCTATGCTCAAAATTATCCTGAGGGATACAAGAATGTTGTATCCAAATACGGAGTTGGCATTCTAGAAAATTATATCTCTCAAAGAAACTTTAGTCTTATTTGAAAGATATCTTAATTATCCACTAGAAGTACTACACAAAGAATGCTTAATCCTTGGCATTATCTCTTGCTGATCTCTCTGTATTCCTTTCTATTTACTTTGAGCATTTCTTCAAATATGATAACATCATTTAGAGGGCTACAGTTTCACAGTTGCAGTCTTTTTCTCTTCTCTCATCTAGATAATTGTGCATAGACAGGTTTCTTTTTTTTTTTTTTTTCTTGACAGGTTTCTTTTGAAATTCTTCAACTTTATATCATGCAATTTTTCCCCTCACTCATTAAGATCTCATTTATTTTCTTAATTGCATTTATCCAAATTAGTAATTATCCAGCGATAATTGAGTTTATTTATTAACTGTTAGGCCAATTGAATCATACATTTCTTTGTTTTATTCAGCACCTAACATAGTGCTTGGGTTTTAGTATTCTTTCTATAAGTGCTCATCAGATAAGTAAATAAAGAACCAAAACCAAATCAAACCTACTACCATCAATTCCAACTCACAGGGACCTTATACAACAGAGTAGAACAGCCCCATAGGGTTTCTAAGGCTGTAAGTCTTTACAGAAGCAGACTGCCACATCTTTCCCTGCAGGGAGGCTGGTGGGTTCAAACCACTGATCTTTTGGTTAGCAGCCAGGGATCTTTTAAATGAAGAAAGACATGAATAAATATGTAATATAATATACTGTTCTTTCTGTATCGATCTTATGGCCTGGGAGATAGTCTGCTTAAAAAGAAATTATAGCAATAGCTGCAGCATATATCATTTTATATGCTACCTCAGAGAAAGTAACCTTGCTTCCTAATTTGCAAATTCATGGTGGATCTATGTATATGTATAAATGGATATATATGCCTATATATTGACTATCTACATTTCTTTAGGCAGAAATACATCATGAATAATAATGCATGTGTCTTATACATATGAAGAGTTATGTATCTCCCAAGGGAGTTTAAATAAGATAAAGTAATATAAACTTCAATTTAATCTTTATTGTTGTCGAGGGAGTTCTCAACTCAAATATAATTTTCATTATATTTCTCTCTCTATCTCTCACTACACTTCAACTCTGGGAGTTAAATCTATTTTGTCATTTTAAGTTTATTTAGCATAGAAAGAGAAAAATATGCAGTTTTCCTTTAGGGTTAGAAAAAAAGCCCTGATATACGTGAAACAGAAAACAATAAGCTTAATTTTTTTAACTTCCTATGGAGTCCTGCTGGTGCAGTGGTTAAGAGCTCAGGCTGCTAACCAAAAGCTCAGCAGTTCAAATCTACCAGCCGCTCCTCGGAAACCCTATGGGGCAGTTCTATTCTGTCCCATAGGGTGTCTATGAGTCTGAATCATTTGGTTTGTTGTTGTTTTTTTTGTTTTTTTTACTTAGCTTGCAGACATGGACATAATTGCTCGATAAAAAACTGTACAACATTTTAATATTATTATTTACAACTATACTCTGGAAACTACAAAAATACGTGGATTTGAGGTTTCAGCAAGATGGCGCTCTAAGCAGAAGCACCACGTCATCCCTCCACAGCAAAGATCCAAAAAACTAAGCCAAACAGAGAATGCAACAATCCTAAAACCCTAGAACATCAAATGAAGAGATAAAGAACTCAGCCGAGCACCAACTGGAGAGAGAATACTAAAAGAGAAAGGAGAGCGAGGAGAGATTCATGCAGAGGTCCCATACCAGCTAACGCAGCGCGGATCCACCATATTGGACTCCTATCGGAGATCAGCAAACGGGGGTACGAGAAAGCAGCCTTACAGAGCATCCAGTGGGAGACAAAACAGCTGGGATGAAACAAACAAATCTACAATCAATAAACGAGAGAAATATCTACTGAATGCCCTGAAAACAGCAAATAATATCAAAACATTTACAAAAACAAGACAGGATGGTTCCAGTAGGCGTCCAGATTAAAACACCAGATGACTGTCCTGTGGAAGAAAATGCACTAGAAGTACCTGAT
>NW_004444094.1:5490583-5506583 GCF_000243295.1 Trichechus manatus latirostris | reverse complement strand
TAACCAATGTCATAAAACAACACGTGTACTACTGTTTCATGAGAAACTATTTGTTCTGTAAGCCTTCACCTGAAGTACAATAAAATATAAAAAAACAAACAAACTTGGATTTATTACAGCACTGTAGAATCATTAAGCTTTTAAATTATGTACCTTGTAACATCTTGAATAATATTCTAAATGTAGGGCTCACAACTTTAAGGGAAGTAGCCCATAAATTTGATTGAAATCTTTAAAATTATTTGCACATATAATACAGAATATTGGGAGATTATTTAGCTTTTTGAAATTCTGCCCCTTATATTAGACAACAAGTAATGAATTAAATTGGATCATGAATTGAACAGCTACAAATGTTGGAGTGAGTGACCAAGAGGAATGAGCTATACCTTATATAACACATGCTGGAGGCTTCCATAACTAAGTGCATTCAAATTGCAAGGAATCGTTTGGATGAAGAATATCATGAAGTCAGAGAGGAGTTAGGAGTCCCTTCTCAAATAAATCTGTGGTCCAACATTTTATAATTTTTATATTTGAAAGAGGGATGGTGATGGAGCCATATCTATGGTGCACTAGGCTTTGTTATACTCTACCATGTAAGAGTTTGCAAAGAGTAAAAACTATACTACCTTTTTTATTGGAGTAGATGCTTTACAGAAGTCCTTCTAGCATCCATAGGCAATTCTAACGTAGTTGAGCCAATGCAAGTATGTTAATTACATGACATTCAATAATATTTTTATCTAAATAATTGAAAAAATCTGAGCCTTATTTATTAAAGGGCACGTAACAAGATTGAAATTTGTTGAGTATTTTTTTTTTTAATTATAAAAATTTAGGTGCACTTGGTAATAGCCTCTAAGGACAAATGTCTATTCCAAAATCTTACTTTCCTAATCGTACATACTTCAAAACTAGTAAATATCTGATTTTTACACACACACAAAAAAGCACTACTTTCATAAAACAAGGTATTTAAAGAAAGATTTGTGGGAAGTTGATTCTGTCACAAACTAAATCTTCAAATACAAAATGAATTCCAAACAGTACTTTATGTTTGCCACAGTATTTAAAATTCTTAACAGAAAAATCACAATCTAAATGAAGAAGAGAATATTATTAAATATTATTGGACAAGGCTAGTATAAGCCGAAACTATCAAGAAATACCTGAATTGTCCTGAGAATTTTGCTAAGTTTTATATATTATTTATGCAACTTAGATAGAAAGAAAACAAGAGAGAAAAACAGGAAGACATATAGTCAAGAAATATCAGTCAATGAACAAATAGATTAAATCACTTATTATTGAAAACACACAAATATAGATTAAATAGTGGTAGAATACAGTTGAAGAAGCATATTTAAAATTTCTAAATTATTTATTATTTATAAAAATAGAAAGAATATTTGTATATAATGAGGTATGCTTAGTAGGAACCTCTTGACTGAGAGAAAATATGATCAGTATTAATGGCATAACTTTTCTCATCCTGCATTCATCTGTACAAAAAAAAAAAAAAAATACGGCCTTTATTTCTCTGAACTCATCTGATATCCTACAAGCCTCCACTCCACTAGATAATAGAAGGTTAAAAAAATAAAAGTAAATTGTCATTAAATTTAGTAAACTCAGTCTCAAGTAAAAAATTTAAACCAGCTCTTTAGTGTTAGATGGAGTCCCTGGGTGGTGCAAATGGCCACTCAGCTGCTAACCAAAGCTTGGAGGTTCAAGTTTACCCAGAGATGTCTCAGAAGAAATGCCTGGTGATCTATTTCTGAAAAATCAGCTATTGGAGCATAATTTTACTCTGACACACAGGGGGTTGCTATTAGTCAGAGACAATAGCAACTGGACTGGACTGAACATTCTATTGGCTAATTTAAATTAAAAATGAATTTTATCATATTTCTACCACTTTTCAATATTCTTTTCCAAATATGATTTTAGATATTAAATTTGAGGGGTAGTGAGAAATCAAAGTGAATATTTTCAGCATGGGAAAGGTGTATATAAAGTTCATGAGCGAATCCGAGATTAGTGATCTAGATTTTGGAGACATATACATAACAAAATGACAAAATCTTGTAATACTAATGTTGATAAAATGACCATAATGAGTATGGTAGTTAATTTAATGTGTTAACTTGGCTAAGCTATGGTATCCAGCTGTTTGATCAACACTAGTCCACCTGTTGCTATGAAGGATTTCAATGTAATTATCATTTACAATCAGTTGACTTTAAATAAAGCAGATTACCTTCCATAATGTGGGTGTGCGCCTCATCCAATCAATTGAAGGCCTTAAGAGTAAAAACTGAGATTTCTAAGAGAAGAAGGATTATGCCTTAAGACTGTAACAAAGAAAACTTGCTGGAGTTTCCAGCCCTGCTATTCCCTGCACATAACTACTCTCCTTTTGAAAAAGAAGTTTTGCTTCCTATTGGGCCTTAGTAGAGACTGAATGCTTAACCATGGGCCACCAAGGTAACATGAGACCTGAACTTCCTCAAGAGCATAACATAGCTATCCTGTCAGAGTTTACATCCTGCTTCCTGGCCTACAGATTTCTGACTCCAGAATGCTGGAGTTTACAGTCTTTCGCCTGGCCTATAAATTTTGAACTTGCCATCCCTCAGAATCACAAGAGACAATTCCTTAAAATAACTCAATCTCTCTCTCTGCTTGTGTATACAGATAGATAGATAATGTATGTTTACAGTTATGTATCACTTAACGTCCAGCCAGAATGCTCCTTAAAAGCAAGGATGGTGAGACTTTGTCTCACATATTTTGGACGTTATCAGGAGGGACCAGTCCCTGGAGAAAGACATCATGCTTGGTGCGGTGCAATTAATTAGTTTTGTGTGGCCTTTCTAGTCATGATCTTGTAACTTCCACCCAGGTGACTGGGAAGGAATGTGTGATAGGGTAATTGTAGCCCACCAAGGGGATTGGTCAGTTTTGCCTTAAAAGAGAGCCAATTCCAGAGCAGAGAGGAGGATCCTACCACCACGAAGGAAGAACAGCCAAGAGTAGAGAGCAGGTCCTTTGCACCCAGGATCCCTGCTCTGAGAAGCTCCTGGAAGCAGGAGATTGAAAAAGAGAAAGTAAGCTGTAAACCTGAAGACAGTGAGAAGCAGTAGCAAGAGGGACTTGGCAATAGAGACCTGGCAGCAAGAGATGGTGCAGTGGGCTTCCTGGCTCATGGAGAGAGCTGAGTGCCTTTGGGCAGAGGCCTAAGGACAGGGAGAGGCATGCCTGCAAGCACAGTTGGGAAGAGGCTGTCTTGTTGGAAAAGCTGTATCCTGTGTATTCCTGAGCCTGAATTGTAACTGTTACTTCCTTAATAAACCCTATAATTGTAAGTATGGTCTGTGAGTTCTGTGGGGCCACTGCAGTGAATTATCAAACCCAGCAGAGAAGTAGAGAGTGCTGTGTGAGGGGCAGCTGGTGTCAGAATTAGTAAATACAGCAGAGAGAGGAGGCTTGTCTGGCCTCCAGCTCATGAGATTCAGCCTTGCACTGTTGATCTTGGTTTTCCTTCCCCCTTGTGAAGTTAGAGGAGGTCAGACACCTCCCTCAAGCCATTTTTACGCTTAGTAAAGTAGAGGGTCAGTGAAAAAGAAGACCCTCAACAAGATGGATTGATACAGTGGCTACAACTGTGGGCTGAAACATAGCAATGCTTGCGCTGGATCAGGCAGTGTTTTGTTCTGTTGTACAAAGAGTACCTAAGAGTCGGGAATGGATATGACAGCACTTAAAAAAACAAGAACACAAATATGCTATCTCTCTCTCAACCTTTCCCTAACTGCTAATGAATATAATAGCTATGAATGAACATAAAGTATGTGCTTTAGGGGAAGATGATTGCCTCTGAAGAAACCCAGAACTCTGTTAAGCTATCTTGGTGGAATAAAGAGGAAGGGCTGTCCTTTGGCACCAGCAAATCTTGAATAGCCTGAACGGGGGCAGTAAATGATTTCCATTGCCTACAGGAGGCTTTCTATTTTTATTACTACCTTTTACCTTTTATTACCCCTTTCCCTGCTTATTTCTGTGTATATGCTATTTGGCATGTAGACATGGTCGTCCAATTAGTATTTAATCCTGGGAGAGAGGAACTTATGCATTCTTCTCCCAAGATGTGAACTGGGGCGTGCTTAGATATGATCTAATAATACTCTGCATACTGGAGCCTAACTGTGGGGAACCTAGGCTAATGATGATATAAGCTGTGCTAGTTATCCCTGTCCTGGTTATTGTGTGAATAATAAATGCCCGTTGATCACACCAGTAGAACAGTGTCCCCTCTGTGCTCTGCTCCAAACAGCCTTCCCTAAGAACTTGTGAATATAGTGACATTGCAAAAGTTATCTTTGTAAAGTATTTAATTCAGCATTTATTTATCTTTACAACTGATATTTATCTTTCTATTATAAAATTCCAGGAGCCCTGGTGGCACAATGGTAAAGTGTTTGGTTGTTAATGGAAAAGTTTATGGTTCAAACCCACCCAACAGCTCTGCAGGAGAAAGACCTGGCAATGTGCTCCCTTAAAGATTACAGCCTAGGGCACACTGTGGGGCAGTTCTACTTTGTAACATGGGGTAGCTATGAGTCAAAGTCGACTTGATGGCACATAACACCAAAAACAATCATCAAATTCTACAATTTTAATAAATTCATCATCATTAGAAAATTATTTTTCATCTTGAAGATGATTTCATAGTTATGCTTAAAAATTATTTTTATCTAAGCAATTGCCCTCTATTCACAAATTCCATGGGAATTTCTGCAGTTTTTTTTTAAATACAACCATGAAGACAGTTTAATATGAACCCCAAAATATCATGATATTGGATATTCTTTGCATGCAAACTCACTTAAGACAAATATGATTAGAATGAGAAATCCATCTTCCTTATTTGTCGTATCACTAGCCACTTTGACTAATCCTATTGTCTGTGTAGCTGGGCAACTGGCACCTCAAAAATTGCCCAGCTACTCCCATTAAAATCAGTGGAAGTTATACTGTGTATCTCTACTGACCATTTTGACATAAACAAGCTACCAGAAAATATGTACTAAAAAAAAGAATATAATAGGATTGCAATTTATTCTGTTCCCTTTACTAATCAGCTTTCTGCGTGTGGTTGATTTCAAACCTTGTAAAAATTCAGAATATTATTTACAGTTTTTTTTTTTCTAGAAATGAGACATATTTTGAGCCCAGGCAGGTTAAAAATATGAACTATGCTAAAATGATTTTTCAATTAAATACAAATTGAAAAAATAAATAAAATTCAGTATAACAGAAACATTCTGACTCAAAAAGATGACTATTTTCAGGGAGATAAACACTGACATTGATTACAGAATGTTTATATTTGTGGTTATAATGTAGGTCTCCCATGGATGATTTTGATACATCTCTAGTTATGAGAAAATATATTGATTTTGTATATTTTGACTCATGTTTAAAGTGGAAAGTATTCTTTTTAGAATACATTGTTTTTTGTTCAGTTAAAGGAAAATAAATCAAGTTTGATGTTATAATCAATATGTAGATAACAGCCAATTTGACAAAAGAACAGTTTTATCTGCTGTTTTTAGGGTATGCATGCATTCAAGTAAAATAAGAACAGTTTGCTTTTTGTGTGTATGTGGAAGATACAAGACTTGTATTAATTTTCACATATGTAACAGCTGGACTCTGAAAGATTTAAATTCAGTAGATCAGAATAAATAGCCTATAATTGCTATATATAGTTTCTAAACTGTCAAACACAAAATCTAGTTACATCACACTTATTTAAAAAAAGAAAAAAAAAACTACCATTATCATTAATTACTGTTATTTACCTTTCTGTAAAGTGGATGCTAATAAAAATACCAAAGGGCATACTGAAGAGAAAAATACACAGATACTTTCCCCACAGAATCACCAATTATCCATTAATTAGAGAGATTATATGGTCTCATTTTTCACTGTGTATACACCTATTTTTTTAAGAAAACATTATTTTGCATAGTAACAGATATGCAAAGCACGTTGCACAAGTTATGTGTGTGCCTACGTTCATTTACAACCATCACACTTAAAAGCACCTAAGAGAACATGCTTTTCAATCGTGTCTTTTGAATGAAAACTATTTAATGTATCTAAATTAGTATTGGGATTAAAATAAACTTAATTATCGTATTTTCAAAATGAGATAAGTGCGAAAAGAGGAACACAGAATTGCTCATTGCCAACCTAACTATGTCACTAAAGACAGAAATGATAATGAAAAAGAAAAGAAAGAATTACTATATATGAGTACTGCAGTCCATGTTCCAGCTGCTAGTACTCCACAAAACATAATAAAAGAGGCAATTCCTTTAGTCTTAATTCAAGAGAGAATTCTCAGTGCATATCCACCACACCACCACAACAAGAGTCAAAAAAGCCTTCAACATTGTCTTCAAGAGTTTTTCCCCAGTCCTTGGGTTTATACCAACTGCAATTTCAGTGGAGACGAGTGGTCCCATAACTAAATGGATACTATTGAAAAACAAGTGGACAAGCTGAAAAAGAAGAATAAGGTGGGAGGACTTGTACTACCAATAGTAATACTTATTCTAAAGATATGCTATACAATATACTGTCATATTGACACAGGGACTAATGTAATTTATGTAACAGTACAGAGTGCAAAGAAATAGTCCCACATATATATGGTTATCACTCAAAAAAATGTGGAAAGGATAAATACTTTAATAAATATTTATCCCTGAGCCCCTGGAAACCACTCATATTTTTACTCTGTCTATGGTTTTACCTTTTCAGAATGTTATATAGTTAGAATTATATAGTAGGTACCGTTTTGAAAAAAGAATTGTTGACGTTCAGCCATTTCAGGAGGTAGCATACGAACAGGAACAAATGGTACTGAAGGAAGAAGTCCCAGCTACACTGAAGGCACTGGTAAAAAATAAGGCTCCAAGAATTAATGAAGTATCAATTGAGATGTTTCACCAAGTGGATGTAGTACTGGACATGCTTACTTGTCTATGCCAAGAAATTTGGAAGACAGCTACCTAGCCAACCAACAGGAAGAGATCTGTATTTGTGCCCATTCCGAAGAAAAGTGATCCAACTGATTGCAGGAATTATTGAACAGTATCATTAATATCACATGCAAGTACAATTTTGCTAAAGATCATTCAAAAATGGTTGCAGCACTATATCAGCAGGGAACTGCCAGAAATTCAGGCCGGATTCAGAAGACGACATGGAACAAGGGATATCATTGCTGATGTCAGAGGATCTTGGCTGAAAGCAGAGAATATCAGAAAGATGTTTACCTGTGTTTTAGTGACTATGCAAAGGCATTTGACTGTGTGGACCATAAGAAATTATGAATAACATTGTGAAGAATGGAAATTCCAGAACACTTGCTCATATGGAACCTGTACATAGACCAAAAGGCAGTCATTCAAACAGAAAAAGGGGATATTGCCTGCTTTAAAATCAGCAAAGGTGTGTGTCATGGTTGTATCCCTTCACCATACTTATTCAATCTGTACGCTGAGCAAATAATCCCAGAAGCTGTACTATATGAAAAAGAAGGTGGCATCAGGATTGGAGGAAGACTCCTTACCAACCTGTCATACGCAGATGACAAAACCTTGCTTGCCGAAAGTGAAGTGGATTTGAAGCACTTATTGATGAAGATCAAAGGCTTCAGCTTTCAGTATGGATTACACCTCAACATAAAGAAACAAAAATCTTCACAATTGGACCAATAAGTAACATCATGATAAACGGAGAAAAGGTTGTCAAGGATTTCATTGTACTTGGATCCACAATCAACACCCATGGAAGCAGCAGTCAAGAAATCAAACAACGTATTGCATTGGGTAAATCTACTGCAAAAGACCTCTTTAAAGTGTTGAAAAGCAAAGACGTCACTTTGAGAACTAAGATGCCTGTGACCCAAGTCATAGTATTTTTAATCCCCTTATATACATGCAAAAGCTGGACAATGAACAAGGACGACTGAAGAAGAATTGATGCCTTTGAATTACGGTGTTGGTGGAGAATACTGAATATACCACACCGTGGACTGCCAAAAGAACGAACAAATCTGTGTTGGAAGAAGTACAGCCAGAATGCTCCTTTGAAACGAGGATGGTGAGACTTTGTCTCACATACTTTGGACACGTTATCAGAAGGGACCAGTCCCTGGAGAAGGACATCTTACTTGATATGGTAAGGTAGAGGGTTCAGTGATAAAGAAGATCCTCGAGGAGATGGATTGACACAGTACTGCAATAATGGGCTCATACATAACAATGATTGTGAGGATGGTACAGGACCAGGGAGTGTTTCTTTCTATTGTGCATAGGGTCAGTATGAGTTGGAACTGACTAGATAGAACCTAACAACAGCCATTTTGATTCTGGCTTTTTAAAAAAATACATATATTTTTTATTAATCGTGGTAAATATACATGTAACAAAACATTTGCCATTTAAACATTCTTCATATGTACAATTTAGTGACATTGTTTTCATTAAATTGTGTAACCATCACCATTAACAATTTCCAAATATTTCCATAATCCTTAACAGAAGCTCAGAATGATCTCTTTTTATTAGTAACATGTATTAAAGGACTCACTCCTTCTTTTTGTTCCTTAATAGGCCATTTTCTTTTTATTGCTGAACTATACTTCACTGTATAGATGTACCAAAGTTTATCCATTTGTGTATTGAAGGCATCTTGGTTGTTTTCAATATCTGGCAATTATGAATAAAGCTTCCATAAACATTCTTATGTGCAGTTTTTTGTTGGAACATACATTTTCAAATCATTTGGGCAAATATTGGGGATCACACTTGCTGGTTTGTATGTTAAGCTTTGTAACAAATGACCAAACTATCTTCCAATGTTCCACATCTTCACTAGCATTTGATGTTGTCAGTGTTTTGGATGTGAGCCATTCTAATAGCAGATGACATAACCCAGCTTGCTGAAAGTGAAGAGGATTTGAAGCACTTACTGATGGAAATAAAAGATTATAGCCTTCAGTATGGATTACACCTCAACATAAGAAAGACAAAAATCCTCACAACTGGACTGTCTTAGTTATCTCATGCTGCTATAAGAGAAATATCACAACTGCATGGCTTTCACAAAGATAAATTTATTCTCTCACAGTCTAGGAGGCTAGAAGTCTGAATTCAGGGTACCAGCTCCAGGGGAAGGCTTTCTCTCTCTGCTGGCTCTGGGGAAGGTCCTCATCATCAAACTTCCCCTGGTCTAAAAGCTTCTCAGCACAGGGACCCCAGGTCCAAAGGATACGCTTTGCTCCTGGCTCTACTTTCTTGGTTGTATGAGGTCCCCGCCGCCCCCCACCCCCCCGCCTCCTGGCTTCTCTGTTTTATATCTCAAAAGAGATTGACTTAAAACACAACCTAACCTTGTAGACTGAGTCCTGCCTTGTTAACATAACTGCCACTAATCCCACCTCATTAACATAATAGAGGTAGGATTTACAACACATAGGAAAATCATATCAGATGAAAAAGTGGTGGATGCTCACACAATACTGGGAATTATAGTCTAGCCAAGTTGACACACATTTTTGGGGGACACAGTTCAATCTGTAACATGGACCAATAAGCAACATCATGGTAAACTTAGAAAATATTGAAGTTGCCAAGGATTTCATTTTACTGGGATCCACAATGCGCAATCAATGCTCATGGAAACAGCAGTCAAGAAATCAAATGACATAGAAACAAATGACAAGCAAAGCTTTGGAGTAATAGCATTCCAAGGAAAGAATAATATGCAGAAACACTGAAATAGTTAAAGATACAGTATTCAGATCATTTGATTATACACAGTATGTAGACAATAGTATAAGTTCAGCAGTGGCATGACAGAGGAAGAGTTTATTCATATGGTAATTTATGGAACTACAAATGACATATATGTGATGATCACTGCAAGGGGTAACAACATGCAAAGAATTGAGCAATTGGCACATAATGACAGAATTTACAAATCATAAGGAAAGCTCTATGGTAAAGGTATATGATAGATGCTGAGGAAAAACAGACAAGGTACTGTTACCCAGTTTAGTGATATTAAAGAAAGGTTCTTGAAACAATCCGAGTAGTAGGGGATATTAAAATTTGGCCTACTCAGCTCCATTTCTACATTCTTTAATTCCTTCGTGTATGCTGAAGGTAGTACAATTTCTGCATATCTTTGGTTCTCCATGTAATCTAGATGCGACCATGGAGGCAAAAAGAAATAAAGCTTCTCATTTAAATATTGAAAATTCTAAAAATAATGTTTTAAGTTGTTATATCAGGAAATAGTGTTGAATTAATATTATTAGAATCAGGAATCGAGAGTCATCACCAGACATAATTAAAAGCCCCTGAGAATGGGGCACAGGAGAGGTGTGGCTTGGGCAGTTGGTTTCCATTTTAAACCCCTTTGTAAAAAGAAATGATTTTAAAAATAACATTAGAGTAGCAACCTTATGTTAATAACTTCCAGCTGATTAATATTACCATGACTGGAAGGGAAAAAATGAAATAAATTGAAATACCTAATATCTAACATAGTAATAATAAATATATAAAATACTTATGAAATAAAACGTTTATTTGACCTTTAAATCTGAGGGTAATTTAGAACAATTATTTTACATTAGTGAAAATAAATAACAATAAATAATATTCTTCCAACCATATTTTCAAATATAGGTAAGCATTACCAATGACAAAGATTATTTTATTTGATTATGAATTTTTTCAGATTCTTTCATATTTTAATGTAAGGTATCTACAGCTAGATAATTAATTACTAATTAGACTCTTTGTATGCCATTAGACTATGTACCATAAATTACTCTGCTAGCTTTATTCCTTAATAGCACAGGCATGTTTATCTGAAGAACGACACATGCACCAATAAATGAGCTAAAATTTTTAGTGACTATATTTCTTTGTGTGTTTGTATTGTCATTGTTCTGCTTTTCAACTTAGTTGAAAAAGTGAATTTTATAAAATTGAGTAAGAATAATCTAACACTAAAAAATTAAACATGTGGTGCATTCATGACATAGAATACTACTTGACAGTAAAAAGGAATAAACAATTGATATACAAAACAGCTTGGATGGATCTTAGCGGCTTATACTGAGTCAAAAAAGCCAATCTCAAAAGGTCACATACTGTATGATTTAATGTATATATTATTCTCTAAATGACGGAATTTTAGAGATGGAGAAGAGACTAATGGCTGTCAAGCTTTAGCGTCAATTCAACAGCACAACAGGGATAATGGAGAGAAAGGGGGCAGATGTGACTATAATGGGTGATGGGGCGCATCTGTATCTCATTTGGGTGGTGGTTACACAAATATACATGTGATAACATGGGGTAGAACTATACATAAACGTTGTACCAATATCCATTTTCTGGTTTTGATATTGTACTATACTTACATAAAATGTAACCATTGAGAGAAACTCAGTAAAAGCTACAGGAGACCTCTCTGTATTATTTTTGCAACCTTTTATAATTATTTCAAAAAGCTAAAACAAAAAGTAAACTACAGTTTAAAAAAGGATGTGCCTTTTGTCATTTAGTCAACAACTAATATTTATTGAAGCCTTACTTCAAATTCATGTTCTTTAGCGTTTACATTTTATTTAAATAAGTAAATAAAAATTTAATAAGGCAAAATTAGGTGTTGAAAATATCAGGCGTTGATAAATATAATCAGATAAGGGTTTAGAGAGAAATAACTCAACTGGGGTTTGATTTAGCTACGACAATCATGAATGTCTTCTTTGAGGAGGTAATATTCTAGTTGAGATAAAAATGATGAGGGGATAATCACGTGAAATTGTAGAGAAAGACCATTCAAAGCAAAAAGACTAATAACTTCAATGTTCCTGGAATAAGAAAGAAAATGGCAGATTTAACGTGTAGAAAGAAGACATCAAGGCTGGAGTGTGGTAAACAAGAGGAAGATTGGAAGATGATGGTATCACAGAGCTCGTGAGAAACAGAATTCCTTTGCAAGTGGTTAAGAGAAGAGGCAGAGAGGCCAGATGGAAGATAAATATGGCGGTTCAGTTGAGAGATGACATGGCCTATCAGAAATTTAGCAATAAGTGATTGTATTCAAAATTTATTTTGGCAGCAGAGCCAGTGGAAATTACTCAGTTTTTATGAGCAAGATATGAGAAATTGAGAAAAATCAAAGGTAGTTTTAGATTTAGGGCTTCAAAATCTGTAGAATAGTGCAATTTATAGAGTTGGAAAAAGCTTTTCAGGTGGAGATAACAATATTTATACTTTGATCATATAAAACTTGAAATTTTTATTAGTGAATATGTCAAATACACAGATCTATACATGAGTCTAGAAATTAGGGGATGATAAAAAACCCAAAAAACCCATTCCCATTGCTGTCGAGTCGATTCCGACTCATAGTGACCCTGTAGGACAGAGTAGAACTGTCCCATAGAGTTTCCAAGGAGCACCTGGTGAATTAAAAATGCCGACCTTTCGATTAGCAGCCATAGCACTTAACCACTATGCCACCAGGGTTTCCTAGGGGATGATAGAACTGGTGAAATTAGTGATGTAAGCATACTGGTGAGGTTTAAAGCCATGGGCCTGGAAGTAATCATTTGAGGAAAGCATACAGATACAAAAGATTAAGTGGTCATGGATAGAAAGAGCATAGGTTTACGTCAGAATTTAAAGATCTGGTAGAAAGCAGTAAACAAAACTGAAAAACTGTTGGTAAAATTTAATTACAAATAAGAGGGATTTATTTCCTGGAAGGCTCAAGTAAAAATATGGAAAGTGTGTCAAACTGTGTTAGCTACTCTGAGAAACTGATTAAAATGAGGGCAAGACCCTAACATAAACTAATTATGGATCACTGTCTCTCAGGTCAAAATATAAGGAAATCAAATGCAATAACATACCTTGTGGATTATCAGTCAGATTGTCCTCTCCTCCCTCTTCTTCTCACACCCCCTCACCTCCCCATCCCTTATCTCCCTTGTTTCTATTCTTGTCTCTCATGCTAGATGAACTTCCTCTAAACTTCGTCTAATACTTCACGTTTCTCCTTCCTCTTCATCTACTTTGTTATTAGATATTTTTAATTCTGCTCCTCAAATGGAGGTGACTACACATCTAAAAGATGTTACAAGTCTAAAGTCCACTATTACTCTCAATACTTCTCTGTCTTTGAAGCTGTTAGTTATTAATCAACTAATAATTTTACATAGGAAAACTTGCTTAACAAATTTATACCACAATTTTCTCAAGAGTAAAATAGGAATTACAAAAGTACAACTGTGTACATCTGGGTAAGGATTAAATAAGTTAATATATTTTAAAAAGCTTGGACAAATAATTGTTATGCAAATTTACTTATTACTCGACATTGATACTCTAGACACAGGGTCTGATTAACTCCACTGGAGTAGGTATATATCTAAAGTTCTTGTAAAGTGTGTCAAAAGTGGGGACATATGCATTTTTTAAAAAAAAAATGGATATAGGACTATTAACAGATGCAGATTCCTTTAGGAGGATATATACTCAAAAAACAGTAATTAATACATACAGAAACCTAGATAAATACAACCTAGAACCCAAAGAAATAAAATTATAATAGAAAGATATTCAGAAGCTACAATACATTGATTCATTGATTTACTCCTTCAATAAATATTTTCAAAGTGTCTCTTACATGTCTCAGGTACTGTGAGATAACTCTAGTAATAATAAAAAAGACACACACGGACAAAAACTGTGTCTTAATGTAGTTTATAATCTAATGGTAAAGGACAGTCAGTAAATAAAATAAATAAGCATATTACACAGTTTATGACATGGTGATCAATGTTATAGAAAAAAGAGAAAGTAGAGAACTAGCCAGTATTGAGATAGGTTTTGCAATTTAAATAGTCAGGGAAGCTTTACGAAGAAAGTAGATTTGAGAAAACTCTGAAGGTCGACAGTGATTAAAACATGAGTATATCTGTAGAAGCTATTTTCTTAACAAAGGGCTAGAAAGTGCAAAGATCATGAGTGGGGAGCATAAGTGGGGAGCATATCTGGGATGCTTGAGGATCAGGAAAAACGCAAGCGCAGCTGAAGGAACGTGTTAAGGGGAAAGTATAAGAGCATGAATCAGGGAACAAAGGAGTTTGATAGCATGTCCTCCTTTCGGCCATCATAAGGACTTTGGCTTCTACTGGAAATGAGCTGAAAAGATAATGGAGAATTTAAAGTTGAGGAGAGCAAGTTCACTTTGGCTGCTGTTGAGAATGGACTGGAAAGAGGCAAAGATGGAAATAAGGAGAATTTTAGAGAACTATTGCAATAACCCAGGAGAAATAAGATTGTCTAAACAGAGATAATCAAAATCTTTGGTTTCAGAACCCTTTTGTTCTTGTTAGGTGCTGTCAAGTCGATTTGGGCTCATAGTGATGCCACATGACAGAATAGAATAGCCCCACAGGGTTTTCTTGGCTGTGATATTTACAGAGGTGGGTCTTTGGAGGGTTCGAACTGTCAACCTTCACCTTGGTAGCCAAGTGCTTAACTGCATGTGCCACCAAGGCTCCTTAGAAACCCTTCATGCTCTTAAAAATCATTGAAGACTCCAAAGAGCTTTTGTTTGCATGAGTTGTATCTATTTGTATTTTCCGCAATAGTAAATTAAACTGAGAAATTTAAAAAATATCTATATGTCATTTGAAGTAACAATAACGAACCCATTAAACGTTAACCCAAATAGCATAATTTAAGTTTTAAAAAAAAGCTATATTTTCAACCAACAAAAAATAGTAGTATTGTTCTACTTATTTGTACAACCCTGTCGCCGCCGCCACCGGCCTGCCCAGAGAGGCTGCCCATGCCTTTCTGACCGGACAGAGCCGACCTGATTGTCTCCAAGGCGATTCCACCATCGTATCGCTCTAGTCGGACCTGTCCCGCCCGGCGGCAGCCCCTGCCCGCCGCCGCCTGCCAGGGCTGCCCCTCCGCACCACACCGTTTCGCGTAGCTGCCGGGTGTTCTACACCGTGTTGCGCCGCGCCACGCCGGCCGCCCCGCGCCCTGGCCCAGCCAAGGCACCTCACTTTGTGCGCTGCTGGGATCTCTCCTGCCCCGCTGCTTCTTCCTGATTCTCCCACGACGCTCCCTCGCTCTGGCTTAATACAAGAGCTGAAATCTCGCATCTGCTTGTGCATTCAGTCTGCTGCAATATGGGTTTGAGTTAACATGTATAAAAAGCATACGTAGCCTCACGAATGTATGTAGTTCAAAAAGGAGGAGTATTTTCGTAGTCTTTTATTTGAGAATATCCTTTGATACTAAAATAAAACCTAACAGGTGGTATAGTTTCTCGAAAGTTAGTTTGTTTCAGTGTGGAATCTGAAACCTTGTCAGTGAACTTTTCATTCTCTGGCATAATAAAAGTCATTAATCTATCTTGCACTTTTTATGACTCTTTTACCCGTGATGGTTTTGTTACATCAGGCTTTGTTATTTGTAATTTACTGAATCTTTGAGTTATGCAGATCTTTCAAATGCTACACTTTTTATTGTGCAATCTCAAAAAAATTATATTAATTAATATTACCTCAGACTCCATCAGAAAGTCTTTAAGTATTGGAAGCTCCTAAGCACACATTTGTGAATATAAATTTTCAAAAATTCTTAATTTTCTTGAAAGCTTAAATTTTATCATAGGCAACAAATACTGTTCAATAATACTTACGTTGAATTGACAGGCCCGTTTCTTTTCTTTTATTTATTTATTTATTTATTTTTTAATTTGATCATTGTACTTTAAGTGAAAGTTTACAATTCAAGTTAGTCTCTCATACAAAAATTTATACATACATTGTTATGTGACCCTAATTGCTCTCCCTATACTGTGACAG
>NW_004444094.1:5473087-5490483 GCF_000243295.1 Trichechus manatus latirostris | reverse complement strand
TACAATGTTTTATTATTCTTTTTGTTTGGTTATTGTTGTAGGTTAAGTGAAAGTTTACACTTCAAGTCTCTTATACAAAAATTTATACATACATTGTTATGTGACCCTAATTGCTCTCCCTATACTGTGACAGCACACTCCTCCTTTCCACCCCTGATTTCCCATGTGGATTCAACCAGCTCCTGACCCTCTCTGCCTTCTCATCTCACCTCTGGACAGAAGCTGCCCATTTAGTCTCATGTATCTACTTGAGCTAAGCCCTTCACAAGTATCATTTTACATCCCATCATAGTCCAGTCTAATTTTTGTCTGAAGAGCTGGCCTTAGAAATGATTTTAGTTCTGGGCTGACAGAGAGTCGGGGGGCCCCACTGTCTGGAGTTCCTCCAGTCTCAGTCAGACTGTTAAGTCTGGTCTTTTTACTAGAATTTGAGTTCTGCACCTCACTTTTCTCCTCCTCCATCAGGGACTCTGTTGTGTTCGCTGTCAGGTTGGTCATTGGTGGTAGCTGGGCACCATCTAGTTCTTCTGGTCTCAGGCTAATGAAGTCTCTGGTTTATGTGGCCCTTTCTGTCTCTTGGGCTAATAATTTCCTTGTGACTTTGGTGTTCTTCATTTTCCTTTACTCCAGGTGAGTTGGGACCAATTGATGTATCTTAGATAGCCACTCGCTAGCTTTCAAGACCCCAGATGACATGCAACAAGTAGGATGCAAAACATTTTCTTAATAAGCTTTGTTATGCCAGTTGACCTAGATGTCTCCTGAAAGCATGGTCCCCAGACCCCTGCCCCTGCTACTCTGTCCCTCGAAGTGTTTGGTTGTATTCAGGAAACTTCTTAGCTTTGGTTAGTCCAGTTGTGCAGTCTTCCCCTATAGTGTGTGCTGTCCTTGCCTTCACCAAAGATAATTTTCGTATACTATCTAGTTAGTGAATAACACTCTCCCTCCCTCCCTACCCTCGTAACCATCAAAGAATGTTTTCTTCTGTGTTAAACCTTTTCTTGACTTCTTATAATAGTGGCCTTATACAGTATTTGTCCTTCTGTGACTAACTAAATTCACTCAGCGTAATGCCTTCCAGGGTCCTTCATGTTATATTTCATGTATTCATCTTTGTTCTTTATCTTTGCATAGTATTCCATTTTGTGAGTATACCATAAATTGTTTATCCGTAAGTGCGTGTGTTGATGGGCACCTAGGTTGTTTCCAACTTTTTGCTAACATGAACAGTGCTGCAGTGAACATGGGTGTGCATATATCTATTCGTGTGATGGCTCTTACTTCTCTAGGATACATTCCAAGGAGCGGCATTGCTGGATTGTATGGTACTTTTATTTCTAGCTTTTTAAGGAAGTGCCAATTCAATCTCCAAGGTGATTGTACCATTTTACATTCCCACCAACAGTTTGTAAGTGTTCCAGTCTCTCCACTACCTCTCCAACATTTATTATTTTGTGTTTTTTGGATTAATGCTAGCCTTGTTGGGGTGAGATGGTATCTCATTGCAGTTTGGATTTGCATTTCTCTAATGGCTAATGATCATGATCATTTCTTCACTTATCTGTTAGCCACCTGAACGTCTTCTTTGGCGAAGTGCCTGTTCATATCCTTTGCCCATTTTTTAACTGGGTTATTTGTCTTTCTGTTGTTGAGGTTTTGCAGTATCTTGTAGATTTTAGAGAGTACATGCTGATCAGATTTGTTGTGGCCACAATTTTTTCCCTGTCTGTAGATTGTCTTTTTAATCTTCTGGTAAAGTCTTTTAATGAGCCTAAGTACTTTAATTTTAGGAGCTCCCAGTTATCTAGTTTCTTTTCTGGTGTTTCTGCACTGTTACTTATGGTTCACATTCTGTTTATGCCATGTATTAGGGCCCCTAGAGTTGTCCCTATTTTTTCTTTTTCCATGATCTTTATCGTTTTTGATTTTATATTTAGGTCTTTGATCCATTTTGAGTTAATTTTTGTGCATGCTGTGAGGTATGGGTCCTGTTTCGATTTTTGCAGATGGATATCCAGTTATGCCAGCACCATTTGTTAAAGAGACTGTCTTTTCCCCAGTTAATGGACTTTGGGCCTTTGTCAAATATCAGTTGCTCATAGGTGGATGAATTTGCTTCTGGATTCTCAATTCTGTTCCATTGGTCTATGTATCTGTTGTTGTACCGGTACCAGGCTGTTTTGACTACCATGGTGGTATAATAGGTCCTAAAATCAGGTAGTATGAGGCCTCCCACTTTGTTCTTCTTCTTGAGTAATGCTTTATTTATTTGGGGCCTCTTCCCTTTCCATATGAAGTTGGTGATTTGTTTCTCCATCTCATTAAAAAATGCTGGTGGAATTTGGATCAATATTGCATTGTATCTGTAGATCAGTTTGGGTAGAATTGACATTTTCACAATGTTGAGTCTTCCTATCCATGAACAAGGTATGTTTTTCCACTTATGCAGATCTCTTTTGGTTTCTTGAAGTAGTGTCTTGTTGTCTTCATTGTATAGGTCTTTTATGTCTCTGGTTAGATTTATTCTTAAGTATTTTTTTTTCTTTCTTCTTTTTTTTATATTGTACTTCAGGTGAAGGTTTACAGAACAAATAGTTTCTCAATAAACAGTAGTACATAAATTGTTTTATGACACTGGTTAACAACCCCACTATATACTATATGTCAACCCTCTCCCTTTTTGACTTTTTTTTTTTTTTTGGAGAAAATTTACATAGCCAAAGATGTACCATCTCAAAAATTTCTACATGCACAGTTCAGTGACATCGACTATGCTCTTCCAGTTGTGCTGCTATTCTCACTTTAGATGAAAGGTTTACAGAACAAAATAGTTTCTCATTAAACAGTATACATGTTGCCCTATGACAATGGTTAACAACCTCACAACACATCAACACTGTCCTTACTCAACCTTAGGTTCCCTATCACCAGCTTTCCTGTCCCCTTCTGCCTTCTAGCCCCTGTCCCTGGACTGCTGTGCCTCATTAGTCCCGTTTTGTTTTATGGGACTGTCCAATCCCCAGCTGAATGGTGAACCTTGGAAGTGACTTCACCACTGAGCTAAAACAGTGTCTGCGGGCCGTACCCTCGGATTTCTCCAGTCTCCTTTAGGCCAGTAAATCTGGTCTTTTTTGTGTGTGTTAGAATTTTGTCGTACATCCTTCTCCAGCTCTGTCCAGAACCCTCTGTTGTGATTATTCCTAAGTATTTTATCTTCTTGGGGGCTATTGTAAATAGTATTGACTTGGTGATTTCCTCTTCAAAGTTATCTTTGTTGGTGTAGACAAATCCAACTGATTTTTGTATGTTTATCTTGTATCCTGATACTTTGCTGAAATCTTCTATTAGTTCCAGTAGTTTCCTTGTGGATTCTTTGGGGTTTTATGTGTATAAGATCATATTATCTGCTAATAGAGATACTTTGACTTCTTTCCTACCGGTTTTGATGCCCTTTGTTTCTTTTTCTAGCCTAAATGATCTGGCTAGGACCTTCAGCACAATGTTGAATAAGAGTGGTGATAAAGTGCATCCTTGTCTGGTTCCTGTTCTCAAGGGGAATGCTTTCAAAGTCCCTCCATTTAGGATGATGTTGACTGTTGGCTTTGTATAAATACCTTTAATTGTGTTCAGTAATTTCCTTTCTATTCTTATTTTGTTGAGAGTTTTCATCATGAATAGGTGTTGGACTTTGTCAAATGCCTTTTCTGCATCATTTGATAAGATCTTGTGGTTCTTGTCTTTTGTTTTATTAATGTGATGGATTACATTGATTGTTTTTCTAATGTTAAACCATCCCTGCATACCTGGTATAAATCCCACTTGATCATGGTGAATTATTTTTTGCTGAATTCTATTGGCTAGGATTTTGTTGAGGATTTTTGTGTCAAGCTTCATGACGGATATTGGTCTGTAATTTTCTTTTTTTGTGGGGTCTTTACCTGGTTTTGGTGTCAGGGTTATGCTGGCTTCATAGAATGAATTTGGGAGCATTCCATCCTTTTCTGTGCTCTGAAATACCTTTAGTAGTAGTGGTGTTAACTCTTCCCTGAAAGTTTGGTAGAATTCTCCAGTGAAACCATCTGGGCCAGGGCTTTTTTTGTCAGGAGTTTTTTAATTACCTCTTCAATCTCTTCTTTGTTATGGGTTTCTTTAGTTGTTCTACCTCTGTTTGTGTTAGTTTAGGTCAGTGGTGAGTTTCTAGAAATTTGTCCAGTTCCTCTAGGTTTTCAAATTTGTTAGAGTACAATTTTTCATAGTAATCTGTTATGATTCTTTTAATTTCAGTTTGGTCTTTTATGATATCACCCATCTCATTTCTGATACGGGTTATTTGTTTCCTCTCCTGTTTTTCTTTTGTCAGTTTGGCCAATGGTTTATCAATTTTGATGATCTTTTCTGAGAACCAGCTTTTGGGCTAGTTAACTCAATTGTTTTTCTATTCTTTATTTCATTTAATTTTGCTCTAATTCTTATTATTTACTTTTTCTGGTGCCCAAAGTCTTCTTTTGCTGCTCTCTTTCTACTTGTTCCAGTTGCAGGGTTAATGTTTTGATTTTGGCCCTTTCTTCGTTTTGCATGTGTGCATTCATTGCTATAAACTGACCTCTGAGCACTGCTTTGCTGTGTACCTAAGGTTCTGGTAGGATGTGTTTTCATTCTCGTTTGTTTCTATGAATTTCTTTATTCCATCCTTAGTTTATTCTATAACCCAGAAGTTTTTGAGCAAGGTGTTGTTCAGTTTCCATGTGTTTGATTTTTTTTTTTCCTTGCTTTTTCTGCTAATGATTTCTACCTTTATGGCTTTATGGTCAGAAAAGATGCTTTGTAATATTTTGATCCTTTGGATTCTGTGAAGGCTTGCTTTATGGTCTAATATGTGGTCTATTCAGGAGAATGTTCCATGTGTGTTGGAAAAGAAAGTATAATTGGCTGCTGTTGGGTGGAATGTTCGGTATATGTCCATGAGATTGAGTTGGTTGATTTTAGCATTTAGATCTTTTGTGTCTTCGTTGAGCTTCTTTCTGGATGTTGTGTCCTTCACAAAAGTGGTGTGTTAAAGTCTCCTACTATTATTGTGGAGCTGTCTATCTCTCATTTCAATGCTGTTAGAGTTTAAGTATTTTGGAGCCCTGTCTTTGGATGCATATTTATTTATTACAGTTATGTCCTCCTGGTGTATTGACCCTTTAATCATTATATAGTGTTCTTCCTTATCCTTTGTGGTGGATTTTACTTTAAAGTCTATTTTGTCGGAGATTAATATTGTCACTCCTGCTCTTTTTTGAGTGTTGTTTGCTTGATATATTTTTATCCGTCCTTTGAGTTTTAGTTTGTTTATGTCTTTAAGTCTAAATTATGTCTCTTGTAGGCAGATTTAGACAGATTGTGTTTTTAATCCATTCTGCCACTCTTTGTGTCTTTATTGGTGCATTTAGTCCACTTACATTCAGAGTAATTATTGACAGTTATGAGTCTAGTGATGTCATTTTGATGTCTTTTTGTGTGTGTTGTTCACAGTTTCTTTGTTCCACTTAATTTTCTCTGCTTAGTAGTTTTTCTTCATGTATTTCTTTTCATCTTTTTTCATTGTTGTTCATTTTGTATTTGCTAAGCCTTTGTGTTTTTCTTGTTTTTTATTTTGATGTGTAGGATTGTTAGTTTTCTTTGTGGATATCTTAATATTTACCCCTATTTTTCTAAGTTTAAACCAGTGTTTCATTTCTTTATGTCGCCCTGACTTCCTCTCCATATGAAAAATATATGTCTACATTTTTAGTCCCTCTTTTTAATTTTAATGTTGTCATCTTTTACATATTGACATCTCTGTCTCCCTATTTGCAGTGTCTTAGCTTTGATTTATTTTTGTGACTTCCCTATATAGGTTGATATCTAGTTGCTCTGTCTTGTGTTCTAGTCTTGGGTTGTTTTCTAATGTTATTGATTTTCTAACCAGAGGACTTCCTTTAGTATTTCTTGTAATTTTGGTTAGGTTTTTGCAAATTTCCTAAACTTCTATTTATCTGGAACTGTCCTAATTTTGCCATCATATTTGAGAGAGAGTTTTGCAGGATATATAATTCTTGGCTGGCAATTTTTTTCCTTCAAGTCTTTATATATGTCATCCCATTGCCTTCTTGCCTGCATGGTTTCTGCTGAATAGTCCAAGCTTATTCTTATTGACTCTCCTTTGTAGGTGACTTTTCGTTTATCCCTAGCTGATCTTTAAAGTTTCTCTTTATCTTTGGTTTTGGCAAGTTTGATTAGAATATATCTTGGTGACTTTCTTTTGGGATCTACCTTAAGTGGGGTTCGATGAGCATCTTGGATAGACAGCTTGTCATCTTTCACGAGATCAGGGAAGTTTTCTGCCAACAAATCTTTAACAGTTCTCTCTGTATTTTCTGTTATCTCCCCCCCATTCTTGTACTCTAATCACTCATAGGTTATTCCTTTTGATAGAGTCCTACATAATTCTTATAGTTTCTTTATTTTTTTAAAATCCTTTTATCTGATTTTTCCTCAAATAAGTTGGTGTCAAGTGCTTTATCTTCAATCTCACAAATTCTGACTTCCATTTCCTCAATTCTGCTCCTACAACTTTCTATTGAGTTGTCTAATTCTGAAATTTTATTGTTAATCTTCTGAATTTCTAATTTCTGTCTCTCCATGGATTCTTGCAGCCTGTTAAATTTGTCATTATGCTCTTCTCTAATCTTTTTAATTTCCTCTATTTTGTGTTCTGCATTTTGCTTAATTTACTTCCTAATGTCTTGAAGAGTTCTGTATATTAATCTTTTGTATTCTGCCTTTGGTAATTCCAAGAAATTTTCTTCCTCCGGAAAATTTCTAGATTCTTTATTTTGCCAGCTTGCTGAAGCCATCATAGTCTGCCTCTTTGTGTGATTTGACATTGACTGTTGTCTCCAAGCCGTCAATGAGTTATTATATTTATTTATTTTATGTTTGCTTACTGTGTCCTAGCTTCTCTTTTTGTTTTGTTTTGATATGCCCAAATAGTCTACTCATGTGGGCTATTCCGATCACCGGCATACCTGAAGCTCCAAAGTTCTGCCACTAGGTGGCCATACCTGCCACTATGTGAGCCCAGGAGTCAACCCACACCTCCTGTATGGGTTCAGTTCAGGTGCCCAGGTAGTTGGCCACCAAGTGTGTGGTTCAGGGTCTCACCTACAGTCCTAGACAGGCACAGGTAATTGATGTAGGCACAGGCATTCAGCTGTAGCAAGGAGTCACACGCTGAGCAAGGCAGGGGGCTGACAGCTGACCTCGAATGTCCAGAAGGAAAGCGTGTCCCTGTTCCCTAGAGCATGTAGGTGGGTGCGTTTTGCAGCTGTACTATGAGTACCCAATGCAGTTGGCTGTAAAGACTGGGGGGCACCACTTATTCTTGGGCTTCTGTTGCAGGTGGTGATGTGGAGCCACCAGTCCTCAGGCCCCTGATGTGGGTAGGTGAAGACCCTACTTAATGGGTAGAGCAATGTCAAATGTCACGAACCTGCCTCTTCAAAGCTGAAACAGTTGAAGTTAGACTTCAGGTATATACCTTATTGTAGTGTGGTAATGAGGGCCTATGCTGTTGAGATGGGCCCACACAAGTCTACGCAGGGGGAAAGGCACTCAAAGTCCATGGACCCTTTGTGCCTGTGCCTAGGAAAGCAGCTGTGCCTACTCTGAGTTCCTGGCTTTGGGGAACTAGTACATTATTTTTTCCTGTTTGTTAATTTGTTCCCTCTCCAAGGCAGGGAGAATGGCTCAGGGCTTGTGACGGGTCCTACTTCCAGCCCAGGGAACTCTACAATTGCTGAAGCTGTCCCAGACTCAGCACAGAGCAGGGAGAGGGGAGGTAAATGGGGAGAAGAGTTTTTCCCAAAGGCAGGTGTTTTTGATCATTGTGGTAGACCAGACCCAACTACTTATGTTTTGCTGATTAAGGGGTGCTTCTCACTGGTTCTGGATGGCTGAGTAGACTCTCTGTCACGGGGTCTCTCCCAATGTGGAAAATACTGCCCGAGCACCGGTGCTTCCCTCGCCACACATCGAGAGCTGATCTAGCCTGAAGGCCTCCGGCTCCTGCCAGGTCAGATCTGGCAACTCCTCACTGCTTTTGAACCATCTCTCTCTCCCCCTGCCACTCAGTCTGATTCCTCAACTTTGCCTTTGTTGTTCAGTGCTCCTACATTGTCATATACAATCAATTCATTTGTTTTTTCTGGTCTTTGTTGTAAGAGGGACCACCTGACTACTCTGCCATCTTGGCCCCACCTCTTACTTCTTTTATTTTTGAGGAAATATCTGTCAAGTTCTCCAGTCTGAATAACCATAGCTCATCAGTCATTCTTTCAAGTAAAAGTGAAAAACGTGGCTAGTTCAGTTTGCAACTGAAACATTTGAATCCATGCTTTTCCTAAAGACTGCCATGATTTTTTGATGTACAATGAAATTGCTTTGTGTATACTTCCCATGCCATCATGCAGAATAACAGAAATATATGCACTCAGGGGATAAATAAAATAACATAGAAAATGATTACTATTTCATCAAGGCCATACTTAAACTAATTTTTTTTTTTTGGTTTTTGTTCTTTTTCCTGTAAGAGGTCATGGAAAATACAATTTGATTTACACTTAGTCACTAGGCGTTTTACTCACCTTTGATTTGTACTATCAGTGCAAATATTCACCCAATGAAAAAGGTAAATATCTTGATATTTTTATCAAGACTGTTTTAATATCCTGGAACCATTGTAAGTATCTTTAGGGCACTCAGTGGTGCATAAACCACATTTTCAGAACCACTGGTCTCAAAAGACAGATGTGGATATTGTAAGAAGTGTTATATTTCAAGTATATATTTTGAAGAAAGAGCTAATTTGTTGAAAACTTGGGCATGGGATATTATGGAAGGGCTGATGATGAACCTAAGTGTTTTGCATTACGCAATTGGAAGAATGAACATGCCATTTGCTTAGATGGAGAAATCTGTGCAAAGAGTAGGTTTGGTGTGAGTCAAGAGATGTCATCAATTTTGGTTATGGAATAAGTGAAATGCCTATTAGGCATGCTAGAGGAGTTGTTAAGGAGACAACTGGATACATCAATTTGCAGTTTATGCTAAAATTTCTGTGATGGAGACATGTATTTTTAAATCACCATGAAAAAAAATTGACCTTTGAAGCCATGAGACTGGATGAGATCACCAGATATTAAGAAAGAAGAGTTATGGTTTAAGAATTGGGTATTAGGAAACCAGCAATGAAAAGTAAGCTGTGACCAGTGAGGGGTTAGGCAGAGTCCAGCAGACTGTGGTGTTCTGAGAGCCACCTGATCCAAGTACTTTAGGAAATAAGGCATGATCAACAATTTTTAATGTTGCTGGTAACGGAAATAAGGCAAAGTCTAAGAACCGACTACTAGATTTAGAAGAATGAAGGTCATAGTTTATCTTGATAAGTACAGTGTTATTGGAGTTTGGGAGACAACATTTTGTTTAAAGAGGGTTCTAGAGAATATGATGAGAGAAATTTTAGACCAAAAATATACATACATCTTTCCAAGTGTTTGCTGTAAAGTATAGGAGAGAAATGAGCAGTAGCTAGAGATGGAAGTGCAGGATTAATAGTTTTTTTTTTGTCTTTAAATTGGAGACATTAGAAAATGCATAGTACATTCAAGAAAATAATTCAGGAAATTCAAAAGAGAGATAGGAAAATTCCTAAAGCAATGAGATGTGACAGGGAATTGGATCACACACATAAACACTAGGGGCAATCTTAGATAACAATGCAGAGAATTAATCAATAGAAAAATGGTGGAAGACAAATTATATGGGTAAGATGCTGGTATGTGCATTGTGTGAATATAAGAACAGGTGGAAGTTCTCTTATTAACATAAGACTGAAGTTATCAGGGAAAAATAAAAATTTGAGAAGTTATAAAATAGACATGTACAAAAGTGGGAGAATTAAAAAAAAAAACAAAAAAACCACATCGAGTGAGGTAGTAAGATTACTGAGTATCATTAAGGGTTCATTTGAGATTAGCAAACATGAATTTAAATTGAGACCAGGAATCATGGCTACACGTTTATTAGCATGTTCACCTACTTGGGTAAGCCTTGAGTAGGTAGAGCTGGATTTAATCAGTGTTGGTGATTTGACAAGCAATGACTTCACAGTTAAGGAGGAGAGGAAATTTGAAGGTGTATGCAAGGGGATGATTAAGGAAAATAAGAGCGTAAGCGATCGATAGTCACTGAAAAAATGGTTGGATCAATAAATTATTGGTTCTAATAAGTCTGAAGAACTATTGGAATCGGATTACAAAGAGTAAGGTTGAAAGTTAGAAGATAAGGGACAGAATGTGGGATGCTGGAAACATGGATTAGGGAGAATAAATTACTGGTTAAGATAAAGCCTAGGGAAAGAGCTTTAGAATAAATGCCGAAAGAAGGAAAGAAATACGATTACTAGAGGACAGGAGATCCTTATATATTTATTCTATTATTTTGTTGCTTTGTCCATAAATGGTCTTTTTAGTAGCAGTTTAATGGTTATGTACATTTTCAAACATTTTTATACATATTGTGAAATATTGTGGTAATTTATATTCTCAATGTAGCTATCAGTTCACTTACCTATATTTCTAGTTAACTTTACCAAAAAAAAAAGAAAAAAAACCCACACTCATTGCCTTTGAGTCGATTCCGATTCACAGAAATCCTGCAAGATAGAATAGAACTGCCCCATAGGGTTTCCAAGGAGTTGCTGGTGAATTCAAACTGCCGACCTTTTGGTTAGCAGCCGTAGCTCTTAACCACTGTGCCACCAGGGCTCCAGTTAATTCTAGGTATTATTTTATGTTAATCATTTCCAATTTAAGATGTTATAATAGTTCAGTATTTTAGTAGGCATTTTTTCTATACTTAGAGTTGATATATACGTTATTATATGCCTATTGTTCGTTTGTGTAGCTTCATTTGTTAATTTCTAATGGAATACAAGGATTTCAGGACACGAACTTAAACTCCTGAAGTAACCACCTTGCTATATACTATGTCACTGAACCACAAGTATTTTGTGCAACATCTTGTTTTTGTTGTGTGTCTAGCCTTTTTCTGCATGTATAGAAATAACTCATGAAGTGTCCAACAAATAGGTTATTAGCCCTAAAATAGAGTGTGAGATGTCTAATAATAATAATAATAAAAGTATTATGAGGTAAGGGTTGAGGTTTGAGGAAAGAATAAAATGTAAACATCTTTAGCTGGTTTAGATAAATTCATGGTTACAAAAGTAGTCATGACAAATTCTCCATTATCAAGTTTAGAGAATAGTTGCACCTAGATTTCTTATTGTTGCTCTGTGTGTGTGGTGCAGTGGTTAAGAGCCCAGGCTGCTAACCAAAAGGTTGACAGTTCAAATCAACCAGCAGCTCCTTGGAAACTCTATGGGGCAGTTCTACCCTGTCCTATAGGGTTGCTATGGGTCGGAATTGACTCAGTGGCAACGGGTTTGGTTTTTTTTGCCTATGAGTCGGAATTGACTCAACGGCAATGGGTTTGGTTATATATATATAAAGTTTTAAAATTAGAGTTTGGAATTATCTCATAGACACTAATATTTGGAGTAAGTTAATCATACATGGATGACCTTTGTGAGTATCATCCAGAACGATTTATGGAAAAGGAGACCCTGAAACCTCCCAAGACTCCTTGGTAGTTCATGTAATCTGCATTTTAACAAGGTCCTGAGGTGACTCTTCTACTCACACAAGTTTGAGTAACACAGAAAAGGACATTCTTTGACATATTTTAAAACTTAACTATGTTAGAAGTTGTTAGAATATGGCAAACAATCTTTTACTTTTCCAAGAAATTCTGTCAACATGAGCACTGATATGCAGTAAGAGGGAGAGTAAAAAAAAAAACAATAAAAGTATCAGTAAAGCACATATATATGATATATTCGTAACTCTCCATTAACATGAAATGAATATGCCAGATGGTAAATGCCCTACTTACAAAACCTGGGGAATTGACTGATCCCCAGACAGAGATCCTTGGAAAGTAATTTGTGTCACTCAAGGCAGCAAAACATATTGATAAACTGTGCTCAGCATTCATGAAAATGATTGGATTCAAACAGAGGAAATTGAATATGTAGCATTATGGAGTAGAGAGGATTTAGTTGATTAAATAAAGTTATCTCACAAACATCCTGTTCTACAGAGCCAAAATGAAAGTAATGATGTAACGATTTTCTTAATTTCAATAGGATTACTAACTGTTTAAACTTGTTATGGATATCTATTATATTAATATGCATGCGAGTTACTTTTTTATCTATCATAAGTGTCTAGAGTGAGCAAGGAGATATTATATGCTCAAAATTGCCTTGGGATTTTAGATATTCCTTGGAAGTAATACAACTTGACTCAGAAAGTTCATTAACCCTTTAGGTGGCTCAGTCACAATTTTAATTATTTTAATTCTGAATGGTGATCATGCATTGATTTTTAAAATATGTATAGTAACTTTTCCAGTAAAATATCCTATGAAACAGGGAACTGATACTTATTCAGCATAGTCTTAGACATTTAATATATATTTTCTCATCTACTCCTTGAATCAGTTGAGTTAGGAGCTATTTTTCATATGAGTCTGTAAAAAGCTGAGGTTCAAATCGTTTAAATAATTAAAACTCAAGATTTTCTGAGTGATTGCAAATCAAAAACTTTTCATTTACATTAAAATGACAAAATATATTGCCAATCCAATTCTTTTTGTATTCCTTTAGTATTAAATTTGAATATTTACTATTTTCTGATATTAAAATTAATTCATGATTTTGTAGAAATTTGGTAAATACAGTGACACCTACATGCCATTATACAGAGGTATTCAGAGCTAAAAATTATGTTTATGTTTTGTATAGAGAGTATATCTTTGTCTATGAGTCTATGTATCTGTATATTTAGCTATGTTTCTATATATGTATCTATTATATTTCTTCTCTCTAAATAGCTTCTCTATGTAGGTATAGTTGTTGTTTGTCTGTTTTGTTGTTGTTTTTAAGTATCATTATTGTTTGTTTTGGAAACAACACTGGCTTTTTGGGGAAATGCATTATTTTATTTTAGATACGTGGTTTTCGTGGAGAGTGCCAAGTCCTTACAGGACCCTACTACTCTAATAATGGTTCATCATTTTGGGGGTAGGTATCTGATTTATTATGATTCTTTCTTAGGATATTTTGAGCTTTAATTGAGAAGAAGAGCTCATAATGCTTTTTTAGTAGAAATTGTAAAATTAAGTCTTAGGAACTATCAATATCTATCTACAATGTGGAGAAAAGATGTCTATAATAGAAGAAAAAGCGGTCACATGCATAAAAAATAAGCTTGACTAATACTAAAGTACACAGTATGTTAAAATTTTGTATTTTGCTCTATATTTAATGTTGTATCACCAACGTTTGTTGTTGTTAAGTGCCTTCAAGTCGGTTCCAACTCATAGCAACCTCACGTACAACAGAGTGAAACATTGCCCAGGTCTGCACCATCCTCACAATAGTTGCTGTGTTTGAGCCCATTGTTACAGCCACTGTGTCAGTCCATCTCGTTGATGGTCTTCCTCTTTTTCACTGATCCTGTACTTTACCAAGCATGATGTCCTCCTGAGATTGGTCCCTCCTGATAACATGTCCCAAGTACAATGTCTCACTATCCTCTTTTCTAAGGAGCATTCTGACTGTACTTCTTCCAAGACAGATTTGTTCATTCTTCTGGCAGTCCATGGTATATTCAATATGCTTCACCAGCACCATAATTCAAAGGCATCAATTCTTTGGTCTTCCTTTTTCATTGTCCAGCTTTCACATGCCCATGAGACATTTGAAAATACCATAGCCTGGGTCAGGCCCATCTTAATCCTCAAAGTGATATCTTTGCTTTTGAATGCATTAAAGAGGTCTTTTGAAGCAGATTTACCCAATGCAATATGTCGTTTGATTTCTTGACTCTTGCTTGTATGGGCATTGATTGTGGATCCAAATAAAATGAAATCCTTTACAACTTCAATCTTTTCTCCATTTATCATGATGTTGCTTATAGTCCAGTTGTGAGGATGTAATTCATACTGAAGGCTGTGGAATTTGATCTTCATCAGTGCATTCTTCAAGTTCTCTTAACCTTCTGCAAGAAAGGTTGTATCATCTGCATATCGCAGGTTGTTAATGAGTTTTTCTCCAATCCTGATTTAGCATTCTTTTTCATATAGTACAGTTCTCTGATTACTTGCTCAGCATACAGATTGAGTAAGTATGGTGAAAGGAAACAAGCCTGATGCATAAACCATGCAGTATCCCCTTGTTCCGGTTGAACGACTGTCTCTTGTTCTATGTACAGGTTCCGCAAAAGCACAATTAGGTGTTCTGGAATTCCCATTCTTTGCAATGTTATCCATAATTTGTTATGATCCACAAAGTCGAATGCCCTTGCATAATCAATAAAACAGAGGTAAACCTCCTGCTGGTATTCTGTGCTTTCAGTCAAGATCCATCTGACATCAGTCATGATATCTCTCATTCCAAGTCCTCTTCAATGTTTAGATATCACATATAACTCGTGTTTAAATCTTACTTCAAAATATTGTGTATGAACAAAGAAAATATATACACATTACTTTTAAATGTAAATTCCTGAAAAGATGACCTGAGGATCAGCAATAGGCAGAGTCCTCATGGGAATACGTGACATCTCCTTGTTTTATTAGGGGGAGGAAGACAGAAAAATGGCAATCTTTCCTTTTATGCCATTCCTGTTGGTATAGAAGTTTCCTTACACCATATATCAGAAGTGACAGAAAAAGTAGAGTATACCTATTCCCAGAGAGGATCATTACACTTCACCTCAAAAAACTTTAAATTGCTTTTATTGATCAGTCTCAACTCAGTGGAGTATAACATGGAAAGGTTTTAGTTTTCTACAAACTTTTTTCATTATTGCTTTGTACATGTGTTCTTTCCTCTGCCTTAATGATATTTTAGGTGGATTCCATAATTTTCTAGTCACCTCCATTTAATAAACTCCTAGTTCAGGAAAGTTTATTTGTAATTTTGTTTTTATATTTTTCTGATTTTTATTAATATAATTCTGTTTCCCAAGATTAAGTACAGATATTAGTTTATTAGACACCCTTCCAGATATATTGCATATTCATAAAAACAGATTTATATTTTCTTTCACCCTCTTTTTACACAAATATACTATATACTCTCATTTCCCATAGCATGCATTTTTCTATAGTAAATATTTTCTCAATAATACAGTAAAGAGATGTTTCGTTATTTTTCAAGGCTGTAAATTATTCCATTAATGGATGCACCACATTTTATTTAACTAGCCTTTTATTTTTGGATTCTTAGGTTGTTTCTAATAGTTTACAATTAAAAATAATATTGCAAGGCTTCAGGAATTAACCGTGTACATATGTCACTTCATTTTTATTTGAATGAATGAGTAGAATAATCTTTTTAGAATTGGAATTTCTTAGAATCTGCATTTTTATTTTGACAGATATTGCAAACTTGCCCTTCATAGAGAAAGCATGAATGTATACTCCCAACAGAAACAAATGGATCTTTTGGGTTTTTCATTCCCTCTTCAATATATTGTTCTGCAACAGTGTTATGCCAGAGTTGTTTATATATTATTGCCAGTATAATAGGTCTAAAAAAAGTCTAAATGAGTTTAATTTTATTTCTTTTATGAGTGGATATATTATTTCCTTTGATTAGGAACATTAGCATTTTATTTTCTGAAAGTGTCCGTTCATATTGTTTGTTTATCTTTCTATTTGGCATCTATCTTTTTTTTCTGAATGGCCCGTAGGAATACTATGTTAGGAAAAGTAGTACTTTGTGTTGATTTCAATTTCTAATATCATTTGTCTTTAGACTTTTCTTATGATCCATTTTTCTGTGCAGAAAACTTTTTACATACATTTTTATTTATCTAAATTATTTATTCTAAATTTTCTGAGGTTTTGTGTTCTATTCAGAAAGTATTTTTCCATTCAGAAGTTTTAAGAGAATTAGCTCATGGTTTCTTTTAATATACTTATGGTTTAGGGCTTTGAAATTAAATTAAATATTTGGTATATTTGAAATGTATCTTGTTGTGGGTTATGTGGTAAGAATCATTATTATTTATTATCTTCTTATTACTACCTCTTTAAAAATTTCAAATTTCCTCATAGATTTAGAAAGTAACATTTTCTTATACTGTTATCATGTTTCTCAATTTCTGGGATTCAATTACTGTCCATTGATCTTTTTCTCTATTGGCATCTAGTGGATATAGGCTAAGGATTCTGTTAAGCATCCTACAGTGCACAGAAAAGTCCCACACAGTCACTGGTGCTGCATTAGAGAAACCTTGCCTCAGACCTAGAAAGAAGTATAAGTGGAGTGGTCCAGTTTTGGCACAAAAGCAAGGGAAGAGTCCTTCAAAGACTGTAGACGTCAACTCAGAAAATTTGAGCAGGGAATTATGAGTTCCCAATTATCTAGAGTGCTAGAAAAAGGGGTGTGGAATCAGGGTGAACATGCTTCCTTTGCAACATAGACATCTCTCCTTTTAGGGTGGGACACAGCTGTACACGGGCCAGAGCATTGTCCTCTACACCTTTGCAACTAGGGAAGAGAAATCTGTTAACTGGATCTAAGGGCAGTACTAATAACTTAAAATCTGAAACATGCTTTCTTGGGACTAAGACTTCAGTCCACAGAGAAATCTTTCCCCCTATTTCTTGACTCATGTTGTTGAAATAAAAGATCCCTTGTTCTGATAACAGAGAATATTTGTGGGCTGTGCCTCTACTAATTTGGAGATATATATATTTTTTCAGAGTGTAGGGATCAGTAGAAGAACTTAGGTAAGCAAAATGACTAATTATCTTGCCAAATTTTTCCACTCAGAATCTTGCATAATGAAGAATAATTTCCCATTAGTGTCTAACAACCATTTTCTTTCTTGTCTTTGTGTTAAAATTTGTGTTTCCAGAGACCCATGTATTAGCCCACTATTGGTAGTAGTTGCACATGATAACTGAAGAACAAATTGCAATATTAAATAATTTATATTACACTTAAATATATACATATATATAATTTATATATATCACATAAGTAAAACATGGTGTACATACATTGGCAACTTAGGTAGATATTGGACATTGGAACTGTGACTATTCTTTCCATCTTTTTTGATATTTAGTTAAAAGGTAATAAATATTTTAGAGAATAAATTAATTCATAAGTTGATTCCCCTGTATTTGATTTGCATCCTTTATATTTATACTTATAATATGCATTTTCC
>NW_004444094.1:5414602-5472980 GCF_000243295.1 Trichechus manatus latirostris | reverse complement strand
TTTAGTGAAAATCTATTCAAATTTTACACTATGAATACAATTTATAATCTATAATGTTTTGGGATTATAGATAATGAGAAAATATCAGTTATTGTATAGGATAAATGTTTTAGTAAAAATGTTGAATAAAGAAATACAAAAAATTTTTAAAGTTTTATTCTTATAATTTTTAAAACTTTAAAATTTCTTAAAACTAGAGACAAAGTGACATATGATATTTGTGTGTCATTATGCAGGTAATATATACATTATTTTTAATGGATATCTACTGATTAGAACAATGAATATTTTGGGAAACAACTCTCATCAAACACACAATTTGACAAATCAGATAAAATTTTTGCAACTTCTGATTATTTGTTCAATGAACATTCAGCTATTGATTAAAACAATGAGAATGCACATGAGTATTATTCCTATTATATTCCCAACTCAGATATGCTACATTCAAATTGGGATTGCCCATGGGAACATGAATACTTTCATATTCATGACACCAGTAACTTAGTCAAGAAAGACCAAACTTGTGGTACTTTAATAACATATCAATTAGATAATGTTTTTGGAAAAGTGTCTCATTATCCTTTTGAGAGTATTGGTCTATTTCTAACAAGATAATACCTGATTCAAATTAATTGTTATGATTTTTTTTAAATTGTATGATTTTGACTGAAACTTTAGCATTTTATTTTATACCAAACAATAGAGAAATGGAGAAAGAAATTATAGAGAATATATTTAAATTTTAAGTTCAAAGGCAGTGTATGTTTTTATCACCCCAAAAATAAAACTTAAAAAATGTTATTTTTATATTATCGTTCCCTGTATCTAAACCAATTTTAACAATAAGCTGTAGCCAGTGAAAGTATTTGTACCTGGAAATATTTAGATTGTCAAATAGAAGAACACTAAATATTATTTGCATAACAACAAAAAAGTTTGAATAAAGAGCACAGCATTAATAATATTTAATGCAGATGATTAAATGTAGATAGAAAAAATTTGCATAATGGTCTTGAGTAAAAGAATATTTGAAAACCTGTATCCAATATATGTTAAACATATAAATGAATTTCTTGCACAATATTTAAATATTTAAAGAAAATATTTAAAGCACAATATTTAAATAAAATCATAGAATATGATCCTGAACTTTGATGCTAGGCTAGACATATATTTATCACAATTATATTTTTGAGATTCAATTCAAGGAACACATAGAATACTTTAAAGATCAATTCAGAGAAGAACATCTTGATTAAACATACATCAAATTCTGACTTTTCAATCACTTTTGGTCACATGATGGAAATGTACACTAAATTCCAATAAACCAAATAGATTTAATTTAGTTGAAATATGGTATGCACTTAAACTGCAGAAGATATCAAATAATTTTAAAAAATCATAGTATATGGAGAAAATACAATTTATTTTGAATTTTCGCTGTTCAAATTTTTGTGAGATGTTTCTTGTTACTAATGTTAGTAAAAGCTCACAACAACACTGAACAAATTTTGCAATTTTAAGTTTTAAAGGATTTAAAATAAATAGTATGGGACTAATTTGTTTTTCTAAATGGAAACAAATAGCATGTGAAATATATAATAATAAAACATTAGAATGAAATAAAAACTAACTTTAATAAGCTAAAAAAATATTTGTTTCTGAATCTGACATTATAAGATATTCATTTACAAATAATCCCAAACTTAATTTTTTGTAAAGATGTTTTATAACCATTACAGAGCAAAACATTTTCTCAATTTATGAGCTATTTGAACAAAATGAGTCGCATTGTGAAAATTTGGTGGTATTCACAATATACCAGCTTTGAAAATATTGGAATATAAAACCCTAGAATTTCTGTATGAATTTAGTTATTGTATTGAGGCAGTGGAAAATTAGAAAATGAGTTATTTATATTATTAAATTAAATATTTACTGTATTATTTAATATACGGTAAATGTATTATATATAAATACGAACAAAATATTTAATACGCATAAAGATACTTTATCATCTGTAATCCCATTACAATTACTGATTGCGTTCAGTTAAATCTACCATCTCAAAATTTTACTTTCATTTTTTCCACCTATTCTGTATTTTTCTCTTTTATAGTCCTCTTTCAGATTAAATAATATTTGTATTTGTTTTTTTCTACACACTTATTAGTTATATGCACATACTCATACAATATTTTCTAGCATGCATTCTTGACTTGACCACTACTGAGTAACAGTAATCAAAACTCTAACTTACTTAAGTGTCTCTGACATTTTTGATAGACTAGTAAGGCATTTTAATTTTTTCTGTATTTTAAACTTCACAAACATTATTACTTTTGGTTTATATTGGCAGAATTCATGTAAAATTGAGTACATGTTCACATTTTTCACAAGCCAAATTCAATTTAACTTTTCATATAAGATCATTCTCCTTTTCATATAAAACTTTTTAGCAATTTTCTCAATTGTTGCATGCTTGGAAGTATCTTAAAGTTGACTGCATTTTTAAAGGATTTTTTAGTGGATGTGGGATTGTTCATTTATCTTTTTTTAATTTTTACAATGATTTAATTTTATTGTTTCCTGGTTCTCATTGTTTTTGTGAAGAAGGTAGTCTTACTCTTGCTCCTTTAAACGTAATGTACATGAGTATGTGTGTGCATGTGTGCTTTCTCGTTTAATATTTGGCTTAGCATTTTAGTAGTTTCTCTACTATGTATTTTGTCATTGTTTTCCCTATATTTATATTTCTTGATGTTGCTAGTGCTTTTAAAAATTATGATTTAATATCTCTAGAATATTTTGAAATAATTAAAAGCATGAACTCCCATATATTCCTTCTGTCCCTTTTTTCTTTGCTTTTTTTAACTCTTACCTCTTTTTCTGGGACATATGCATAAATATGTGCAGGTGTGTATAATACATATATTCTATAAGTTCATCATGTTCCATATATGCCTTATGATCTTTTCTGTATTTTACTTTTATTTATTTGTCTATCTTTGGGTCTAATTGTATTTGTATAACCTACATCCTAATTTATTTAATATCTCTTTTGGTGTACCTAATCTGCTGTTAAGCCACCTTTTGAATATTTAATATCATTATTGTGTTTTTAGAAATTAGAAGTTCTATTTAAAACTTTTATGTAGTTTTTTATCATCTACTGAAATTCTCTATCTTGCCTTTTAAATTACAGAATAAATTCATTATATATTTTTTTCAAGATTACCTAATAACATTATCTATATCAACTGAGTGTGTATCTGTTGTCTGTTTTACCTCCTAGTGCTCAGCCATTTGGTATTTTTCCTGGTGTTCTGGGTAATTTTTAATAACATTTTATACACATGTATTAAGAATTATAGAGAGTGAGATTTGTTTTAGGCAGGCAATTAAACCCCACTGCCGTTGAGTCAATTCTGACACATAGGGACCCTACAGGACAGAGTAGCGCCTCCCTATAGGGTTTCTAAGGAGCAGCTAGTGGATATGAACTGCTGACCTTTTGGTTAGCAGCCTGAGCTCTTAACCACTGCTCTACCTTGTAAGCAATTAGCATGGGGGAAAAATCACCTAATTCTATCAGAGATTGAGCTGTTTCAGACTGCTATTCAGTCCTTCTGAGTATTTTACCTCCACTCCTACAGTATAGGCCTTTGTGTACCCCAAATGAAAACATGTTGATTATACTAGGACTTCTCATTATTGGTGCACCCTGAACCGCAGGTTTATTTGTTTGTTTTCCTAGCTCTGTAGGGTGGCTACTTGTCCCCTCAAACTCATAACCATAGATTAAGCTCATTAAATTCTTCCAAGGGAAAGGCAGTGCAAAATGTGAGACTCATGTTTCTATGATTCCCTGCTTTTCTGGATCTTGACTCCTTGAGTTCTCACTTCCTTAATAGTATTTGAAAGTTTTTAAACAGATAATTTGATATATTTTCTTCAATTTTTTGGGGAGGTGTCTTAGTTACACAGTGCTGCTATAACAAAAATATCACAAGTGAGTGGCTTTAACAAGCAGAAATTTATTTTCTCACATTTAGTAGGCTAGAAGTCCAAATTCAGGGTGCCAGCTCTAGGGGAAGGCTTTCTGTCTCTGTTGACTCTGGAGGAAGGTCTTTGTCTCTTCTGAGCTTTGCTCCTGGGCGATCTTCATGTGGCTTGGCACTTGTCTTCCCTCTCTCTCCTCTGCTCAATTGTTTAATCTCTTATATCTCAAAATAGATTGACTCGAGATACACTCTACACTAATCTTGCCTCATTAACATAACAAAAACAACCTATTCCCAAATAGCACTATCACCGCAGGCATAGAGATTAGGATTTACAATACATATTTTTTGGGCCATAATTTAATCCATAACAGGGTCGGGGTGAGATATTTTGTAACAAGGTATTCCAATAATACTGGAAGCATACATTCTCAGTGGATTTTGAGCAAACGTTTCATTTTTCTACATTCAAAGTAGACTATCGCTTTTGACTTGTGTGGACTAGATAATAGACTCTGCTTTAATTCACTCCAATTATCTTATTTCAATATTTGTTGACTCTGTTTGTCAAAAGCAATATAGTATTGTGATTAAGACAGCAGGCTCTGAAGCAAGACCACCTGGGGTTATATCTAAGCTGCATTTACTCATATGTAACTATTACATATTGCTTAATTTCTCTGTCATATTTTCTTGTTCTGTTGAAGGAATTAAAAATAATACTAATACTAAAGATTGTGGAAGAAATAAATTTACTTGTGCAGAGCTCTTAGAAGAGTGATATTCTTGAGGTTCTTTATTTCAAATAGTTTAATACATAAGAAAAATCAAACAATATTTACATCTACAAATGACCCCACTTCTGTAGTAATAAAATCTTTAGCAATTCATTGCTTAGGAAGATTGCCTCAACTGCAGATAGGCTCTGCAAAATATGGATTTATGCATAATGATAGTAATAACTTTAATTATAAGAATCAGCACTAAGCTGGTTCCTATGAGACAGAGATTAAGTATACTCCCATTCTCCAACTCCTCCATCATTTCTGACACCAGCTGTTCCCCTCAAGACACTCTTTCTCTTTTGTCTTTGATAATTCATTGGAACAGTCACAGAAAACTTATGGAAACAACATAACTGCTATAACAACTTTGAAAAAGAGAAGGATATAAACAGAAGCTAAGATATGCAAAGGGCAAGATTTGGGAGGAGTCCCAGCACTGGGTCTCAATGTTTAAAAGGAGAACCACTTACGTCTCAACGGGAACCCACTTACCCTTCCTGAAAACCAGAGTTGATTCTCACCTATCAGGAAACATTCCAGCAGGAAAATCAGTGATGTCACTTGGCAGCTTGGCTATTGGTTGCTCCTCTCAGCGCTTAGCCAGAGTTTGTTCTTTACACTCTGCTGCCACCATCTGAATCTGCTCATTGTCTCTGCTTTTTCAGGTACCATCACATCCACTGCCTCCATGTTCTGTGGGCTGACTTACCCATTGCAGTCTCTTTCTGTGGACCAACTCCCCCACTGCAGCCATCTCTCTTCTCTGTTATAGCCTTTGACCCATATTATAACTCTTTTATTTGAGTCTAGGAGATTCTCAGGAGCCCTGGTGGTGCAGTGGTTAAAGCACTAACAGAAACATCAGCAGTTTGAATCCACCAGCTGCTCCAGGGGAGAAAGACATGACAGTCCGCTTCCATAAATATTTAGCCTTGGAAACCATCTGTGGCAGTTCCACCCTGTCCTGTAAGGTCACTGTGAGTCGGTATTGACTCAACAACTGTGGTTACGGTTTTTAGAAGATTCTTAACACAAGAACCCTAAGACTGAAAGACATGCCTTTCTCCTGACCTTCATTGATGAGGAAGCCCCCCAAAACCTCTGTGAATTTGGTCACTGATTTAGGGACAGTCTGTGTCAATATAAGGGTGTGATTTCTGTAAATCTACCAATCTGATAGGTAGACTGTAAACCAACCAATCTTACCGGATGAATTTGTAAGCTTCTTATGTGGATAGTAAACTGACCAATCACTTGCAAAATTATTGCCTGGCCATTCATCTGGGGAGAATTACAAACCCAGGGCAGAAAGCCCTTATAAGGAAACCCATTGTATGAAAATAATTAATCTGCAATGGTATTCAATGTTGTGTTTCTGGACTCCCTAAAATTAAAAAGAAATAGTATGCAAAATCTTGTGTATATGCACAAATGTGCATTAAATTTTGTGCAAAAGGATCATAGCATTCATCAAATGTGTAACCTGACATGATGCGAAATAAACTGAAAATGTTCCAGGCAAAATTTGCTCTCTATGACTACAATAAAAGGGAGAATTGCTTAAAAGTGTGTGTTTTTGAAATTGTCATTGCTGTTGCTTGGAGGCAAAAATCACTTCAGAATGGGGTTGAAGCATAAAATGATGTATTTCCTCCATTGCGTGACATCAAGGAACATTTTATGCTACGTTGGTGTTGTTTTTAGGTGCCATCGAGTCAGTTCTGACTCATAGCAACCTTATGTACAACAGAATGAAACACTGTTGGTCCCGCGCCATCCTCACAATCTTTGCTATGCTTGAGCCCATTGTTGCAGCCACAGTGTCAGTCCATCTTGTTGAGGATCTTCTTCTTTTATGCAGGCACTGTACTTTACCAAGCATGATGTCCTTCGCCAAGGACTGATCCCTCCAGATAACATGTACAAATTTTGTGAGATGTAGTCTCGCAACCTTTGCTTCTAAGGAACATTCTGGTAGTACTTTTTCCAAGACAGATTTGTTTGTTCTTTTGGCAGTCCATGGTATATTCAATACTCTTTGCTAACAACACAATTCAAAGGCGTCAATTCTTCTTTGGTCTTCCTTATTCATCGTCAAGCTTTCGCATGCGTATGAGGCGATTGAAAATACCATGGCCTGGGTCAGGCGCACCTTGATCTTCAAGGTGACATCTTTGTTTTCAGCATTTTGAAGATGTCTTTTGCATCACATTTGCCCAATGCAATGCGTCTTTTGATTTCTTGACTGCTGCTTCCATGGGCATTGATTGTGAATCCTAGTAAAATGAAATTCTTGACAACTTCAATCTTTTCTTCGTTTGTCATCGTGTTGCTTATTGGTCCAGTTGTGAGGATTTTTGTTTTCTTTATGTTGAGGTGTAATCCATACTGAAGGCTGTCGTCTTTGATCTTCATCAGTAAGTGCTTCAAATCCTCTTCACTTTCAGCAAGCAAGGTTGTGTCATTTGCATATCGCAGGTTATTAATGAGTTTTCCTCCAAACCTGGTGCCCAGTTCTTCTTCACATAGTCCAGCTTCTCTAATTATCTGTTCAGCACACAGATTAAATAGGTATGGTGAAAGGATACAACCGTAATGCACACCTTTCCTTACTTTAAACCACACAGCATCTCCTTGTTCTTTTCGAACAACTGCCTCTTGATCTATGTACAGGTTCCTCATAAACACAATTAAGTGTTCTGGAATTCCCATTCTTTGTAATGTTATCCATAATTTCTTATGATCTACACTGTTCAATGCCTGGGCATAGTCAATAAAACAGAGGTAAACATGCTTTCAGGCAGGATCCATCTGAAATGAGCAATGATGTCCCTGGTTCCACTTCCTCTTCTGAATCCAGCTTGAATTTCTGGCAGTTCCCTGTTGATATACTGCTGCAGTTGCTTTTGAATGATCTTCAGCAAACTTTTACTTGTGTGTGATATCAATGATATTGTTTGATAATTTCTGCATTCGGCTGCTTCATCTTTCTTGGGAATAGGCATAAATATGGATCTCTTCCAGTCGGTTGGCCAGGTAGCTGTCTTCCAAATTTCTTGGCATAGACGAGTGAGCACTTCCATTGCTGCATCCGGTTGTTGAAACATCTCAGTTGGTATTCTGTCAGTTCCCGGAATTTGTTTTTTGCCAGTGCCTTTAGTGCAGCTTAGATTTCTTCCTTCAGTACCATAGGTTCCTGACCATATGCTACCTCCCGAAATGGTTCAATGTCGACCAATTCTGTTAGGTATATTAACTCTGTGTTTTCCTTCCGTCTTCTTTTAATGCTTCCTGCGTAGTTTAATATTTTCCCCATAGAATCCTTCAGTATTGCAACTCGAGATTTGAATTTTTTCTTCATTTCTTACATCTTGAGAAATGCTGAGAGTGTTCTTTCCTTTTGGTTTTCTACCTCCGGGTCTTTACACTTGTCGTTATAAAACTTTACTTTGTCTTTTCGAGCCACCCTTTGAAAACTTTTATTCAGCTCTTTTACTTCATCATTTCTTCCTTTTTCTTTAGCTACTTGATGTTCAAGAGCAACCTTCAGAGTCTCTTTTGACATCCATTTTGGTTGTTTCTTTATTTCCTGTCTTTTTAATGACCTCTTGCTTTCTTCACGTATGATGTTCCTGATGTCATTCTACAACCTGTCTGGTCTTCGGTCATTTAAGCAGCATTAGGAGCCCTGGTGGAGCAAATGTTTAACTGCTAAGCTATTAACCAAAGAGATATGTGGTTTGAACCCACCCAGCAGCTCCATGTGAGAAAAACCTGGAAATCTGCTCTCATAAAAATTACAGCCTAGAAAACCCTTTGGAGCATTTCCACTCTGTAACACATGGGGTCTCTATGAGTCAGAATCAACTCAAGAGAACTTAACAACAACAAGGCAACATTAATTCTGTGACTATATAGAAGTAAGAGGTTATTGCTAATTTTGTATTTATTTTATTATGACTATATCTGTGTCTGCCTAATTGTATGGCAAAGGGCTATGTCTTCTTCATCCTTATTTTGCCCCTACCTGGTACATAGTGGACATGCATAAAATATTATTGAACTCAGATGAATTTGTTTATGATATAAAAAGACATAAGTATTCATTGACTTTCAAAACCATTTCAGAATGGCAGTAATAAAGGTTCCCCTGTATATGACAGCTGTTGCAGTAAGTGGGGTTCATAAGCAATGCATACTGTCATTTTTTTGGCCACCTCTGCTTTATAATTTATGACACAGAACCCCTTACTGATATACAGAGAGTAGCAATGGACATTTTTTAAAAATAATATAGCAAGTTATGAACCAATTAGTGTATTTATTCAATCAGTAAAAATCTATGTTACATCCTAGGTGCTAGGAATTTTCTAGGCCTAGAAAGTGAACAAAAGAAACAGGTACATGTCCTGATGGTATTCATTCAAGTTTAGAAGAGAAATATGAAGAAACAGACAAAGGTTGACCTGATATCAATTTATATCTGATCTTGGACCCCTACCATCATCATACAAGCCTCTTATTATTTTCATAGTTGAATGACTCCTTCCTTGTCATCTAGACAGCACTTTCCCTCTGCAGGTACTGCACCACATCTTTCCTAAATTTTGAACAAAAGTTCATAAAAAATTTCATTTAAAAGATTCAATAATTTTTTTTATTCTCTCCTATTCTCTCTTAAATCTCAACACTCTGGTTCAAGTCACCATCATCTCTCACTTTGATTATTGCAGTGGCCTTCAAACTTCTTCCAGCATCTGCTCACATCACCAGGAAGTCCTTCCGCAGAGTAACCATAAAATGCTGTTACAATGTACCTCAGCTTATGTCACTCCTCTGCTCAAAATCCTATAATAGCTTCTTATCTCACTCATAGCAAATGCCAAGACTTTCCAATTTCCTGTGAAATCCTAAATGCTCTGGTCCCTGAATTCCTTTCTGACTTCATCTCCTAAAAGTCTCCCCTTAGTCACTTTACTTCAGTCTCATCACCTGCCACATAAGCAGGTTGGGAATGCGTCTACTATTTGCATTTTCTGTTTCTGCTGAAGTACATCAACAGGGAACTGCCAGAAATTTAAGCCGTGTTTTATTGACATGCAAAGGCATTTGACTGTGTGGATCATAACAAATTATGGACAACATTTGGCTCATGGGCTGTGGGGGTTTTATGAATCCAAGATCAGCAGGTAAGACAGCAGACTGTGGGCTCATAGGCTGCAAAGACTGACAAATCCCGAGATCGGCTGGCAATACGGCATACAGCGGGCTCAAGTCCCGAGAACCAGAGGTCAGATGATAAGCTAGATGCAGGATCCAGAGCAAGCAAGCAAGGTTTGCCAGAATTTCCATATAAGTATACTGGATGCAGACAACACCCCAAAGAAACTTCCCTTACTACAGATTGACTGATCACATCAGATGACATCATGGAGGATGACTACATCATTACATAAGCTTCCAAATTATATCATGCATAACTACCAAACTACATCATTACGTAACGGCCAAACCACTGAGTATCATGGCCCAGCCAAGCTGACACACAGTCTTAACCATCACAGTCTGAGTAGTTGGATAGACAGTGATGCCATTAATTGAGATCAGCAAAACATTAGCAGGGAAATGAGTTCAGTGTTGGACAAGTTATGTTAGAAAAAAATCTATTTAACCTCTACATCTTAACCTAGGGGGGAGTAATCTAGCACAGAGAAATACATTTGGAAGCTTTTCATTTACATGTGATGAATTTCAAGTTTAAAAGTAAGAGAAATAAGGTAAGGAAGAAGCAGAACAATCGGTATGTGAAAGAGAAGAGAAGTCAACAGAAAGTATTGTCCTTGGAGTCAAGTGAAGGAAGTGTTTCAGGAAGAAAGGAGTGTTCCACTATCTCAAACGATAATAATTCATGTGACATTAATATGAAAATCAGTTATTGGTTTTAGGACTATGGAAATTATTGGAGACCAAGACAAAAGCTAGTGACAGCACTCAGAGAAAAATACTGCCCTCAAAATTTCTGAGGGTTCCATGTCTAAAGTAAAATAGCAGCACTTCTAACATAATTTCTTAATCAGCCTTAGTCCTCATCCACAACCCATACTAGCATAAGCAGACACAACATACGTTAGAACCTCATCATGACCTTGCTGTTATGAAAGTAAATATAACAATAACAAAATATTTATACTTTAGTTAAGAGAGATAGTTACCCAGAAAATGATTATAATACTATTTGAGGTTATATAGTGATAACTGAAAATACTTTGTATGTTTTTAAAGCTATAGGAAAAATATTTTACAGGTCCAAGCTCACTTCTTAGATTGTTTTATGATATCAATCTACTAGGGGAAAAAAAAAACAAAAAACTTAAGCATCTTTATGCCATAAGTCCTTTATCTTGTCTTGGTATTATGGGAATTTATTGGGCCTATCAGGCAGAGATCATTTTATTCAGCTATACCAGGCCTGAAATGTCAGAAATGCTTTCTACTTTAAGAAATTTAGTGAGTTCATAATTTATTTCATAAGCATGTCTTATTGATTGTTTCAAGATATTAATGGACAAGAAGGTTAGATATATTATGGAACTACCAAAAAAAATCAACAATACTTTATTTCTCTTGACATTATTTTTTATCAGGCTGTAATCTGTGTTAAATTTTCATGTAAATTTTTATAAAATTAAGACAAAGTTAAACTATTATAGAAGAAGCATAATTTAAGCCATTTAGGTTTAACAGAATAAAATATGGTCTAATATCATTTTTCAAGTAAGTTATAATATAAAATCGTAAGCTAATTAGAAATATAGTATTTTATCAACCATATCTTCTGTCATATTCAGTTTCCTTTTAAATCAGAATTGTCTAGAATTAAGATATCTTAAATATTTTAGATGGATGAGCTATCCTGCTGATAGAATTAATATAAAAAATAAAAATGATTTGCAAAGGGGAAGGCTTGAAAAGTTTAATGACCTATATTTCATTTAAAATGAAGCAAGACTTTTAGTACTTTGATTAATATTCATATTAAAGTGATCAAAGTCATTTCTCAGACTATAATAATGTGTCTTTAAATAAGAGTTTTTGACCTTTAAAATGTTGTTACTGATCTTTGTATGAGAGCAAGTATGTATTTATTACCTCAGTTAATACAATTCATGGACAACATTCTAATAGTATATTTAGAAAGTGATTTGCTTTATAAGTTAGCCTCATGTCAGATATGTTAAAAACACAGCGACACCTTTTATGAAAAGTCATGTATAGCATAGCTCAACTAGTGAATCACCAGTCTGTGGCTTAACTGAAAGCTACATTAAGTAGAGAAAAATGACTCTAAGTGGTTATAAGTAACTAATTTCTATAAATCTTTATTTTCTTTGTTGGTAATTTGAGGCAAACTTTTATATATTGACATAGATTCAACTTCTTTTCCATTTTACCCTCAATCAACCTTTTAGATATCATATTTACATTTGGATTAATTACAGATTAAATAAAAATCACACAGAAGTAGTTTTATGTTTTCACATCTAATTCCAGAGACTGTGATTGTGCAGAATTCTTATATATATATATATATAAAAGAGTAACATTACAGTATTTCACTAAGTGATGCTTTTATTTACCTCAAGTGAAATATAATTTATTTAACGTTACACATTAATGAAGTTCTATGGTAAAACTGCTTCTCAGTTATTAATTAATAGCACTTGTTAATATAAAGCAAGGACACCTGCAGCATTGAAAAACATTTTAATTCAAGTATTTTTATCAAAATACAGGAAAAATAATGATACACATTTAAGACACATTTATAATATTAGTGCAATAATTTATATGTAATTAATATGATTAGGAAATAATTTAGATGCAAGATACTTAAAAGAGATTATATAATATTTTAATTAGTTTAGGTATTATATTATTTAAATTATTTTCAATTGAATCATATTATCATATTTATATAGTTCATTGCTTCTTTATAGATTATGATATTTTCTTAGGAAAATCAAAAGAGTAAATGTACTTTCATGCTACACCACATGAGTGGGATCTACTCCTATTTGCAAATAGAATTTAAATTAAGTTACAAATGGTTTAGCTGCTATGTATGGTGATACAAAGTTATAAAGATTCACCAGAGATTTTAAAAATGTGTTTGCTGTATAGGGAATCTGATCTGATGATGAGCTTCTATATAATTTGGGTTATTAGTGTTTTAGATGATTCAATGTTAGCAGACACTGTACAAAATCATCTTAATGTTAATTTTGATTGAATTACAGGCTTAGACCTGGGTTTCTTTTTGCTATTAGGTGGCCTTAGTGGTCAGAATCCTATGGGGGTAGCTATGAGAGGATGAGAAAAAGATTGCATAAAATAAAGAGAGTTGCAGAGAGATTTCTCAAAGAGTAACAGTGCCCTTGACTAAGATATCTGATATCAAAAATCTTAGCTACTATCACAGAAGAAGAATAATTGATAAAGAAATCAAACAAGTTGCCTTTCAGTTGATTCTAACTCATGGTGACCCCAAGTATGCCAGAGTAGAACTGTGCACCATCAGGTTTTCAATGGCTGATTTCTAGGAAGTAGTTCTTCATGTCTTTCTTCTGAGGCATCTCTGGGTGGGCTAGACCCACCAGTCTTTCAGTTACCAGCCAAGCACATTAACCATTTGCACCACCCAGGGACTCTGGTAGAGAAATTATGAATTATGAAAACATAAGGAGAGATAGAGCTACTCAACTACCTCTTGTAAAAGGGAACTCGTGATATCTAAAGCAATATCTAAATATACTAATATCTAAAGCAGTAACAAGTTTTGAAATTTTTTTGTAACTTGAACCTGCTTGCAGTGGACTTGGAAGAAGCTAAGCTTCCAATTATTGTGCAGTGGGGTCCATGCTAAAGACCCTGGAGAGATTTTATTGTTGCCGGTGTCATTTGAGTCATATTTCTTAATTATTTTTATGTCTTCCAGTGAAGAAGAATCTGTATATAAACTTGTTTTGCCTCTATTTTTGACATTTCTATGAAAAAAAAAGAGGAAAAATGAGGAGGAGGAATGAGCCCAGAATATTTTCAAGTGAATAATTCTTTATTTCTAAAAGTAATACTTTTTTTTCAGTGTCCATAAATAAAGTTTTATTGGAACACAGCCATACTCATTTATCTAAGTATTGTCTATGACTGCTTTTGTGCTACAATAGTATTATTATTGTTGTCTTGCCCCGTCAGGTTGATTCTGACTCATGATTACCCTATGTGTTACAGAGTAGAACTGAGCTCCGTATAGTTTTTTTTTTTCAATATTTTATTGTGATTTTGGAGAAAATTTACGTAGAATATTAGTGTCTCATTTAACAATTTCTGTAAATATTATTCAGTGACATTGGCTACAATTTCTACAATGTGTCAACATTCTCATTATTTCCATTCTGGTTTTTCTGTTTTCATAATCTAGCTTCCATGTCCCCGGTTAACTTCTCATCTTTAGTCTAGAGTAAATATTGACTGTCAGGTCTCATTTAGATGATTGTTTAGAGAAGCACAGTATTCACGGTGATATTATTTATTTTATGAGCCACTCTATCTTTTGGCTGATAGGTGACCACCAGGAGTGATTTGAGTTCCAAGGGTATCCCAAGACAATAGTCTTGGGGGTTCTTCTAGTCCCTACTGGTCCAGTAAGTCTGACCTTTTTTAGGAATTTGAGTTTTGTTTTACATTTATTTTCCCTTTCTATCCAGGACCATCTATTATGTCCCAGGTCGGAACTGTCGACAGTGGTAGCCAGAAACCATCTAGTTCTTCTGGTCTCAAGGTAAGTGAGGCTGTGTTTCATGTAGACTATTAGTCTTGTAGACTAGTTTCTTCTTTGAGTCTTTGGTTTCTTTCTTTTTTGCTCTAGATGTGTAGAGATCAACAGTTGTATCTCAGATGGCCACTCACAAGCTTTACAGGTCCCAGATGCTACTCACCAAACCAGAATATAGAACATTATGTTTATGAGCAATGCTATGCCAATTGACCATGTTGCCCCCAGAGACTATGGTCCTAAATCCTCAAACCCAGTAACCCAATCCTGCAAGGTGATTGGTTATGTCTAGGAAGTATCCATAACTGTGCCCCTATATGCTTTATTTTATATATGAATATATATGCAGCACACACAAACACAAACATGTATATACATTTACCTACAGAAACACTGATACTTGTTTACTCATATATTTGTATATGCTTACCTATACATATATAAGCATACATATTTACCTATGTAACCACACATATATTTTTTGGTAGTTATTGCTGTTCTTGCAAAATTGTATATGTTGTGGCTTTTACCAAAATTATCCGTTATTCTTATGTACTTCTTAGTGTCATCTTTTACCTTGGTCAAGTTGTGTGGACTACACCCTTATCCAGTATTGTCTTATTCATCACCAAGGCTAACAAGTATCTACTATCTAGAAAGTGATTCCCCCTCCCTGTCGCTCCCATCCCTGGTAATCACCAAAGAATGTTGCTATCTGTATGTATTCTTGTCTTTTTATAATAGTGAGACCATATAGTATTTGTCCTTTTGTGATTGATTTATTTCACTCAGTATAATGTTCACTAGATTCATCCACATTATAGTATATTTTGAGAATGCACCATTATTCTTTATGGCTACATAGCATTCCATATTTTGTGTATGTACCACAGTTTATCGATTCATCTGTTGGTGGGCAGTTAGGTTGCTTCCATTTTTTTTCTTAAAAGTAATACTTTTGAAATTACTTATTTTAGCAAACTCAATAGATGCTTTCTAAATTACTGAGGAATAATACAAATAACTGACAACTCCTTTCATTTAAATTAATACTAGAATTCTCAGTTTCTAGAAATAGTTTTAATTAAAGTCAGAATGCCCCTCTGCCATAGATGAGTATGTTACTTTTATTTCAATTCAGCATTTTCTGAAAATCATAATTTTAATCATCACTAAAATGAAGCTATGTCTCTGATAAAACATGGAAAGTCTAAAACCCCTCAAATATTTATAACTTTAAAATGACAAGGAATTAATATGAATTAAATATTTATTGGAACCAGAGTGTGCTTTTAGCAAATGTAATATTTGAGCGGGAATGTAAGTGAGACAACACTTTTTTATGAAGAGGAGAGTATGAATGAGTATAGATTTTTTTTCTCCCAGAAAACACTTTCATTGTACAGGCTAATACCATGTTTTGTTTTGTGTACATACTGATGTGCACAGATAAGTTCAAAAAATGATGTCAAAGAACTTTACAAGTGTTTTTATATAATAGGAACACAGTTCAACATTACAACTCACAAAGCAGAAATAATAATAAAAAGAAGAAAAAGGCAAAGGAGAAGTAGTTACGACATCATTTTACACTGCTATTAAAAACAGTCTTTGACTAGTATTTAGAAAAAAGTAAAACAATTTTAATTATAATGTTCAGTAATAAAAGTTCATCATGGTAACTGGAGACAACAGATCAATATTTATGTTTAGAATTACCTAAAAACTATTGAATTAAAAAATCATTAAGGTGACAATCCCAGTGATTTGTAGAAATTCACACAAAACTTATTCTCAGGAAAATAATTTATCAAGATGCTAATAATACAATTTAAAATGGTTATTACCATACTGGGAAGTGACTTTGATTATTAAAACATTTAAAACTTACATATTTTTCTCTTGCTCAGAATTAATTTTCTACACCTACACTCATTTCACAAGTAACCCAGAAACTGAATAACCCAGTTGATTGCCTTATGCGTTAAAGACCATCATTCTGCTGAAATTATTTATTTATTTACATTGCATTTATTTGACTTTATTACTGCAGCAGCTAATACAGTTCTTTAACAACAATTACTACGTTTGGATGCAGAATTAGCTCTTTCAAGCCATAATAGAACAAATTGACATACTCAAGCAATTCTCCTGAAACAATTGCATTTTCTTTGAACTACACTTGATTTATTTATTTATTTTTATTATTTGCTGCAAGTAGATCTTACTGGTTAGATAAATTGATACAAGACTTCAAATATTCATATTCGTGGGGATGAAGGGTTAATCCATTTTATAGACTACATGCACTATGGCAGTAATATATTCTCATCAGTAATTCATAAAAAATACTAAAATGTGACATTTGGATTTTAACAATTGTTTAAAATAAAAATAATGTAAAGATGCTTAGGATATTGGAAAATTTCTATCTTGAAACATGAATTCCCCTCAAAAAATTTGAGTCATATATATTTGTCATTATTTCTTTGTATTTTCTTGTGATTACTCAAATTAAATATATGGAATATTCTTCATGATGCATGAGGAATTAGTCCAGAAGATATTTCCCAACAGAGAGTCCTTGAACAAACCTAAATATATTGAAGGCAACTTAAGCATTGTGGAATCCTTCCTTCTTTTTCATTTTGCTTCATTACTGTAGATAGAAAGGGGTCCAAGGGAAACGGATACAGAATAAGAGTTAAATACCTTTTCTGGGCTGATCCAGCTAAAGTTGTAAGTTATTCCCTGTCTTGATCTTTCAAATTGTGGCTTCTTTCTCTAAAATTGTATCTAGAAATGTCATAGGATTGGAGTCTCATTTTGTCTGGTAAATCAAAATGGATTTTTTCTTACAATCCCCCTAGTATCTAGTCAAGTTTCTCTTTCTCTGTCTTTCTCTTTAAATAGATATGCACCTCTCATATATACCCATTGCCATCAAGTAGATTCTAATAGCAGTCCTATAAGACAGAGTAGAACTGCCCCACAAGGTTTCCAAAGCTGTAAATCTTTACAGAAACATACTGCCACATCTTTCTCCTGTGGAGAGGCTTGTGGGTTCAACCTCTCATTTAGCAGCTGAGGGCTTTAACCACTGAGCCACCAAGGCTATGTATGCATATAGCCTATATAGAATTAGATTTTGTTATATATTTTTGCTCTCTCTCTATAGAGAGAGAGATAGGAGTATGTGCTCATTAAATCACTGTTGAATGATGTAAAGTCTTAGTTTTAGGTCTTTTCTTGGGCACTGTGATGGATTGAATTATTTCCCTCAAAAAGATACGTTGAAGTCTTAACCCGTGGCACCTGTGAGCGTGAGTTTGTTTGAAAATAGGGTCTTTGAAGATGTTATTAGTCAAGTTACCATAAAATCATACCAGATATTGTGGATGCTAATCCAATACTGACTGGCATCCTATAAAAAAGAAGAGGTTCAGAGACAGAGGGAAGAGGGCTATGTAACAACTGAGTTATGCTACCACTGCAAGCCTTTCCCCTGGAAACTTTAGAGAGAACACGACCCTGTCAACACACTGAATTCATACCACTAGCCTCAGAACTGTGAGACAATAAATTTTTGTTCTTAAACTCTTTCTAATTTGTGGTATTTTGTTAAGGCAGCCCTATGAAACTAATATGGCACCTTCAATCCGGGTGAGAAAGCTTGTTCAGAGATGAGAGTATTGGATGGGAAGCCAGAATTAACTTCTTTTGTGTCTAAAAATCCAAAATGATCCAACAGACAACCCAGGCTCATGGACATGCATGGGGAGAGTTGGAGAGTAAATGTCTCCTTCCCACTTCATAGGTATCTCAGATATTTTTTAGTCCTTGATTTTGCCTTGGAAGAAAAATATCAGAAAAATTTTCTCCTGGAGCTCTGCCCATTTTAAGCTCACCCTTTAACTTCTAATGTGGTTTGGCTTTTCTAATGACAGCTGTTCATTTCCAAATGGAGCTTCGCATTCCCTTGATGATCACTAGGACACCTTCTGATGTGGAAATATGTCATCTGGCAGTGATAGTGGCGGTTTCTTTAGCACGCTGTGTAAAAACCTTTTCTCTGAAGGATATAGATGGTGGTACTCAGCACCATACCCATGCTTTTACACTCTCTCTTGTACTGAAGAAAGGAGTCCTTGTGGTGCAGTGGTTAAGCAATCAGCTGCTAACCAAAAGGTCCAAGGTTCAAACCCACTAGCCACTCTGTGGGAGAAAAATATGGCAGTCAGCTTCCATAAAAATTACAGCCTTGGAAACCTTATGGTGTAGTTCTACTCTGTCCTATAGGGTCACTATGAGTCAGAATCAACTTGAGGGCAACTGGTTTGGTTGTTTGCTTATGTACTGAACGGGGAGGGACTGGAAACCATATATCCTCAAATCACTGTGAGTAGGGTTATCATTTGAGTTGAACGAAGAGGGGCATTTCTAAGAGATGTGGAAGACAACAGAGACATACTAAACTGTGCTGGTAGCAGCAGCAGACATGTGTTGGCATTGCCATATGGCAGACTTTTTCCCATGGCTTTCAGGGGTCCTTTGAAGATAACCCATTTCAAGACTTCAAGCAAACAAGATCATCAATGGGAGCTCCCAGAGTCTATAAGCATCATCCTAGATACAGTTACTTTGGTTCTGTAGGCATCTGAGATCACGGGTGATAGGTTCTCTATGACTCTGTACTTCCAGGTTCCCACATTACTCCCACAAATTTTCAATGGTTGTAAATGTCACTAAAAACCTGGTTAAATTGTATTCTATCATAAAAACAAAAAAAGCAAAAAACTTGAGTGGTTTAGGTTTTTCTGATTACCTCTAGCAGATATAATCTGTACCCAGGTATAATCTTTAAGGAAAAAGGTATGTCAGGAAACAAGACACAAGACCAGATTCCTGGGAATCATCCGGACTCAGCCTTTGAAGAAGTGTAAGATTATGTTTGTGTTGCGAGTAAAGATGAAAGTTGTTGGGGGCAGAATTAGTGGAAATATAAAAACTATTTGAAATTAAATTTTTATAACTGTTTTTAGTGGCAGGTAGAGTCTTAAACACTTGAGTATGGATTGTTTTATTTCTGTGATTCAGAAACCTTGGAGGAAAGATGAATTTCTTTAAACAAACAAACAACAACAGAAAAAAAACACGGGGATGAGAATGTGAAGTTTGTGGGATAAATTCAGAGAGCTGAATAGCTAAATTTACTTTGGGAAGGTAAGTCTGGTACTGCCATGAAAGGGGGTGAAAAATGAAACAAAACAAAGGAGTAACTCATACCTGCGTCATGGATGAAGAACAGATGTGTGAAGTTGTTTGCAATAGAGTGAACGTACATGATAAGTTTGTTTATTTCATACTTAATAAGATAATAACAAATAACAACAAGGCTGGTATTCTTTAAAACAAATTATGTGAATCAACCTGTTTAATTTACACAACAACTTTTTTGCATTATCTCCATTTACAGATGAGAAAACTATGGCACAAAAGAATTGTTGCCCTCTATATGACTGAATGAGACATAGCCTTAAGATCCAAAAGGATATTGATTACCACCTGTGATGATTAAGGTTTATGTGTCAACTTGGCTGGGCCATGATTCTCAGTGGTTTGGCATTTATGATGTAGTCTGGTAGCTATGTAATAACGTAATCACCTTCATGATGGGATTTGTTATGAGCAGCCATTGAGTTGAAAGGGAGTTTCTTTGGGGGTGTGACCTGCATCTAATATAGGTGGACTTTCTTGCAAAGCTCATTAGCTCTTGCTTGGTCTGGATCCTGCAGCTGGCTCTTGTTCATGTAACCTCAAGTTCTTGGGACTTGAGCTAGCAGCTTACTTGCTAATCGTGGGATCTGTCAGCTCCACAGCCTGCGAGCAAGAGGTCAGCTGTCTGACTTGCTGATCTAGGATTCACCAGACCCTGTAGTTACATGAGTCAGAAGCCTCCAGCCTGACCTACAGACTTGGGACTTTCCAGCCTCTACAACTGCATGAGCTATTTCCTTGATATAAATTTCTCTTTCTATATATATGTATATGTTTCACTGGTTTTGCTTCTCTAGAGAACTCAGCCTAAGACACCACTTAAATTTGATCATTTTTGTATCCCTAGCATTGTTGACTGGATGAAAGTGGCAGAGCTGGTATTCAAGCTGATGTTCAAGGTCAAAGTCATTGTTCTCTGCATGATGCTGTTCTTACATTAATGCAGCCTAGAAGCTTTAGTTATTTATTCATTTTTCTTCTAGACAACATTCTCTTTTATTTTTTAACTTTCCTTGGCAAGTTCTTTCTAATTTTCTGTGTTCCAACTCCTGCTTCTTTTTTAGATGCTAGCTACAATTGAGATAATTATCTCTAATGACATTTAGATTGTCTGACCCCACAAAAAGGTTTGTCTTTGTTCCTGATAGTGAGAATTGGTCATGCTATCTTCTTACTATTTGTTAAGAAAAAAATCTTAGGATATATATTTTGTTAAGAGTGCATCCTTTCACAAATCATGTAATATTAATAATGATAAATGAAGAAAGATTAGTGTGATTTACAAAAGCTTCTGAACATTTGTTTTCTATTCACAGGTTTCATATCTCCAATTAAAGGAACATAAAGATCTGAGGTTCTCAAAATAAAAAACATCTTCAAAACATTAAATTTCAAGTTCTCAGAGAAGCATTGACACTGTTATCTTGTAACAGTACAATTGCAGAAAGCCAGTGTTATTTTCTTTAATGATGGACATTCTATTAATAAAAGAGGATAAAATATAGTGACAAGAAAAGCTTCTTATTAAAGTTATGTTTGGAGGGAAGAGTGTGGGCCTGGGAAGGCTGCCATCCACCTAATAGAATGAGTTAGGAAAAAAAAAAAAATATATATATATATATATATATATATATATGTACTTTTTGTCCAAATGTAATTCCCTTATCACCTACAGTGTTTTTATTTACAGTGTAACTATTAGTAGTAGTGTTGGGAGATAAGATTAAATAATAGTCACTAATATAATGAAGTACAGAAAAGAGACTAGAAGAAACAAGTTTTATGTTTGAAAATCAATAAACTTCCCAGTATCTAGTAAATCCAGGGTTTTATGGTTGAGAAAACCGCAAGAAAACTAGATTATATAAAAATCAACTTTATTCATAAGAAAAATGTGGGGAAAGCAGTATCAAACATAATATTTACACAATTATGGGAGAGAAATCACACAACAATTTCCAACTCCTGCTATTTTGATTTTTAAAAGCATTGTGTAAATAAGCTAGCATGTTATTAGAATAGGGACTATTATTTGATTTAAGAAATTTAAACTTTAGAGGTAATTCTTATTCAAAACCAGATAACCGAGGAAGGCTTAAGAAAAGCTTGTTAGTCTTTTTAAGGACCAGAGAAAAAACAGCTATTTTCAATGCTGCCAAAGCACTCTGAAATGATTTTTATGGTGAAAAAAAAAACTTTATGAACCAATCTGGAAAATAAAAGTTTATGAGTTGAAAATTCTGCAGCACTTGTGGCACCAGGGACTTTTGACCCTATTACAGATTTTTTGCTATAACTATTGGGCAAGGGAGTAGTACATTTTACTTAGGGAAATGATCTGTACCTAGAGGGATAACCCCCAATATTAATACTTGAGTGGTTGTCCATTTTTTTCAAATTATTACCCTAAATCTAATTAATAAAATGCCCTTGAACATGATTTCCAAAATATGTAAAGATAATATCAAAGCCATTCAACTATTCTTCAATGTACTATAATTTCATTATAAAATTATTTATTGTATTATTTCAAGCATTAAGTAAACAATATTAAGTTCCATGTGAATCAATGTTTATTCAATCTTCTGAAATCAATATGAACATAGTAATATATATAGAAAATAAACTATAGAAATGGAAAATATGTCTAAAGGAATTGAAACTTAAGGTTTGATACATTTTGGATTGATACAAGAAACAAGCTTTTACACTAAAATGCATTGTCAGGAAAAAACAAAAATGGAAAATTACCAGCTTTTCTGCTTGGAAGGATCTCAGAGCCAAAAGCATTTCCAGTCATCAAGGATAAGAGAGCTGACCTTAAAACTGATTTACAGGGCAGTCCTCATTTCTTTACAGGATTTTATGACCATTTATATAGCTTTCATACCTTTGGCACCAAAATGGCAATGGTAGAATTGCCCTTTTTAAAAAATGTATTTTTACTCATTTCAAAACAGAAATGAGTTCAGACACATAGTTACAAAGTTAAAAAAATAATAAGAGAAAAGATACAGAATTCTGGAAATAAAGGCATTATAGTACATTAATAAAAAGTTATATAAAATGCAATAATATAATAAAGTTAGGAAAAATACAAGTAAAATGTCTCAATAAACTATAAGAATACATGGTTTAGAGTTAGAATACTAATGCTTTTTAATTTTTTTTCTGAATCCAGATGATTAATATCTAGTTAGTAGAGAAATACCTTCTTTAAGAATGTAGATGACATATAAGAAGAAGAAAAAATTTCTAGTTTCTATCTTTCCTAAGGACAAAGGAAGAATTTTTGATCAAGGATGTACTTATTAAACTTAAACATCCGTTGAGAACTCAACTCTGCTTTGTGAGCAATTATATACTAACATCATGAAAACACATCCATTTATAAAACTCTTAAGGATACTTAACTTCAATAGCAATACTAAACAAAATATGTAGTTCATGTGTGATATGGTGTTGCTAAAAAAATTACAGGTGAATTCGTTGGAGGATAATATTTATATAATATATAAATGGTGCAAATTTGTGAAAAAAATGATAAGGACATAGGTCATGAATGAATCCTTACCATTTGCTGTGTACTATAGTACTATGTACTATGGTACTGTGAAGTGTTTAAAAATATGTATCTTGGCGCACATTTTGTTTAAATGCAGAATTTTGCAAATAGTGTTGTAAGAAGAAGTTGGCGCTTAATTTGATGTATATCAAAAAGTTCTAGTTGGAAGAGGGAGTGCATGAGCTGTTTAAACAGAAACCACCAAGTAGAAAACTAAGTTAACCTATTGACAGCAGAGAAGGTGGCTACCTCTACCACATCAGAGAGAGATGACTGAATAAAGTGTAGAGACCTTCCCATAAACGTATCTTGAGCTGTTGTCTTTTGTATATGCCTTACAATAACAGGAAAAAAATCAATTGATTTCTATATACATCGTGATTATTTAAGGGAGTAAAGAGTGGGCTTGTTAATTATATGTTCCTTTTACCCTGGTGGCGTAGTGGGTAAGAGATCGGCTGCTAACCAGAAGGTCGGCAGTTCGAATCCAAGCGCTCCTTGGAAACCTTATGCAGCAGTTCTACTCTGTCCTATAGAGCTACTATGAGTCAGAATCGACTCACAGCAACGGTTTTTTTTTTTGTTGTTGTTGTTGTTTGTTTGTTTCATTTTGAGAGGTGTGTGTGCGTGCGTGTGTCTTTTTTCCTCCATACTTCTTGGGCTCATGTTTGCAAGCTCAGGAGCTTGGGCTGGGATTGCACTAAAGTGTTCCCCATAATTATATATATAAAGAGAATGCATTGATATTGAGTGAGAAAAGATATTATGAACCCAGGCAAGAAGCATTTGGAAAAGAGTCAGAGAGAACTGCTGAGAAGGGGATAACAAGAATATACATACCTAAAAGGGATTTAATATACTTATCTCATATAACTATTTATATCTAATGGGATTTTCTTGTGAATTTTTATGTAAGGTAAACATTTTCAGGAAATTAGAGTGTGGTGCTCAGTATAAAAGCAAAATAAGATAGGTAGACACAGAAGTCAGAGGACATCAGAGTAGTGATATCTAGGTTATGGTAAGATAATATTGAAGAGACCTGAATAATTTCTACAGGACACTAATCAAAAACCATGATGGTTAGCAAATGCCAATATATATTTTTGATGTTGTCTAGACTACAGAAACATTTCTTTTGAACTTGTAGAGAGTGAAAAATGTAAACAATACATTCAATTCTGAATTTATTTGCATCACTGAGTTAAACTCTTAAAATGTAATGTCCTTTTTTCCTTTTTGGGTATTTCAGATATTATTTTAGATTCATCAAATTGGGCTAAGGCTTTAGTCTTTTTATCCATTCAAACAAGGTAAATTATTCTAATAAATAAAAAAAGCTCAAATAAATTATCTTAATTAATGGATTTTATCAATCAATAAACATAAAAGGACATACGCAAAAAATTTTAAGTGGATATTGAACTATTAAATATCTCACATTTTATAAACGTATGTTTTCTTCAAAACTATTTAAACCATGATTTTCCTATAAAGAGCTTTATAAAATTATCATTTATGATTCAAACACAAATCAGAAAGCTCTTTATGGATATTCCATATCAACAGTTTAAAGACAGATAAATGGAAATGCTTATCTTTGTCCACCATGCATCTGTCAGTTTTCTGTACTGTGGTGGCTTATGTGTTCCTGTGATACTGGAAGATTTGCCATCGGTATTTCAAATACCAGTAAGGTCACCTTGGTGGACAGGCTTCAGTGGAGCTTCCAGACTAAGACAGACTAGGAAGAAGGACCTGGCAGTCTACTTCTGAAAAAAATTGACCAGTAAAAACCTTATGAATAGCAATTTGCTGCAAAAGACTTCTTTAAATTGTTAAAAAGCAAAGATGTCACTCTGAGGACTAAGGTGCACCTGACCCAAGTCATGATATTTTCAATTGCCTCATACGCACGCAAAAGCTGGACAAAGAATAAGGAAAACTAAAGAAGAATTGATGCCTTTGAGTTATTGTGTTGATGAAGAATATTGAATATACCATGGACTGCCAGAAGAATGAACAAGTCTGTCTTGGAAGAAATACATCCAGAGTACTCCTTGGAAGCGAGGATGGTGAGACTTCATCTCTTGTACTTTGGACATGTTATAAGGAGAGACCAGTCCCTGAAGAAGAACATCATGCTAGGTAAAGTAAAGGGTCAGTGAAAAGAGGAAGATTCTTGACAAGATGGATTGACACAGTGGCTGCAACAATGGGCTCAAACATAGCAACAATCGTGAGGATGGTACAGGACCAGGCAGTGTTTTCGTTCTGTTGTACATAGGGTCACTATGAGTCAAAACCGACTTGACAGCACCTAACAACAACAAAATACATAATTTTGTTACAGAAGAATAATGCTTTCACCTCCTGCCAACAAGGGGAAATATCAACAGACTTTGGGTCCCCTTCTTGGAAAGTAATCCTACAGAAATTATAGATGTGTAGATGCTTATAAATTTCATGAACTAAACTCTTGCTCATTTACCTTAGCTAACTGGACCAATAAGCAACATCATGATAAATGCAGAAAGGACTGAAGTTGTCAAGGATATTATTTTACTTGAATCCACAATTAACACCCATGGAAGCAGCAGTGAAGAAATCAAAAGACACCCTGCATTGGGCAAATCTGCTGCAAAAGAACTCTTTAAAGTGCTGAAAAGCAAAGATGTCACCTTGAGGACTAAGGTGCACCTGACCCAAGTCATGATATTTTCAATTGCCTCATATGCATGCAAAAGCTGGACAAAGAATAAGGAAAACTAAAGAAGAATTGATGCCTTTGAATTATTGTGTTGATGAAGAATATTGAATATACCATGGACTGCCAGAAGAATGAACAAGTCTGTCTTGGAAGAAACACATCCAGAGTGCTCCTTGGAAGCGAGGATGGCGAGACTTCATCTCACATAGTTTGGACATGTTATCAGGAGGAATTAGTCCCTGGAGAAGGACATCATGCTTGGTAAAGTAGAGGGTCAGCGAAAAAGAGGAAGACCGATTGACACAGTGGCTGCAACAATGGGCTCAAGCATAGCAATAATCGTGGAGATGGTGCGGGACCAGGTAGTGTTTCCTTCTGTTCTACATAGGGTCGCTATGAGTCGAAATTGACTTGACAGCACCTAACAACAACAAAAAATTTGCTTACACATTGTTCTTAGTTCCTTTTAGTAAAGTTTAAAATACAGTAAAACCTGCAAAAGCTGGAAACTGTGTAAAGCGGAAAGCTGTCAGAGAAGGAAAACAAATATTTTTCACTAATAGCAACAGAAAAGTGGTAAGACTGTGCCTTATCAAAGGTGAAAAACTTGCAAGATCTGGAAAAACAGGATAGTGTCATTGAGTTTCTGCTCTCACAGGTTTCACTGTACATGTGTTCAGTTAGCTCACTACAGCCTTGCTAAGAGTTTATAATGAAAGAGAGTTACAGAGCAAATTTTGTCATCATCACAGACATTTTTCAAGCAAATATTTATGTGTAAATAGGTACAAAAATATTCACAAAATTTGTTTTGCAAAGCCTGTTAAGGTCCAAGTCTGCTATTCTTTAAGATGCTTCAGCCATCAACTTGTAGGAAGTATTCACTGAAAGCAAAAGAGATAGCATTTTACTTTTACGGTTAACACGAGGAAAGGAAGAACCTTCCATTCTAATAGCTGGACTCAAGATCATTTAAGGATTAAGCCTCACATGCCATTCATAAATATATATAGGCTGCAGCCTTTGTTAGATATGTATATCCTGCTCATACAAGTATACACAGGGCATCTAAAATATTTCAGCCAATATTTATAACTTGAATCATTAAAATTTTGCTAACGAGTCTCATATAGAACATTTACAATGCTAATTAATAAACCACTAATTTCACCAGTAAAAAGCTATTCATTCTCTTCACTATGCTAATTAGCAACATTACTGGTATTGATCAGAGATTAGAGTAGTTGAAATGTTTGTAGGAGTCAGATTTGGAGCTTAGACTTTCTAGTAATTCACCCCTAGCATGTGAATTCCTGAGTACACTACTAGTCAATCTGAATTATACTTTAATTACCCCCCTCCACACATACACCAACACACACAAACACACTTCATAACACACTGTCTGTGGGAAACCTTTTAAAAAATTTTCCTGAAAAATTATAAACCATAAAAACTCTGAGTAAACCCTACAGTAGCCACTGACACTGTTGAACTGTGTATTTGTTGGAAGTAGGGTTGGGAAGGGAGAGGCAGGCTAAAGCCTGGTGAAGAGAGAAGTCAGAAGCAGTACTAAGAAGACAGTAGAGGAAAGCTTTTTAAATTCTGATCATGCTGCTCTCTTGTATACCTTTTTTACTGTAATGGTCAAGCCCCATATTAAAGAAATCAGCAGCAATTCCTTCCGAAGAAGACAGATATCAAGAAAGCCCTGCTGGGGTAAAGAATCGAAAAAGGGCTGGTGGATTGAAATGTGGGTGTGAGTCTTTACCACTTCTCTCTAAGTTCTTAAAAGTGAAATTCTGACTGCAGAAATTGCCTGATTGGATAATATCAAGCAGAAGTGTTCAAATGTGCCTCTGTGTGGATGGACTTTCAGTTTCAGCTCTGATATACAAAGAGCTTAGAAATGATTTTCATCATTACAATAAAAAGTTGGGCAAACCAAGAATTAATGACCTTTCTTGGACCCATCAGAGAACTGAGGTTGCAGATCAAACTACCTTCCTGAACTCCAGAGAAACAGGCAATCCGGAGAGATACAGCAATTGAGATCTGCTTACATATAGCAGAAACCACTGCAGCCATAAACTGGGTATTAAATCGTTATTTTGGAAAAATAAAATTAATAGAGAATGAATTTGGAGTAGCACCAGTGTGAGAAACGCCATGAGAGTTAAAAACTCCAGGCTTCAGTATTGGGGGCACCTCATTTTGCAGGCTTTCTGTGGAGAAATCTCATCAGTTACTCATGATAAGAATCTGAGAACCATCCATTCCTGGCACTGTCAAGTTAAACGAAGGAGGAACCATTGTGAAATATACCCAGAGCCTTCAGCATAACAAAGGCCCCCAGGAGGAAAACTTTATCAAGGTATAACTCTAAAACATTATATCAGTTGGAAAAGGAAATTTCTCCTCAGTCCAACCTCCCTCCAGCCTTCCTTCTCACCTAATGGGGAGAAAAGAAGAAGAAAAAAAACTGGTCAACAGGAGTAGGTGCTTCAATAAAATATATTTGGAGCCAGGAAAGAGAAAAAAAAAAAAAAAAAATGTCATTGGAGAACTATTTGTAAAGGTCACAGCCTAGAGACACAGGCCCACTAAAAGACTGAGATTTAAAGAGACGGTTACAGAGTGCTCCTCGTCCTCCACACCAAAAATCTTCAGTGTAATAACAGTGGATTACAGCTAATGAAGTAGGAGGACACACTCTTTCTTAGGTGGAATACATAGAGAAGCCTAAAGTCAAGAGGGAAGACAAAAACAAAGATGCTTGAGGAATCTGAAGCTTCTGGGGCCTAGAGCTACAAATACCATTAAACACAACCAAACTCATAACCAGATTAACCTAACTCCTCACACTGAATACCTCAGTTTCTATTACCCAATAAAACATGTCCAGGTGTGAACAAAATATTACATGGTTTGTCAAAACGCAAGAAAACACACTCTGAGGAGATAAAGCATGCATGAGAACCAGAATCAAATATGCCACAGATGTTGGAATTATCAGAAAAGCAATTTAACTAAGTGTGATTATTATGTTAAAGATTCTAATGATAAAGCAGACAACATGGAATAACAGATGGGTAATGTAAGCAGAGATAGAAACTAAGAAAAAATAAAAAGGAAATGCTAGGAAACATACACAGTAAGATAATGAAGAATGCCTTCAATGTGTTTATCAGTAGACTCAACAAAGCCAAGGAAAGAATTAGTGACCTTGAAAATAGGTCAATAGAAACTTTCCTAACTGAAATAGCAAGAGATAAAAAGAATGAAATAGAGTGAAAATAACATCCAAGGACCGTGGGACATTATCAAAAGGGATAATGTACATGTAACTGGAATTCTAAAAGAAAAGAAAGAACAGAGCAGAAAAAATAATTGGTGTAATAATGGCTAAGAACATTCAAAAATTAATGAAGGACACAAAATTATAGATACAGGAAGCACAGAAAGAGCACCAAGCAGGAAATACCCCACTCCATAATATCCCACACACATAAGCATATAACATTCAAACTGAAGAAAATGAAGGAAAAAGAGAAAATCTTGAAGATGCCAGGTGGAGAAAAGATACTTTCCTTATAAAGAAATAAGGGTATGAATTACAGCTGACTTCTCATCAGAAATCAGGTAAGCAAAAAGAGAGTGAATTACAATATTTAAATTGTTGAAAGAAAGAAAAATAAAATCAACCTAAAATTCAATTGCCAACAAAATATTGGCAAATAGACTCTGTGATGGTTAACGATTGTGTGTCAACTTGGCTGGACCATGATACTTAGTGTTTTGGCAGTCTTATAATGTGATCACTTCGCTATTGAGATATGATATGTGATCACCTCCATGGTGGGATCTGCTGTGAGTAGCCAATCGGTTGAAAGAGCGTGTCCTTGGGCATGTGACCTGCATCGAATATAAGCAGACATTCTGGCAAGACTCGGGACATTTTGCTTGTGCTGGATCCTGTAGCTGGCTCCTGTTCATCTGACCTCCAGTTCTTGGGACTTGAACTAGAAGCTTACCTGTGGTCTTGCCCACTGATCTTAGGATTCATCAATGTTTGCAGCCTGTGAGCTAGAGCCCTGCCAATCTTGGGTTCACCAGCCCCTGCAGCTACGTGAATCAGGAGAAGTCTCTATCCTGACCCACGGACTTGGGATGTTCCAGCCTCTGCAATCGTGTGGGCCATTTTCTTGATATAAATCTCTCTCTATATATATTTATACACTTTACTAGTTTGCTTCTCTAGAGAACCCAGCATAAGATAGATTCCAATGGTGTGTAAACACTACTAGTCACTATTAGTCAGTCTAAATTATTGATCATGACCAAGTAGAATTCACTTTAGGTACGCATGAGTGGTTCAAAATATGAAACTTAATCAATGTAATTCACCATTTCAACAGGCTAAAGAAGAAAAAACATATGATCAAATCAATTGACAAAAAATAAGCTTCTGACAATATCCAACACTCCTTCATAATAAGAAGTCTTAGGAAACTAGAAATAGAGAGAAATGTCTTCATTTTGATAAAAAATATCTACACAAAATCCACAGCTAACATTATAATGGTAAGAGACTGAATGCTTCCCCCCATCCCAACCAAGATAAGGAGAAAGGTAAGGATGCCCTCTCTCACCACTCTTTCTGGAGGTCCTTGCTAGTGTTATAAGAAAATAAAAACAGGTTCTGATCTGGTTCCACAGGTTTTAGGTGTTTTAGAAAGTTTTAAGGCTTGGTGGGGTTGGCTCAGAGAATCACCTTATTGTTCAAATCCTTTAATTTCCAATGAGTCTCTTATTAGGGAGCTTACATGCAATGCAAATTTTCCCTCTCCTTCCCACCCCTGCCTTTTTTTTTTTTTTTAAAGTATTTTTTTTTGGTGGCTGCAGAGTATTCTCTTGTAGGGAACATTTTCCTGGCTGCCCACAGAAAGATATTAAAACTCTGAAGCAGCGGACCACCTTCAGCAAAAGTCAGGTGCCTCTCTCTTTCTCTATATATATAGTACTTTAGATGAAGGTTTACAAACAGTTTCTCATTAAACAGTCAGTACGCATATTGTTTTATGACACTGGTTAACAACCCCACTATATGTCAACACTCTCCCTTCTTGACCTTGGAGGACCCTTTATTTCGTGAAAATTTACATAGTCAAAGTTACACCATTTCAAAAGTTTCAGTGACATCAACTATATTCTTTCAGTTGTGCTACTATTCTCACTATCTTTTTCCAAATTATTCCATCACCACTATCTTCAACTTACTGCCCCCTAGGCTTCCCATCAAACCTTTTGAGTTGCTGTTGTCAATTTGATCTCACGTAGATAATTCTTTTTTTCTGTACCTTAGGTGAAGGTTTGCAGAACAAATAGTTTCTCATTAAACAGTTAGTACACATATTGCCTTATGACAATTGTTAACAACCCCATGACATGTCAACACTGTCCCTTCTCAACCTTGGGTTCCGTATCACCAGCTTTCCTGTCCCCTACTGCCTTCTAGTCCTTGCCCCTGGAATGCTGTGCCTCATTAGTCCCGTTTTGTTTTATGAGGCTGTCCAATACCCGGCTGAACAGTGAACTTCAGGAGTGACTTCACCACAGAGCTAACAGGGTGTCAGGGGGCCATACTCTTGGGGTTTCTCCAGTCTGTCAGCTCAGTAAATCTGGTCTTTTTTTGTGAGTTAGAATTTTGTTTTACATCCTTTTCCAGCTCTGTCCAGGACCCTCTGTTGTGATTCTGGTCAGAGCAGTCAGTGGTGGTAGCTGGGTACCATCTAGCTGTACTGGACTCAGTCTGTGGTCCATTAGTCCTTTGGACTAATCTTTTCCTTGTGTCTTGTTCTCTTCATTCTCCCTTGCTGCTGAAGGGGTGAGACCAGTGGAGTATCTTAGATGGCTGCTCACAGGCTTTTAAGACCCCAGACGCTACTCACCAAGATAGAATGTAGAACATTGTCTTTATAAACTGTGTTATGCCAATTGAGCTAGATGTTCTCTGCGCAGCAATTCAGTCCCTCAGGGAGTTTGGAAGTGTCTGTGGAGCTTCCATGACCTTTCCTTGTGCAAGTTGTGCTGGCTTCCCAGTATTGCGTACTGTATTACCCTTCACCAAAGTTACCACTTATCTATTGTCTATTTAGTTCCCCCCAAACCCGTCCAATCTTGTAACCAACAAAGATTGTTTCTTCTTGTGTGTAAACTTTTACTTGAGTTTTTACAGTAGAGGTCTCTTACAATATTTGTCCTTTTGTGATTGACTTATTTCACTCAGCATAATGTCCTCCAGTTTCATCCATGTTATGAGATGCTTCACAGATTCATCCCTGTTCTTTATCATTGCATAATACTCCATTGTGTGTATGTACCATAGTTTGTTTATCCATTCTTCTGTTGATGGGCATCTAGGTTGTTTCCATCTTTTTGATATTGTGAACAGTGCTGCAATGAATAGGGGTGTGCATATGTCCATTTGTGTAATGGCTCTTATTTCTCTAGGATGTATTCCTAGGAGTGGGATTGCATTTTGTATTGCTTTTGTTTTGTTTGTTTTGTTTTTGTGGTGCTGATGTTTTCCTTGTTCCTCTTACTCTCCTGTGCTGAGTTCCTTTCGTTTGTGGATTTTTTTTATTTCTTTTGTTTTTGTAGGTTTTGTTTTTACTGAAACTTTATGTTTTTCTTCTTTATTTTGATGAGTAGTTTGTTAACTTTCTTTGTGGTTACCTTGAAATTTACCCATATCTTCCTAGATTTGAACCAGTCTATTATTACTTGATATCGCCTTGCCTTCCTCTCCATTAGAAGGTTCTATATCTACACCGATGATGATGCTGTTGTTATTTACAGATTAACCTCTCTGGTTCCCTTTTGTAATGCTTTCAGTTTTGCATAGTCCCTAAGAGTTCATTTCCTAGGTTGGTATCTGGCTAGTACAATCCTGTGTCCTATATTCAGCCTGTGGTCTGATGTTGTTTGTTCTCAGATCAAAGGACTCACTTTAATAATTCTTGTAAGTTTGGTTTGGTTTTTATGTGGTTCCTTAATTTCTGTTTATCTGGAAATGACCTAATTTCACTGTCATATTTGAAAGAGAGTTTTGTAGGATATATTATTCTTGGCTGGCAATTTTTTTCTTTCAAGGTTTTATATATGTCATTCCATTGTCTTTTTGTCTGCACGGCTTCTGCTGAATAATCCAAGCATAGTCTTACTGTTTCTCCTCTGTATGTGACTTTTTGTTTTCTTGAGCTGCTTTCAGGATTGTTTGTTTGTCTTTTGTTTTAGCGAGTGTGATTATGATATGCTTTGGTGATTTTCTTTTTGGGTGTATCCTATACGGGGTTTGTTAAGCTTCTTGGATGGTCAGGTTTTCATCTTTCATGACATTGGGTAAGTTTTCTGTCAGCAATTCTTCATTGATCCTCTCTGTGTTTTCTGTTTTCTCCTCCTGTTCTGGAACTCCAATCACTCACAGATTTTTGCTTTTGATTGTGTGCTACATAATTCTCAGGGTTTCTTCATTCTTCTTCGTTCTTTTTTCTGATTTTGCCTCAGAGTTGTATCCAAGTGTTTGTCTTCAATTTCACTGATCCTATCTACCATCATTTCAAACTTGCTCCTCAGTCCTTCTATGACACTGTTCATTTCTGAAATCTTGTTGTTTATCTTTTGGACTTCTAATTGTTGTTTATCTTTTGGATTTCGATTGTTGTTTTTGTATGATTTCTAGTTGTGAATTTATTTTAGCATTTTTTTCCTGTATTATTTTCTTGAATTCTTCCATTTATTTTGTCTGTATTTTCCAGGAATTTATCTGCCTTTTCCATGAATTTGCTTGTTTTTTCCTCAGTTTTGTCTGCTTTTTCCTTCGGCTCTTGGATAATTGTGAATATTAGAGATATGAATTTTCTATCAGGTATAGTGCCTTTTCTTCTACTGGAAAGTTGTTTGGTGTTTTATTTTGGATGCCTACTAGAACCATCCTGTTCTGTTTTTGTAAATGTTTTGATATTGTCTGCTGTCTTTGGGGAATTCAGTGGTTATTTTCCTCATTTACTGATTGTAGATTTGTTTGTTTCATCCTAATTTTTTGTTTTATTTGGTTATGTCTGAGCAGGTGAGCTGTGTGTTCTTTGTTGTTTGCTTGTCTGTGGACATGATACTTTTCACCTCCTTCTCCAATGGGCAGGGTCAGTCACTCAGGTATAGTAGAGCAGGGCAGGTCCAGCTGAAGGGGAGTTGCTGGGATGGGTTGTTTGTGGCATGTGCCAGGGTTGACAGTGTTGACTGGGAATCAGTGCAAGGCAGTTTCCAGTAGGCTGTGCCTGTGCTGCTTGGGAGTGTGATGTTCAGTGCATTGTGCAGATAGGCAGGAAGGAGGGGGTAGATTGTGATGTGTGGAGCTAAGACGGGTATGGGAAAGGTGAGAGAGAGGAGAGAGGAACAGGAGCCAAAAACAAACAAACAGACAAAAAAGAGTGCTAAGGGAGCTTGCTATTGGAGTGGAGAGTTGAGAGACTGGGAAATGGGGAAAAACAAAAATGAAAAAAAGAAGAAAAAGGGTAAAAGAAAAGAATGAATAAATCGAGAGACTGGAAATGAAGAAAGATAAAAAGGGAATAAGAGAGAGGAGAAAACAAAACAAAGAAACAAACAAAAAAAACAAAACCAAAAAAATAAAGAAGAAAGAAATGCCCCCAGGGATGTCCCTGTGCGTCTATGCAGAGTAAGGGAGTAGCTTCTAAGCTGTGCAGTACTGCTTGGCTAGAAGGGACTCCCAAGCAGAGAAAAGAAAAAGAAAACAAACAAATCAAAACAGAACAAAGCAGAACAAATAAACAAAAATCCCGGGGGTTCCCACCCACATGGCAGCACGGGCCAAGAAGCAGTTTCACAGTCGAGCAGTGTCTCGCAGCCTTTCAAGAAGAAGCAAACATGGCACATGGAGCTAGGTGTTTGAGAGAAAGGAGGGGGAGTATTGAGAGGTAAGGAAGAAATCTAAAGAAGCAGAAAAAAGCAACACCAGCAGCCAACAAAAGGCACTCAGGGAGACAGCCAGTGCGGGCGGGTGGAATCTAAGTGACACTAGGGTGAAGCTGGTGCTTCCCAGCCAAGAGACTGTGGCTGCAGGAAGCAGAGGAGGCTAAGTGGGGGTGAAGAAGGGTGGGGGTGGGAAAGCATATATCGCTGGTTACCGGTTGTTCTGTCTCCTGCTGGAAGCTCCGGGAAACGGCTTTCCTGTACCCCCTGTTTGCTGATTTTCGATAGGAGTCCAAGATGGTGGATATGTGCTGCATTAGCTGATAGGGTACCTCTGCATATATCTCTCTTCACTTTCTGTTCTCTGTCAGTTTCTTATTCCATTCGGTGCTTGACTGAGTTCTTTATCTCTTTATTTGATGGTTAGGGTTACAGAATTGCCGTTTTCTCTGTTTGGCTTAGTTTTTCAGATGTTTACTGTGGAGGGACAGTGTGGTGCTTCTGTCTATAGTGCCTTGTTTCCTGAAAGTCTGAACTCTTTAAACTTTTAATAACAATGTTCTCACTTTGATGACTAAGGTGCAACTGACCCAAGCCATGGTCTTTTCAATTTTTCATACGAAAGCTGGACAATGGAAAAGGAACACAGGAGAACTGATACATTTGAAACAACAATGACATTCTTGAAAGACAAAACTACAGAGGCATTAAGCAGATCAGATCAGAGGTTACCAGGAGTTTGGGGAGGGTTGAGAGTTGAACTGAAGAAGTGCAGGTGAGGTGATTTTTTAGTGTGCTGATGCTGTTCTGTATGATACTGTAATAGTGGACTCATGAATCTATGCATTTATTGAAACTCAGCCCAAAGAGTGGATCTTAATTGTGATCCATTATTTAGGAGGTCGGGGGATCCCAGTATGAAATGCAAACTGGGACAAAGAATGTAACTGTATTACAAATGTTTGGAATATTCTTACTGAATGGGTGGGGAGGGAGGTATTGACCTAAGTAACTTTGGAAATAAATGAAGACTATAACACTAAATGTGAAATAAATTGTATTCTCATTGATAACATTGTTTTCCATGGAGTTACCTGTTAACAATGTATACTGAAATTAAACAATTACGTAATTGGATGGTGTGTTGTGGGAGCCAGGCTTCTTACTATTGAAGTGAGATGTTACAGACAGGCAAGGAGAAAAGATTAGAATGATTGTCTGGTAATGGATTATACTGGGAGAAAACAATATGAAATCCTATTTAGCTTAGTATGGATAGGAATGACTATGTATTGAAATATATGTATACACACACATATATATACTCTGGTTAAAATAGATGGCACATCAGAAGCAATGATCAGACCTAACACCCGGATCTTGGTTTCTGACAGTATTCTCCAATAAAAGGGTTTCTTGGAAAAACGGTTGATTCTAGCGCATGGGTAGGAGGATACAAGATGAGCGGAAAGTACTTCTGGTGTCAGAAATTAAGAAAGTACTCCAAAAAAAAAAAAAGTAAATAAATAAAACCCACAACGAAGGGGCTATGTCAGAGGGACACAGGGCTAATTGAAAAAACTCTCAACTGCAATTTCGAATGTAAGAAGACAATGTTTTTTTTATTTTTTTGGACTTAAAATTAACATTTAATCAAATTTTCATTTAATTATGAGCACCTCATAAAAATGTCATCAGACATACAATTCATCACAGGTTTGCCACATAAAAATTCATGTTGGGAATACTTTAGAGGGCATATATAAATATTCAGAGAAAAAAAAGGAAATACTTGAAGAGATATAGAAAATAAGAGTGATCATATTTCTTGGAATTTAATAGTTTTTGTAAACCAGTTTATTGTTTTCAAGGACGAAAGAATGTGCAATAATATTCAATAACGTGTCTCATTTGTCTGCTAAATGAGAAATTGTGAACATTCTAGATTTCTATTTTTGTGACAATACATATATGATGTTGACTACTTAAGTAGTCAATTGGTGTAAATGAACATAAATAATTGTCTTGTAGTGCAATGAACAAAGTACAAAAATTAGAATGCATGATTATTTATCCAACAGAGAAAATTTGGTCTTTTTAATTCAAAGCAAGAAAGGAGTTATACAAGGTAATAAAAATAGTATGGTAAAGAGAAAACATGATATAACATCATAAGAAATCTCAATAATATTCTGTCATGTGCAGTGCAAATGAGTTAAACTCACAAATTAAAATTAAAAAAATCTTTTCATATTTGATAAAGAAACACGATTCACATCTATGCTATGTTAAATAGACAAGAACACACATTTAAAAACACATATACACACAGAGTAAAGGATTGGGAGATGGGAAATGACATATAAGGAAAAGACAAAAAAATTTAGTGGTCAAAGAGTGGTATTATGTACTGTAAAAAAAGGCAACAGAGCAAAAAATATATGCGTCAAAGGCATTTCTGCAAAGATCCACAGAATATTATTCAGAGCTGAAAAAACTGTCGAAAGAGTTAGAAAAATAAACAATTATAAGATATGTTTTTGACAGAAACTGATAGATAAAGCATTTAAAAATTAAATGGAGCAAGAATTTAATTAACACAAATAATTTTTTGTGTGCACACACAATATATAAAACATGCATAGGGCAATAATAAAATGAATAAATATATCATATATTTGGCAGAAAAATGTTCACAAAAGATCAATAGTATTCCATCTATATTTTATGGGCATAATGAGAAAAATTAGAAGTTAATCTAAAATGGATAAATTTAAAATGATTGGAAACTACTGTATTACCAGATAATTCTTGGACCACAAAATAAATAACAAAAGCATTTAAGGCAAATATAAAACCAAGCATAAAAACTATTCTAAGGTGTTAAAGGTTTCAAGCAAAATATAAATAAGGTATTTGTTAAATAAAAGGTATAAAGCACTGGACTATAAAAGTATTCATTTAAAAATATATTCATTTATTCATATGTCAAAAATATCCTAAACATTTTAAAAGGCATAAGAGCATATAAAACATTACTGGAAGATTTTCACAGGTAGATTGTGAAAGCTCGTTGTCATTCCTATTCCAAAATACAGTTTGATATGATGAAAATTAAAAATATTTTTACTTTCATAGTATTTATTACATGCACATTTGCATTTCAATAAATTGAATTGTTGAGCAGCTTGATAGATTTTTTTTAATAATGCACAGTGATAAATATCAAACATTTCTAAATAAAACATGCCCCCCAAAAAAGATGATCTCAATTCCTTAATTTTCAGTGTATTTATTTTAATTTGGGGGGTATTTTTATCAATTTTCATAATCATTTTTTTCAATTGTATGAAATAAAATTTTAATTTACTAACATTTCAAAGAAATGTGTTGTTCTTTCTTTTAATTAAGCACATCACACTGCACTGGAATTCATTCAGCTGTTTTTCTTTGTATGCTTTCTATTGCTCACACTCCTATAAAGTCCTTTCTCAAAGATAAAAGAATTTCCTTCCAATTGGCCGCATGGGGTGCTGAGCAAGAAGAACTAAGGAACAGTTTTTCCTTTTATACCTACTGAAAAGTCTAGAGGGATAAAATGGAAAATTGGGGATAACAGGCCCTTTTATGTCTTATTTATATTTCTTAAGCTTTCCATGTCTTGTTTGAAGATATATGTTTGTGTTAGATATTCTTTTATAATGTTTTGCTATGTTCAAATATTTGTGCCAGACCACTTTATTTTTGCTGAAATTTTATATATAATGATGATGGCTTCTTATAATTTCCACAGTATGCCTTTTTATAGTTATGTCAATTCTAAAATGAGAAAGATAAAACGATTTGGCTCGTTTTTACTGAACGATGAAAATGGCTGTTGAGAAGCAGGAAAGTGTTCCACACAGCTGAGGCTATTGATTGTACCTAGGGCTGAAGTGGTAACAACAGTAAAAACTACACCGAGTGGGGAAAAATTATACTTCTGGTGGAAATAGTAAAATATTTGCTGGGATTTTTACTTGACAAGATTAATCCCTCTTATATAAAAGCTTCCAATTAGCTTTCAGTATTATCAGCACTACTGAGTTCACTCAGAATTCAAACTGAAAATTACCAATAGGAAATTTCCAGGGCGCCAAGACATTTTAATTATTTCGGGAATGAGAGATTTGCTGTGGCAATGAAAGTTGAAGTTATAGTAAAAGTCTCATGGGTTTACAGACAGCCTGAGAGATATCTAGCAAAAATGAAAGAAAGATATAACAAACAGCAATATACCAGCTGCATTGGATTTGAAATATAAACTTTATATCCTTCCAGAATTAACATCTCAATTAAATAAGGTACATCTTTTAAAAAAAGGTAAATTTTATTATTAACCTTCTACAAGCATCAGATATTGGAAACTAAAAGTCTGAAAAATTTGTGGTTGAATTTATAGTAATTAATTATATAATCCTAATAATTAATTATATATTCATCCCTTAGCAAAAGAATGAGCTCTCAAACTGTTTGAAAGACAATTTCTGCTAGTTTTCTGGATCTTATACTCTTAAAAGCAAGGCAAACCTGTTTATGTTGAGCCAATTCTGACTCATGGAGATCCCATGTGTTACAGAATAGAATTGCTCCATAAGGTTTTCTTGGCTGTAATCTTTATAGAAGCAGATCACCAGGCCTTTCTTCCATGGCACTGCTAGGTGGCCTGAACTGCCAACCTTTCAGTTAGTAGTCCAGTGCAAACTGTTTTTGCCACCCAGGGACCCTTCTTATGCTCTGCAACTGCCTCAAAATCACCTCCGTGCTTTATCTTCAACATGACTCTAGCAATTATTGCTGCTTTCTCCAGTACAACACAAACTGAAAGACGGAAAATTAAATTTTCCAGGCTCCCTTGTCTGTAGAAATTTGTACATATTCCACCAATGAAATACCTTCATCTGAAATTTGGAAGGTTGAAGAAAATATTTTAATAGGTTTCTTTTTCAATGAAACTCCGACTGATTTGGAAGTCAATCAAGATTTCACTTGATTTCATTGTAAAATTTGGCACCTTTATCAAATCCATCTTTCTTGCAAATTTATTCCTTTGTTTAAGTTTTTCAACAAATAGATATTGAAGATGTTGAACCCTTACTATGAATTTGGCACTATTCTAGGCATCTGGAATGCATTAGTAAACCTAACAAAAATGTCACTGCTCTTTCAGAGTTTATAAACTAGAATTTGAAGAAGGATGATTAATAATGCATTTTATTAAATTATGAAAGAAAAAGAAGTAAAGAAAGGTGAGCAGGATTATAAGTAGCAGGGGGTAGACTGCTGAGTAGTAAAGAATGCAGTCTGACTAGGCTTCACTGCAAAGTGATAATATAGCAAGTATTTTAACAAGGTGAGGGAATCAGCCATCAAAATTGCTAAGGAAAGAGTGTTCCAGGCAATGGGATTAACTAGTGTAAAGACCCTAAAGCAGGAAAATCACTGGTATATATGAACAGTGTCAAAGAGTCGTAGGTGGCTAGAGTAAAACGAGCACTGTGGAGAGTAGTTCAAGAGCATAGAGAAGGATAATGGAAGACTGGAGACCTTGAATGATGCAAACGGTTAACATGCTTGGCTGCTAACCAAAACGCTGGAGATTTGAGTCCACCTAGAGGTGCCTCAGATGAAACCCCTGGCAATCTACTTCAGAAAAATCAGCCACTGAAAACCCTATGGAACACAGTTCTACTGTAACACAGATGTGGTCACCATGAGTCGAAGTCGACTGGATGGCTACTAATAATGGAGAACTAAAGGACAAAGTGTTAGTAAATTATTTTAAAGACTTCAGGTTTTACTGTTAATGAGGAACTTTTACCAGGTTTGAGAAAAGACAGGCTAAAATATGCTAAAAGACTAATCTTTACTTAGCTGTTTAGAATAAATTGTTACTGGGCAAGAAGAGTAGCAAGGAGACCATTTATCAGTCTACTGAAGTATCCAGTCAACGGATGATGGTGGCTTGGACCATGGTGATTGCAGTGAAAATACTGTAATTTCAACATCAAGCTTGGGACAAAAGTCTTAAAATTATTTGAATTCAAATTTCTCATGATTAATATAAGTTGCTAGAAGATATTTGTTAAATCCAATCAATTCAGTCATCAATCACAATATATTAAGTCGGTTATTGAAAAACTCTGTGCTGTGCTGGGAATATTCATGTCAGAGGTGTTGCCGTTAAGGAACCTACAAATGATAGAGACTATAACAGTGGATATAATCAAAAACCCATTAGGATAAAATTATTGATTTTAGATCTTCTTTTTTAATGTAGGTAGTTATTGCTATGAACTTCTCTCTGCCCACTGCTTTGGCTGCATCCCCAAGTTCTGGTATGTTGTGTTTTCATTTTAATTTAATTCCAAGGATTTTTTAATTTCACTCTTGATTTCTTCCATGACACAAATTTTTTAAGTAGTCTGTTTTTTATTTCCCATGTACTTATTATTATTTTTCCTTAATATTCTTGTTATTGATTTTTTGCTTCATACTATTATGGTCAGAGAGATGCTTTGTATGATTTCAATTTGTTTAATTTTATTGAAGTTTGTCTTGTGGTATAAAATATAGTCTATTCTGGAGAATGATCTGTGTGTGTTGGAGAAGAATATGCATTGTGTTGTTGTTAAGTGATGTGTTCTATACATGCTTGTTAGGTCCAGTTGGTCAATAATGTTAGTTATGTCTTCTATGGCTTTATTAATTTTCTTTCTAGTTTTTCTATCTAACTTCAAAAGTGGTGTATTAGAATCTCCTACTATTATTGTAGATCTATCTAGTTCTCTCTTTAATTCTGTTAGAGTTTGCTTTATAAATTTTGAGGTTCTGGCATTGGGTACATACATATGTGTAGCTGTTATGTCTTCTTGGTGTATTGAACCTTTTATCATTATATAATACGGTTTTTTGTCTCTTTTAATGGATTTTGACTTAGTCTTTTTACCAATCTTGCTCTTTTTTTGGTTACTCTTTGCTTAATGTTTTTTTTTTCTTCCATTCTTTAATTTTTAGCATATTTATGTCTTTGTGTCTAAAGTGTGTCTCTTGTAGGGAACATATTGATGACTCCTGGGGTTTTTTTTTGTTGTTTGTTTGTTTTTTTTAATCCATTCTACCACTCTCTGTCTCTTGACTGGTTCATTTAATCTATTTACATTCAGTGTGGTTATCAGTAGGGAAGAATTTACGGTAGTCATTTTGTTATGGTTTTTTTGTGGTATTAATGATTTCTTTGCTCTTTACTTTCTGTTTTGTGTTATTTTTGTATGTGGGTTTTCTTTTCCTTTCCTTTATTATTGTTGTTTTTGTGTTTACTGAATCTTTTTTGTTTTTCTTCTTTATTTTGGTGAATAGATTTATTAATTATCTTTGCTTACCATGAGGTTTACTTTTAGTATCCTACATTTAAAACAATCTGTTATATCTTTAATATGCCTTTACTTCCTTACCATATGGTAGTTCTATAACTACACCAATAATTCCCCTTTTTTCTTTCGATGCTGTTATTGACTACAAATTTGTATCCTGGATACCCTGTAATCATTTTTTAATTCATTTTACTCTTGAGATGTTTTTATCTGGCTTGGTATCAAGGTAATACTGTCATATGTCTTTACCTCACTTTGTTGTTTGATGTTGTTGTTTTTTAATCTGAAGGACTCTCTTTAATGTTTCTTGTAGGGCTGGTCTAGTGGTTGAAAAGTCCCTTAATTTTTGCTTATGTGAAAATGTCTTTATTTCTCCCTCATGTTGCAATGACAATTTTGCAGGATATGTTTGATTGACAGTTTTCAGTTATTTATTTCAGAATTCTGTATATATCATCCCATTGCTATATTCCCTGTGTAGTATGTGATGAGAAGTCAGTTATAATCTTATTGGAACCCCTTTGTAGATGGTATTTCACTTTTCATGCACTGCTTTCAAATTTCTTTCCTTGTCCTTGGATCTGGAGAGATTGATTAGGACATGTCTTGACAATTTTCTCTTAGAGTCTGTCTTATTTGGAGTTCGTTGAGCTTCTTAAACGTAAATCTTGTCTTTTGAGATATTTGGGAAGTTCTCTGCTATTAATTTTTTAAAATAATATTTTATTGTGTTTTTGGTGAAGGTTTACACAGAAGTTTAGTTTCCCATTTAACACTTTCTAAACAAATTGTTCAGTGACATTGCTGACGTTATTCACAATGTGTGAACATTCTCATTATTTCTATTCTAGTTGTTGCGGTTTCTGCCATTGATTTTTTGAATATTCTTTCTGTACTTTTTTCCTTTCTCTTCTTCTGAAATTTCCTTTATGTGCATATTATTCATTTTGATGGTATCCCACATAACACTTTGGTTTTCATTTTTCTATTTGTTCCTCAAACTGAGTAGTCTTGAAAATTTTGTTGCATAGCTCACTTATTGTTTCTTCCATTGTTTCAATTCTACTTTGAGTCCTTCCATGGAATGTTTTTTTATGTTCTTTTATTGTTGGGCTTTGGAATTTCTAGTTGCCAAATTTTTAGGGATTCTATCTCTTCACCAAATTTGTCATTTTGTTTTTGTATTGTTTTCCTAATGTTTTCCTAGTTATCTTTTTCTGTGTTTTCCTTTATCTCTCTGAGTAAACGTAGTACTAGTTTTTTGAAGTTTTTATTGGAGTTTCATTATTTGTTAATTCCTGGGGATTTATTCCTTTTGTTTTGTTCTATTAGATTGTGCCATCTTTTCCTATATATTATATACTTTATAATTGTTGTCTTTGAGGCATTGATGTTTTTTATATTGCTTGTTTGATTTATCTTTTTTAATATATTAGAATTTTAGTTTATTTCCTATTTCCTTGGGTTGATTCCCTTCCTTTGCAATATTTCAATTATTGTTGTTTTGTAATACTGTTTTAGTTATTTAGTGCTGCTACAATAGTGTCTTCAGCTAGGTTCTCTAGAGAAGCAAAAGCAATAAAGTGTATAAATATCTATATGAAGAGATTTATATCAAGGAAATAGTTCATGTGGTTTTAGAAGGTAGGACATCCCGAATCCATGGGTCAGGCTGGATGATTCTTCTGATTCACATAGCCACAGGGGCTGGCGAACCCAAGATTGGCAGGTCAGACAGCACGGCTTTTGCTCACAGGCTGTGAAGACTGATGAATTCCAAGACTGGCCAGCAAGACAGCAGATAAGCTGCTAGTTGAAGTCCCAAGAACTGAAGGTCAGATGAACAGGAGCCAGTTGCAGGATCCAGTGTGAGGAAAAAGCCTGTGAGCTTTGCTAGACAGTCCACTTATATTCGAAGCAGGCCCCACCCCCAAGGAAACTCTCTTTCATCTGATTGGCTACTCATAACAGATCTCATCATGAAGTTGATCACATTATATCAAATCTCATCATGGAAGTTATCATATAATCATATGACTGCCAAACTACATCATAACTGCCAAACCACTTAGAATCATGGCTCAGCCAAGTTGACACATAACCTTAATGATCACGCTGAGGTATGTACGTCTTTGTAGCAGACAATTGATTTGTTGTGGTTTTCCTTCACTGGAGGGTATGGAGAGTTGACTACACACGTGAGGTCTATGGAGTTAAGACCTTTAAATTTTCCTTTGACTGATTGTTTTGAAATGAGAGAGATCAGAGACCTTTCTTGTGGCAAAGCAAGAGGTATCAGGTTGTTGAGGTCCCTCTGTAGCACTTCAGGGATGTTATGGACATTGTGTTGACACAAATAGATGATGTGCCCCATGGTTTTCTGGGAGGGTTGTCCACTTATGCTAGGTCAGGCAGTGCAGCCTTGGTGGCTGGAGTAAGCCCTCCACACAATCTCAGATAAGTGGAATGGTGGGGAGGGGAAAGCAGATTTTTTTTTTCAATTCATCCTGAGGAGAGCCCTCTACACACAAGTGTGGAAGGGCAGAGGAGTCCCAGGGAGGAGGAAGGGGGCAGGACATGCTTCCTCATTCAATTAGGTGACCCAGAGAATGACTGTACAGATACAGAAGGGCTGTGGATTCCCTGGGAGGGGAGAGGGAGCAAAGTAGAACCTCGCTCTTGGGCAGGCAGCTTGGTAGGATTATGCACAGGTTTAGATAGGTGGGGCAGTACCTTAGGGTGGGAGAGGTTAGTGTGGTGTCTCCATGCATATGCAGATGGACTATTTGTGGTAGGGAGGGGAGCCTTCTGCTCAAGTAGAGGAGGATGAAGGGGGTGGGGATTGGGAGGTGAGGGGCCTCTGCATTAATGACCTGGTCTCAGTGGGGGGAGGGAGCCCTCCCCACAAACACGTGTGGGCAGCTATATTAGTACCCTGGTTTTGTGGTGGAGGAGGGAGCCTTCCGTGTGAGTTTATGTAGGCAGTCTGGCTTTCTCCCTTCTCTGCACTCACCAGGTCATCGGGGCTAATGTCCTTCTATATTTATCTTCCTTCTGCCCCTCCACAAATGCGCATTCCCTGATTGATCTCCTCGCCTGAATTTCCTATAATCCACTCTGCATCTATTTACTCCCATAGCTCTTCCCTGTGGTTTCCTGGTTTCAATGTAATGTTCCTCTCATGTGTCACTTTCTCCGGCATGCCCAAATCCAGTGTGTTGGTTGCCCACGGGTGTTGTTCCTTTCCAGAGCTGCTTACGCAGTATCTCTGTCTCAGTGTGTGTATTTCTTGATGACCTCTTCCTGGGCTTCTCATTGAGGGATACTGCTTGTAGCCACCCCAAAATGGCCACACTGCTCTGGGCTAGCAGGTGGGTTGGGACCTAATTTTTTTCTTTTCAATTAAACACAAAAGGCATTCATATTGGAAAAAAAAGTTGATCTCATGCATCCAGTATGAAAACTTGAATCATATTTTTCTCATTGCTATGGCAGCCATCCAGTGAACATGAATGAAATTAGCCTTAGGATAATATTTTACATGACAAAGCTCGGAGATGGAAGTTGTTTTTAAATAAGAATGTTTAAAAGTTGTATCAAAAACTAAGAAAACTGCCCTACCTTTCTAGATTTCATGCTATATCACACAATAAAACTCTTTCAATGTAATTGTTAAGATCATTTCAAAGATGATGCTGTTTAATTTCTATTCACACCAACTTACCCACTGCTATCAAGTCAATTCCAACTCATAGCACCAGAAGCCAAATAATATTTGATTACCCTACATTTAGTAATGTTAGGTTTCATTAACTGATTCAAGTGTAAGCTTGATCCCTTCATTATAAGTGTCTTCATCAAAATACGATTTTTTAACAGTAATTGACAATTGTTACCAAGAGCCATTATTTTATTAGGTATTTGTTTTACAAGTTTCCTTGCTTTCTGGTAAAAACAGAAATACAACTTATGCATTCTAGGTAAGTACCCTAGAATGTTGAATACATCTTTTTTCCCCCATATTTTAAAAAGAATTTCAAATGATATTCAAGAAACAGATAAATGGTGTTATAGATAACTTTATAAAAAAGAAAGAGTGGTTATAGTATTCTCTAAATACACTCCAGAAGGTAGGCATGTTAAATGATACATTACTAGCATTGAAATTTTTTATGAAAATAATAAAAAGAGAAAAGTTAAAAAAAAAAAAAAAACCCAAACCTAAATTTGTTATTCTTTTTGTAACTATGGTATTTCATTTATAAAACAACCAAATACAATGGGATGTAGAGTATACATTTAAGAAACTTTATGTAAAGGGCCAGATAGCAAATATTTTATTCTGGAGGGCCTATGGTGTCTGTCACCAATACTCATCTATGTCATTGTAGCAGAAAAGTGGCCATATTAAATACGAGAACATATAAGCATGACTGTATTCCAATATAATTTTATTTACCAAAAAACAAACAAGCAAACAAACAAAAACAAAAGATGCTATAAGCCAGAGTTAGCCTGTGGGCCATAATTTGCTGACCCCTGACTTACAGAAACTAAATGAGGCCGCAAGTAGAATTTTCAGGTGGATGATGCTAGAAATTACCTTTGGGTTGACTCATGATAAACTAGCTGGGACCAGAGGCTCTCACTCTCTTAGGTGGATGTTTTACACCTGTATTCAACTTCTCATAGGACCAGTAGCTCCTTCATCCTTAGTAGATGGGTTGAGTACTGACTCACGTTCCATAATGTTTCCATTTGCTGGGTGGCTGGTATTTACAGCAGTTATAAAGGCTAGCACTAAGTCTTAGATTTATTTTTTCCCTGACCCACAAGTTCATTTTCGTATTTTCCCCATAAAATGAGATTATGGGGTGTTACTCTACTGGACTGCAGCATTCCTCTGCACAGAAGGTAGAGAAAATGGAAGCTGGAGTAGTCTGTGGATCCATCAAGTATCAAGTAGTTTTTGGTGTTAAGTGCCCAAACCTATTGCCTGAAAATGCATCCTGAATGTGTTCTCTCAACACAACTTAGATATCATTTGTAAAGTAATAGTTGCCTCATTTGACAACTCAAAAGTTTTTTGTGTACAATTATCCTTATGAAATTCCTCCAGAATTGTGTATTGTGAATGTTAAAGTTAAGTAGGAAAAAATGAGTCAGCAGTCCATTTCCCTGAAAATAGTCACCTACATTTTCAATTCAGATCAATTCAATTTACGCATTATACCTTTTAGATAGACCAGGAGTCACCTATATGCTTTAAAATTTCTTAAACTTACTTAAGGTTACCTGTATTACATACTTTTCAGATTTTTGCATTGTAAAAAGAACATAAAATTCATTAGTGCACACATTAATACATTGTTGTTTGGTGTTGTCAAGTCTATTTCAACCCAGAACAACCACATGTGACATAGTAGAACTGCCCCATAGGGTTTTCTAGGCTGTAGTTTTTATGCAGACAGATTGCCAGGTCTTTCTTCTATGGAACAACTGGATGGGTTTGAACTGCCAACATTTTGTTGACAGCTGAGTGCTTAACCATTGTGCCGCCTGTAATTGTTGTTGCTGTTAGGTGCCGTTGAATCAGTTCTTACTCCTAGAGACCCTATGTACAACAGTCCTGCACCATTCTCACAATAGTTGCCATTTTTAAGCCCATTGTTGCAGCAACTGCATCAATCCACCTCACTTAGAGTCTTCTTGTTTACTCTACTTTTCCTCTACTTTGCCAAGCAACTGGTAAAAGTCTTTCTTCAGCGATTGGTCACTCTTGATAACATGTCTCAACTATGTGAATGAAGTCTCATCATTCTTGCTTCTAAGGAGAATTCTGGCTGTACTTCTTCCAAGATAGATTTGTTCGTTCTTCTGGCAGTCCATGATATATTCAATATTCTTGGCCAACACCATAATTCAAAGGCATCAATTCTTCGATCTTCCTTATTCATTGTCCAGCTTTTGCATGCATATGAGGCGATTGATAATATCATGGCTTTGGTCAAGTGCACCTTACTCCTCAAAGTGACATCTTTGTTTGTACACTTTAAAAACACCACCTTGTAGTATAAAATATAAAAATATATAGAATTATAAAACACACGATAAAATCGTATCATATAACTGTGATCATGTTCTGCATATAGTTCTATAATAAGGACTTTTATTTAATATTTAATTTATATTTTAAGCAGTTTCAGTATGTTTACAAAAGCTGCACAATATAGCATAGGTTAAAATATAAAAAAATGTGAAAACATAACTATATATGTGTATATATATTTATAAGCTTTGGCTCACAATTATACTATTTACAATTATTCAGAGTAAGGTTAAATTTCATCAGTTTAACACATTGTTCAACACATTTTGAAATGTATTCTGTGATTAATTTATATATGTCATATGATCAGGACATTTAATAGGTTTATCTCAGGTTAGGAACTTTCTACAACTGAATTAGAATAGATTGACCACTGTCATGGATTGAATTGTGTCTGACCAAAATACTTTTTGTAAATCTTAACCCCCATACCCAAGGTTATAATCCAATTTGGGAATAGGTTTTCTTTGTTATGGAGCCCTGGTGCACAGTGGTTAAGAGCTTGGCTGCTAACCAAAAGGTCGGCAGTTCAAATCTACCAGCTGCTCTTTGGAAACCCTATGGGGCAGTTCTGTTCAGTCTTATAGGGTCTTCAGGAATTGAATCGACTAGACGCAATGAGTTTGGTTTTTGAGTTTTTCTTTGTTATATTAAGAGACCATATCAGTGTAGGATATGTTTTCAACCATTTGGCCTTTGAGATATGAAAGAACTGATTAGAGCATAGAAGTAAACACAGGTGAGGAAAGATAGGTGCTAAGACACATGGAGATCACCAAGTAGCCTAGGAACAGAAGTTGAGAAGAGACAAGGACCTTTCCCCAGAGATGACAGAGAGAGAAAGCCTTCCTCTAGAACTGGTGCTCTGAATTCAGACTTCCAGCCTCCTATGCTGTGAGACAATCCATTTCTGTTTATTAAAGCCACTCACTTGTGGCATTTCTGTTACAGCAGCACTAGGTATCTATGGCAGAATTTGGTACTGGGAGTTGGGTGCTGCTCTAACAAATACCTAAATTGTAGAAGTAGTTTTGGAATTGGGTAATGGGTTGAAGCTGGAGGAGTTTTAAGGAGCCCTGGTGGTGTAGAGGTTAAGAGCCTGGCTACTAACCAAAAGGTCAGCAGTTCAAATCCACCAGCTGCTCCTTGGAAACCCTATGGGGCAGTTCTACTCTGTCCCATAGGGTCTCTATAGGTCAGAATCAACTTGATAGGAATGGGTTTGTTTGTTTGTTTGTTTTTAATAAATAAAAGCCTAGATTGCCTTGAAGAGACTGTTAGTAGAATTATGCACGTCAAAAGCAATTCTGGTGAGGATTCAAGAGGACGTGAGGAGAGCTATAGAGAAAGTCTCTATCATCTTAGACAACAAATATGCCACTGTCAATAGAAAGTTGCTAGAAATGTGGATGTTAAATGTGCTTCCGGTGAACTTTAAAAGAAAGTGATAAACGTGATTCGACAATGGAGGAAGGGTGGTACTTTTTATGCAGTAGCAAACAACTTATCTGACTTATATTCAAATGTTTGGTGGAAGGTAGAACTGGTAAATGATGAACAGGGCTGAGGAGATTTCTAAGCAACAGCTTAAAGAGGCCACATGGTTTCTCCTAGCAACTTACAGTAAAATGTGAGAGGAAATAGATGGACTTAAAAATGAACTGTGCAAAATGGAAACAAAACTCAAAGATCTGGAAAATTCTTTAGTAGAAACTCAGGACATGCGTTCTAGAATTTTCACCAAGAATGTGGCTACATAATCATTTATTAAAGAGATTAAGCCTGTTACTGATGGATATAACCAACTACCAAAGCAGAAAATCTATCAGTTTAGATGGTAGGGAAAGAGATGAAAGGAAAGAAAGCTGTTTGCCTTTTGAATTCTACTTGCAGGAAACAGGCCAAAGGAGATTTATCTGTTGTCCTCCAAGGAAAAAAAAGCTATCCCTGGATAAATTTGGAGATCAGCAAAACTGTTTGAAGGAGCACAGGAAGCAGGGCTGTTTTAGTTTCAAAGGGTGGAGCCACAGTCCCCCGGTTCTCAAAGAGTGGAGACGCAGACTCCTAGGTTTTAAAGGGTGGAGCCATGGCCTGCTAGGATTCAAAAAGTCAGATCTTCACCAACTCAGTTGTGGAGTATGTGGGGCTGCCATTCAGGTGTGCTAAAAGGATAGAACTGCTGTCCAAAGCTGAGAGGGTGGAGCTGCTAGACCCCATGGGCAGAAGAACGGAGCCTGCTGAGGCCTAGGCCATGAGGTTGCCACTCAGATGGATGAGAAGAATGGGACCGTCTTAAGCCAAGGGTATAGAATTGTCATTCCAGTGAGCCTGGAAGGTAGCTATGAAGCCAAAGGCCAAAGAACCTCCACCCAGAATCCAGACAGCATGACCAGTACTCAAAATCTGGAGAGCAGGGCCTCTGCCAAGATGATCCCCAGAGAACAGAGGATTTTTTCAAGCCTTGAGAGCTAATGTAATTTGTTTTGCTGAGTTTTGGATTTGTTTGGTGCCCATTATCCCTTCTTTTCCTCCAATTTCTCCCATTTGTAGTGGAAATCAGTACCTTGTTCCTCTTCTACCATTGCACTTTGGAATCCAATAACTTGTATTCTAGATTTCACAGGTTCACAAATGAAGAGGTATTTTGCCCCAACATGGAATATGCCAAAAGTCTCATCCATATTTGATTTAAATGATTCGGAAGATGAGATTTTGGACTTGGAGTTAATTTAAGACTTTCAGGATGATGTGATGGAGTGAATGAATGTGTTTTGCACTTGGGAAGAACATGAATTTGGGGAGCTCAAAGGGTGGAATGTTATAGATTGAATTGTATCCCCTGTAAATATATGTAGTAAATCCTAACCCCTACACCCATTGTTATAATCCCATTTGGGAATTTTTTGTTCTTGTTGTTATGTTAAGAGGCCATATTTGTGTAAGGTGTATTTTAAGCCAATCACTTTTGAGACATAAAAAAGAGCAGATTAAGACAGAGAAGTATGAAAAGATGGGGGATGATAGATTCAAGCCGTATAGAGATTGCCAAGGAACCAAGGAACAGAAGTTGAGAAGAGACAATGACCTTCCTCCAGTGCCAACAGAGAAAGAAAGCCTTCCCCTATAACTGGACTCCTGAATTAGGACTTCTAGCCTCCTAAGCTGTGAGAAAGGAGCCCTGGTAGCACACTGGTTAAGCACTCAGCCACTATCCGAAAAGTTGGCAGTTGAACCCACTAGCCATTGCTCTGAGGGAGAAAGATGTGGGAGTCTGCTTCTGTAAAGATTTACAGTCTTGGAAACCCTATGGGGCAGTTCTACTCTGTCTTACAAGCTTGCTATGAGTCAGAATTGACTTGATGGCAATGGTTTTGGCTTTTTAAACTGTGAGAAAATAAATTTCTGTTTGTTATAGCCACCCACTTGTGATATTTCTGTTAAGCAGCACTAGATACACAACCACTCTTTCCCTTTTTCAAGTTTTTATAAAAGGAGTCATTATGTGATGTCAGTTTAAAAAATTCTACAAAGTACTTTTTGTCCAAACTTTCTCCTGAAGTGGTTAACACTGATGTCATGGATTGAATTATGCCCCCAAGAGAATGTGTGTATCAATTTGACTGGGCCATGATTCCCAGTACTGTGTAGTTGTCCTGCATTTTGTGATTGTAATTTTATGTTAGAGAGGATTACAGTGGGATTCTAACACCCTTACTAAGGTCACATCCCTGATCCAATGTAAAGGGAGTTTCCCTGGGGCAAGGCTGCACGCCTTTATCTTACAAGAGACAAAAAGAAAGGGAAGCAAGCATAGAGTTTGAGACCTCATACCACCAAGAAAGCAGTGCTGGGAGCAGAGTATATCCTTTGGACTGGGGGTCCCTGTGCAGAGAAGTTCGTAGTTCAGCGGAATATTGATGAGAAGGCTGGCAGAGAGAGAAAGCCTTCCCCTGGAGCTGACATCCTGAATTTGAACTTTTAGCCTATTTTACCGTGAAGAAATAAATGTCTCTTTGTTAAAGCCATCGACTTGTGGTAGTTCTGTTATAGCAGCACTAGATGACTAACACAACTGACATACTAATGTATCAGGAAAATTTATTATTTTATTTTACCCATTATGGTTTAAAGACCTTTTGTTTTACTTTCTAGGAAGTATAGCAGTGTATTGAAAAGAATATGGTCTTCGTAATTAAAAAAGTAAGAATATGAATTCTGCCTTTATTGGTCATGGGTGGAGATACCTTACAGAAATTAGTTATTTTTAAAACCTAAATGAGAATTCCTACCTCAGAGGATTATTTTAAGGAAAATATAAAACAACGTATCTAAAATACCTTCCCCATTGCCTAATAAAACCCGTTGCCATCAAGTCAATTCTGACTCGTATTAATTAAAAAATTATCATTCAAGAAATTTTTAGTTCTTATTATTTTTGATTCATTAATAAAATGGGAAACTATTGTTGTTTATGTAATACATACTGTTTATATATCAGAAATATAACTTTACTTGTACAGAGTGTATAATTTAAAATAAAATATTTAACAACATTGACAAACAATTGATTATTCCATAATTCAGAATAATACTTATAAATTGATTTTAAAATATCAGATTATGTATGTGTATGTGTGTTTGTATATACATATATAGCTACACAACATGTGTATGTATGCATATATTATATATAATATACAGAGTATTTGATGCTGCTTCTATTTTAACAATAAAATTGAAGATTAGAAGCTGCTGTTTCTCTGAACTTTCTTTGCTGAGCTGTCATAATAATAAGCTCAGCCTGATGGCTAACCTGGACATATAATATGTCTATTTCCTTGATTGTCAATGAAGCAATGTGTTGATGGTTTCCTTCCTATCAGAAATAATATTCCTTTTCCCCCACAGGTATTTTATTACTGATTAAAATGCTTAACTAAAGGTTAGGCTTTGAACAAGTAAATTGGTATATTCATTTTCTCTAGACTGATCCACAAGTTCATACTAGATGTAAAAATTCATCAACTCTAGATGACAGTCTTGAGTGTTTTGTTGTTCGAAGATACCTAGAAATGAAGCAAGCCAAAATAACAAAAGCAAACATTGATGGAAGTAGAAAAATGAGTATAAAATATCTGTGTTCACAGAAAACCTTCATAAGAAATGCTCTTTACTGTTTCTATGCACATTGTTGCATGAATTACGTGGTAAAATGGTTCCAAGAAAAAGTCTCATGTATAGCTAATACTCATATGCTTTTCCAGATGCCTTCAACTGATATTTTGTTTTAGTTCTTAAATTGAAATAAATAGATTAAAAGCTTATATACAAATAGAAAATATTTTGTAGATATACAAAGGAAAAATGAAGAAACTTTGTGTGCTTATTGTAGACTGTAAATTAATGTAGAGTGAAATATATTTTTTCTTTAACAATTTTTTAGGTAGCAGAGTACTCTCTGAGAAGTTTGTCTCTAAAATGCAGTATTAATCTCTTATTCTTCAATATAGCTATGAGATCAAATGAGATTATACATAATGAAATTTAATCTTGATTTGGTAACTGAGGCCCCAGTTTAATTTTAGTTCCCAAAATATATTTCTATAAGTAGATGGCATATTACTTTATGGACTTTGGAACATGCAACAAAAGTGACTATGGTATTGCTGCAACAGTGTATGTTCCTTCTGGAATAGGTTGGAAGACCAAACTGTTGACAATTCTAAGTATCAGGAATTTTAAAATTCAGATTTCTGGTTGAACTTTGTAGCAGAACATTCCATGTTGTTGATTGAAATAACAGCTTATATTTGTCTGGCTGTAATTATACCAAAATAATTATATTCTGTTAATTTTTATATCATTCTCCAGAATGAATAAACAAAACAGAATTGTAATGAACTTCTAATGCCTCTGTTTTCACTAGATAATATCAGTGAGGAAAAAAATCAAGGAAAAAGAAATGCACCAGGATGGAACATTATAGCTTGTATGAATGGTAATTTTAATTTATGAGTAGTAATTTGCTTAATCTACCAAGGCACTAAAATCTCTAATAGAACTTGCTCTATCATCATTATTTATTAGTCATAAAGTGCTGTAAATGGAAATAGTGCCTCAGAAAGGTTAGCATACAGATAAATCCATGCCCTAAAGAACTTATATTTCTAAAATACTTTCAACGAGCTCCCCAACACCCAGTCCCTGGGAACTTATTAGAATGATAGTTTGTGATCACTGTTCCATTTGGCTGTAATGGTATAAAGAAGTCCAACTAAAAAAAGCTATGATAGAATTGAAATGTGCATTTTAAAATTCGAACACAAAACTCATAATACTCTGATGGATCTGCCTTATCTTTTTAGGTTTAAAGGATCATATAAATATTAACTGAATGGTTTATAGTGTAGCAAGAGAACAATATTTTATTTCAAATTTAATGTTACGTTAGCGATTCTTGTTTATTATAATATATCAAGGATTTAGAGCAGGAAGTAGAGATAGAACAACTCTTCTTGTACGTGTACAATAGGACTACAGTAAGTGAATTTGAATTTTCCCTATACAGCTCAAGAAGATCCTTTTTCCTGAATATGTTCACTGTGCGTATGTCTTCACAATCTTGTGCTCCCTTACTTTTTTTCTATCTTGTGACTTACTGGTATCTTCAGAAGTAAATACGGTGAATCAGTATTGCCCAAAATTATAGAGAAATTAAAAAGAACTTAAAGAATATTTGATTCATTGTGGTAATTTCACTTAAAACTTATCTTTTAGCATAGAGCAGAGTAAACAAACAGCTCCTTATGAAGCATTAAGAATGTAGAAAACTCCCTTCTCAATTTACTTCTATTCAATGGAGTATCAGGAAATTCTATACTTCATCATTTGAGCATAACATTTTCTTCCCTGTTTAAAAAATAAATAAATAAAAGGAAAGTCTATTTTCCTTACAGCTACATGAAAAAGTTCTCAAAAATGCTAAACCATTTTTAAAAGTTACAAAGAGAGAAAAGAATTATCTCATTCTGAAAGTTTGAGGAAGTCCTTGGACTACTTGCTCTGAGAGTATGAAAAAGCCTCCACCCCCAAACAACATAGGGAGAAGGTGAAGGAGCCGGATTCGAGAGTCAGTGGATAGAAGCAAGAATATGAGCCATTCATTCATGCTTTTAGGAATAGTGTCCCACTCTTTTTTCTGGAGAAATTCTAGGTTCCAAATCTCCTTATTTGACCCCGAGGAGGGTAGAATTAGAGCTACTAGTTTGATGATCAAAGAAGTTAATTTTATTTTTCTATATTTTATTCTGTAACTTGTGCTTTTTTTAAAGTCACTTTTTATAAAATAACTTCTTTTAAAATTTTAGTCATCCTATTGTTGTTAGGTGCTGTGAAGTTGATTCCAGCTCATAGTGACCCTATGTACAGAACAAAACATCAGCTGGTCCTGCGCCATCCTCACAATCGTTATCATGTTTGAGCCCATTGTTGCAGCCACCGTGTCAATCTATCTCATTGAGGGTCTTCCTCCTTTTTACTGATCATCTACTCTACCAAGCATGATGTCCTTCTTCAGTGACTGATCCCTCTTGATAACATGTCCAATCCATTGTTGAAAGTTAGGCCTGACAGGGTTGTCCCTGCTTTTTCTTTTAAGAATTTTATGGTTTTGGTTTGCACATTTAAGTCCTTAATTCATTTTGAAAGTAACAACTGGTATTTAACAAATGAAGCGAGGATATGGGGAAATGGAACCCTTACACATTGTTGGTGGGAATGCAAAATGGTACAGCCATTGTGGAAAACAGTGTGACAGTTCCTCAAAAAAGCTAAAAAAGAACTACCACATAACCCAGCAATTCCACACCTAGGTATATACCCAAAAGACTTGAAAGCAGAGACTCAAACAGAAACTTGTATACCAATGTTCATTGCAGCGCTTTTCAAAATAGCCAAAAGGTAGAAACAATTTAAATGCTCATATGCAGATGAATGGATAAAATGTGCTATGTACATACAGCAAAATACTACTCAGCCAGTAGGAGAAATGAGGGGCCCTGGTGGCGTAGCAGTTAAAGAGCTTGGCTGTAAACCAAAAAGTCAATGGTTGGAATCCACCAGCCACTCCTTAGAGGCCCTATGGAGAAGTTCTACTCTGTCCTATAGGGTCGCTATGAGTGGGAACCAACTCAACAGCAATGGGTCGATGAGTTAGCAGGTGAAATGAAGTCTTGGTGCATGCTACAATATGGATGGAACTGGAAGATCTTATGCTGAGTGAAATAAGTCAATCACAAAATGACAAATATTGTATGACCTCACTTATATAAAATGACAAGCAAAGACAAATGTATAGAGAACAAAGGTTTATTAGTGGTTACCAGGGGTGGGGGGAGGGGGAAAGGGAGGGTTAACGATGATGAAAATGTTACATTGATTAAGGGTAGGTTTGCACAGCCTATTATTGAAATTTTCTGTCCATAGTTGTACACCAGTAAAAAGTTGAATTGGCAAAAGTTGTGTGATAAATATATTTATGACAACAACAACAACAAAAAAAGTGTAGCTGCTGAAGCTTCTTACGTACAATGAAAAATCTCATGGGTTTCATTTGTTGGTTTGGAGGTTTAGGGTCATGGTTTCATGGGACAACCCAGTTAATTGGCTTAATAACATGTTTGGTGATTCTGTTCTATCTCCTAGTTCGATGAGTACTTCTTGGGGTCTTAAAAGCTTGCAAGCGGGGATCCAAGGCACAACAATTGAACTCTATTCACCTAGAACAACAGAGGAAAAAGGAAAGTCAAGAATAAGAGGAGGATATTGAATGTGTGGCTAATTGCCTCCAGAGCAACTGTCTCCTTTGCCATGAGACCAGAAGAACTTGATGATGCCCAGCTACCATTACTGAACATTTTGATCAAAGATTCCATAGAAGAATCCTGGTCAAAAGGGGAAAAGTGCAGAACAGAATTTCAAATTCTTATGGAATCCAGATTTCCTGTAGCCATTAAGGTTGGAAGAACCCCTAGAACTATGGCCCTGAGATAATCTTTAAACTTTAAACCAAAAATATCCCCTAAAGTCTTCTTAAAACCAAACAACAGTTTAACTTAACAAGTAAAAAATGTCTACCTTGTGCATTATGTTCTTTAAAGAACTAACTATATGGCGTTAAAATGACAACAGCAACTCAGATGAGAAGATAGGAATCTTAAGGGCCAGTGAATTTAGTTAATGTGGGAAGAACAAATCAGAAAAGGAGAGTGAGAATGGATACACAATTCAAATAATGTAATCAGTGTTACTAAATTGTACATGTAGAAACTGTTGGATTGGTGTATGTTTTGCTGTATATATTCTCACCAACAAGAAAATAAATAAAATTATGTCTTAAAGAATTACATTGTATTCACAGTCTTGACTTTTGATCTCCTTTTGGAATGCTTCCTTCTGTTGTGCTAGAATGATAAATTAAGCCTAAATCTTCTTCTATCTCAGTATTCTCCTACATAAGGGTGGGAAGTTAAATTAGCTTTGTACTAGTTTTTGGAAAAAGAAATAGTCCCCTTGATCCTGGTTTATATATATATATATACATTTAATTAATTAACTAATTAACTCACTTTTTTTTATTGCTTTGCATTCTTCTTCTGGTCATGCAAATTAAAAAAAAAAAAAAAA
>NW_004444094.1:5391078-5414502 GCF_000243295.1 Trichechus manatus latirostris | reverse complement strand
CTTCAAGGCTCAAAATTAAGATATTGGCTTAATGGAATGCCAGGAGGGCAAGGTTAGGTGTAGAACTGACTACATTTAGGATTTCTATTTTGTGCTTTGGGGGCAAAGCATTCTAGTAATAAACTGTATGCTTTTGTTTGGTGAGTTTCTAAATTGATACTGATACTAGAAGGAAGGAGGCAGAGAATATAGAGGATACAATACACTGATATTGCTCAAATTCTTCAGGGATTAAGTGCTAAAGAGAAAAGCTAAAGAAAATTTTTAGTTTACATGTTAACTGTAGGTTATTTTGAATAAGACGCTCTTTCTTAAATTTTTTATGAGAACTATGAAATTGAATCACTAGCCTGGAAATAGTATAAATAAACCAAAACAAAAAACAAACAAAAAAGACCCAAACTCATTGCTGTCCAGTCAATTCCAACTCATAGCTACCCTATAGGACAGGGTAGAACTTCTCCATAGGATTTTAAACAATATGATTTGTATGGAAGCCGACTGCCACATCTTTCTCCCGTGAGCAGCTGGTGCTAACCTTTTGGTTAGCAGCTGAACACTTTAGTCACTGCACCACCAGGATTCCTTAATAGTATAAATGCTGAAAAGCCCACTGCCGGCGAGTCGATTCCGACTCATAGAGACCCTTTAGGTCAGAGTAGAACTGCCCCATAGAGTTTTCAAGGAGCGCCTAGTGGATTCAAACTGCTGACCTTTTGGTTAGCAGATGTAGCTCTTACACACTACTCCACCAGGGTTTCCTATAAATGCTGAAGCATAATATTTTCCATGGTTTAATGTCATATAATGGGGCCTTATAATTTGGAAAATGCTAAAGACTATTTATTTATATTAATATATTGAGATGCATTCTACTAAAATATGAGCAGCTACTATACATGGCACAAAGCTCATAATGTTAAGGTAAATTGCAAAATAATCATGCAATGTGAACATTTTAAAAATTTAAAGTAAAATCTATGTGCAGTATGTGTAGATTTCAACATCTTCAAAGCTTTACAGAATGTGGTGTGTGAGATATTGAATATACTGGATTTTGTCGATTTTTTAGTTCTTCATTTCTTTACATTTCACAATTTCCAAGATAAAGATATGTTAATAATAGATGGTATGTTATAATTTATTTGGCAATGTTTTCTTTTAACTTAATGGTACATTTTAATATTAATGGTATCTTAGATCTGATAAAATGTCATTCTGTACCAGAGTTTTTCCATTTCATCCTGATAGGAAAACACAATCTACTCATTTTTCTCTCATTCCAGAACAATAAATTTTCACTCAATTCCTTCTTGCCTCATGTCTCAGGCGTTTTCCTCTAATAATATACACTAGTTTTTCTTACCCAGGAGGTGATTTTCCCTCCGAGAAGACATTTGCCAATGTCTGGAGATGTAACTGATTCTCACAACAGAGGTCCATAATTGTCCTTCCAAAATGACAATAGTACGGAGTTTTAGAAACCTGGAGGGGAAGGTCTTTGCTCTGGGGAGCAAGGAGCCCTGGTGGTGCAGTGGTTAAGAGCTTGGCTCCTAATCAAAATGCTGGCAGTTCGAATCCACCAGCTGCTTCTTGGAAACCTTATGGGGCAGTTCTACTCTGCCCTATAGGGTCACTATGAGTTGGAATCCACTCAACAGCAACAGGTTTGGTTTTTTTGGGTTTCTATGGTGAGAAAAATTGCCCCCTCAAAACTACTCAGGCCCTGAAATATGAGTCACCTAAGTGAGACTGCAGTTTTCCATGCTTCCAGATAAAAACATAAAAGTAAAGCAATAAACAAAGACAAAAAGCCCTCAACTCAGTATAGGGGCGGTAAGGTAGAACACATAAACTGTAACACTATTTTTACTAATAAAGAGATTTTCTAACTTTACTACTCAATAAAATCACATAGGATCTTTAAGATGCCTCGTCATAGCCCCAGAGATTCTGATGTAATTGGTTTTGTGAGTATAGGTGTCTTGAGCTTTTGCATTTTTGTTTTCTTTAATATTTCCCCAGATGACATTAAGCCAAGATTAAGAAGCACTTTCTTGTCTCTCTCATCAGCTGGAAAATTTGCTGGAAAAGAGCAAGAGGCAACAAGAATTAACTTACTTTTGAATAATTTTTAATAGGAAGATGATGACTTAGGAGGCTATAATTTAAGAGAATAGCAACTTGCTAACTGATGCTGTTTTTAAGTGTGGTCAAGTCAATTTCTACTCATAGTGACGCCCCCTCCCATGACAGAATAGAATTGTCTCATAGGGTTTTCTTGGCTGTAATCTTTATGGAAGCAGATCACTATTTAACTAGTTTTCTGAAAACTCCCTCGTGGGGCAAATGGTGACACCAATTCAATAGTCTGGTAGAAAATCTCAAAAAAGAAAAGGTAACACTGGGGATTCAATGTTATATACATTGTATGCCCACAAATGTCATACAATCAATGGAGTATAAAGAGAAATGTCTAATTTTTCGGAAATAAGTTACCAATGTCTTACTGATGCAACTATGATTTTTGGGTAGTGTAATGATTATTCCACTGGGCATTCTGTAATGATAAACTGTTAGGCTACTGTGTGAATTGCAGTAATGCAGGGAGATAGGCATGATTGCCAAATTTTTCTTTTTATGTTTCTGTACATTTAATTTCTTCAATGGTATATTTAAATGAAAATAATATAATATTCTATACATCTATGACAAGGTGAATGATAATATGATTAAAAGATAGATGACTAATTTGGTGTTAGGTATATTGAGTTTCATTTGCCAGTAAGAAATATTGACGGTTAGTATCAAAAGGCATTCAGAAATCTGTAAAGGAGCTTATAATATGTTGAAACTATTAATATAAATTTGGCAAGTTTCTACATTCATGTAGTGTTAGTAATTTCAGCAATAATAAATGATGTTTTCTACAGTGAAAAACATGAATGTGGGGGAAGGAAAATATTAAGAAAGGTGAATTGGAAGGGATCACGGCACAGAAGACAAGTAAACATAGACAGATAATCAAACGACAAGGAAAATAATCAGTTATTTGCTACAGAAGGCAAATAGGGGAATAGTTTAAGACAGATGAAGATGATAATTTGGCAAAAATGCTAAAAGGAAGTTAAAAACAGGGAAAAAGAGGATGAATTACTTACTTTGGTGTATAGGGAGATATTGGTGACTTTTGAGACAATAATTCTATAACGGGGTGAGCAAAACTGGAACAGTAAAAGGAAGTGAGTGAAAAAATGAAGGCCTTGGGTACAGATTATGGTACTCATGTGTTTGGTGACACAAAAGGTGAAAGAAAGGATAGTAGCTGAAGGTGACAGCTGTGTGCAAATAAAATATATATTTTGTTATTTTACCCTGTTTTATATTAATTTTAATATTTTCATAAAAGTAGAGACTGAGCTTATTTATTGGAAAAATGACATGAAAACAGTAAAAACTGGAATACAGATTTAAAAGTTAAACTGATAATTGATATAGTTTAAAGAAATAATTGAGAACACAAGTTGCTATTGCATAGTAGTGAGAAGTATTGGTGATGGTTAGCTTTAATTAAAAATTAAGTTACTTCCTTGGAAGTAGTAAAAATGCAATTTGAAATGGTACCTTAGAGGTAATATAATCTGCTAACAGTAAACAACCTGAAGGGTTTTTCTTAAATTCTTTTCATTCAGTCAGTTTCAATTTGATATGCATGAAATGCTTATCAGATTCTACATAATATATTAATAATAAGTATACAATGTTATGCAAGATGTCGTCCCACAAACACCGTACAGTCCAGTGGAGCATGCCAAGAAGTTTCTTGTTTTTTCACAGAAGAAAGTATTCTTTGATGGTTACGTGGGCGGGGAGGGAAGGAGAGGGGAATTCACTAACTAGTTAGTAGACAAGAACTATCTTAGGTAAAGGAAGGACAACACACAATACAGGGGATGTCAGCACCACTGGATGAACCCAAAAGCTAAGAAGTTTCCTGAACACAACTAAACTCTTCAAGGGACAGTGTAGCAGGTGCAGGGGTCTGGGGACCATGGTTTCAGAGGACTTCTAGGTCAATTGGCATAACAAAGTTTATTAATAAAATATTCTGCATCCCACTTTGGTGAGCAGCATCTGGGGTCTTAAAAGCTAGCAAGTGGCCATCTAAGATACGTCAATTGGTCCCAACCCACCTGGAGCAAAGAAGAATGAAGAACACCAAAGACACAAGGAAAATATTAGCTCATGAGATAAAAGGGGCAACATAAACCAGAGGCTCCATCAGCCTGAGACCAGAAGAACTAGATGGTGCCCGGCTACCACCAAAGATCTCCCTGACAGGGAACACAACAGACAGTCCCTGACAAAGCAGGAGAAAAGTGGGGTGTAGAACTCAAATTCTATTAAAAAGACCAGACTTAATGGTATGACTGAGACTGGAGGAACTTCAGAAGACATGGCCCCCGGACTCTCTGTTAACCCAGAACTAAAACCATTCTTGAAGCCAACTCTTCAGACAAAGAAGACCTTGGAGTAAAAGCGTGCTTCTTACTTCAAGTAGATACATGAGACTAAACGGGCACTTCTGTCCGGAGGTGAGATGAGAAGACAGGAAGGGATAGGAGCTGGTTGCATGGACATGGGAAATCTGGGGTGGAAAGCAGGAATGTGTGGTCACATTATAGGGTTAGTAACTAGGATCACACAACAATGTGTGTAAAAATTTTTGTATGAGAAACTAACTTGACTATAAACATTCACCTAAAGCACATTAAAAAAAAAAGAAGAAGAAGTTTCTTGTTTTTTAAGATGAAATTTTAATGTGTAGACTGATGTTATGATCTTGGTGTGTGAAGCGGCGTTTTTTGTTTTGTTTTTGTTTGTCTGTTTCCTAGGGCTGCCATAACAAAGTACCACCAAGTAGGTGGCTTTAAACAACAGAAATGTATTGCCTCATAGTTCTGGACGCTCAGAGTCCAAAATTGTGGTGTTGGTGTCTTAGTCATCTAGTGCTGCTCTAACAAAAATACCTCAAGTGGATGGCTTTATCTCACAGTCTAGTAGGCTAGAAGTCCAAATTCAGGATGTTAGCTCCAGGGGAAGGCTTTCGTTCTCTGTTGGCTCTGTAGGAAGGTCCTTGTCCTCAATCTTCCCCTGGTTGAGGAGCTTCTCAGGCGCAGGGACCCTGGGTCCAAAGGACACACTATGCTCCCAGTGCTGCTTTCTTGGTGGTATGAGGTCCTCAACTCTCTGCTTGCTTCCCTTTCCTTTTATCTCTTGTAAGATAAAAGGTGGTACAGGCCACACTCCAGGGAAACTCCCTTTACATTGGATCAGGAATGTGACCTTAGTAAGGGTGTTACAATCCCACCCTAATCCTCTTTAACATAAAATTCTAATTACAAAATAGAGGACAACCACACAATCTTGGCCCAGTCAAATTGATGTACACATGTTTGGGGACATGATTGAAGAATCCATGGCAGTTGGCAGTGTTGATTACTTCTGGGGATTTGAGAATCAGCTCCATGCCTCTCTCCTAGCTTGTGTCATCTCCAAGTGTTTGTTGGCTTGCAGCCTCAGCGTCACACGGCCTCCTTCCTGTCTGTCTCTGTGTCTGTTTTCCTCATTTATAAGCACACCAGTCACATAAGATTAGGACCACCCTACTCCAATACTACCTCAAATTCACCTAAGTGGTAACATTTTCAAAGACCCTAGTTCCAAACAGGGTAATGTTCACAAATACAGGAGAGAGAACTTGAATATATTTCTTTTTGGGGGAGAGGAACGGGGTACAATTCAATCCAAAATGAAATTGAAAAATTGAAGTTTTGGAAACAATAGATACCTAAAAATCTTGATACTCCCAGTTGCAACATTTGTTAGGAATTTAGGATTAACTTAAATCTACTTTTGTGTATTCAATACTTTTCCGCACAGTTACCATTTGTTCTTGAATAGGAATGAAAGGATTCAACTGATTTTGGGGGAAAAAATAAATGTTTATCCTCAGGGCATCTTAAGTTGCCAAAAAATCTGCTTTATCAAAACCAGAAAGTACATCATGAATCTAAATTTATTTTCTCTCATAGCAAAAGATGAGAAATACAGTTCTGAAACATTTTCCTGCTGTGTGAAGCAAAAGTTTTACTCCTCTGAGGGATCATGCATGAGGTTTTCAGAAATGCATGATTTACTAAAAATACTAAAGAGGCAGCTGAAGTAAATTAGAATGGAATTGATCACGGTATTTTTCCTTATATACCTCCTTTCTCCGGACTATCTCAATATTGGTTATCGTTTCATTAGTTGCCTGTGGAGATAACACTCATCTGTTGATCCAGCTAAAACTTATCAAACATTTGTATGTGAAATTTTATGTATGTTTTTAGACTCAGTAAAACTCAGAGAAGTCGGATAATATTGCCAAAAAAAAGAGATTTTCAACTTTTGTATAAATATATGATCAAAGTGCCTGAAGTACCAAATTATTGGTTTATTCCTGAATGCAATAACTGCTTGGCTTAGTTTTCCATTTGATTTCGATCCTGAGTAAATTATTGATTAAGATCTATGAAGATGGATATATTTAAAACATTTAAAATTTCTTCATAGGTAAAACAGGATACACAAAAGGTTTAAAAAAAACAAAAACTTTGTTTGTATACCAAACAAACATTGTCCATGAGTTGATTCTGACTCATAGCAACCCTATAGGACAGAGTAGAACTGCCCCTTAGGATTTCCAAGGAATGGCTGGTAGATTTGAACTGCTGACATTTTGTGTTAGCAGCTGAGCTCTTAACCACTGTGCCACCAGGGCTTCAATTCTTTGTTTTACTTCCCTAAATAAAGATGTCCTGGTATTTAGAAAGGGAGAAGGCTTTCAAGTAGGAATGTTTGGAATTGGAACATTGTCTTTCTACATTACAGGTTGTACATGTTTGAAAATATGTAGAAATTCCCTGGTGTTTCAGTTTCTTCAGAGAAAAGATGGGATGGTAGTAATCATTAAAGACATTGTTTTTATAGTGCCCAAATAATCAACCACACAACTATGATAATAGCTGTCATTAATAACAACAACAACAATAATAATAATATAGACAGTACTAAAAGGGAGCTCCTTTCTCTTGTAGTATGAGGGTTAAATTACATAAAACAACTTAGTTTTGCTGGTTAATTAATTGGTCATTTAATCCCTCAGGTACTCCAACAATGCTGCTGTATCCCTCCTTGTTTCAAGACTATGAGTGGAGAAAAACAAGCCATGCTCTCCTACAGGGATATAATTCAATTGCACTGCGCTCTGGTGCTTATGTTTTTCCTCTGACTGAGGATAGCATACAAATGGAATTAGTCACCAGCCTAAGTAATGTTTTCTCATATATAGATATGCCATTGCCTCAAATTTAAACCGGCTCTAAACATAGGAAGAGTAAATAATTGTATAGAATTTTAGCTCTGAAGGAAATTAATAATTTCTCCAGGCAATTAATTGTTGTCTGCCTGGGAAGTTTTTTTTTTTTTTTTTTATTGATTTGCAAAGCTTTTGTTCATTAACAGCCAATAATTGGGATGGTGTGCACTCAATATCCTGTGGGCAACTTCTTAACTTCATTATCTAGATATGAATTTCCATTATATTGTGTGATCTTCACCCCCCCTTTGCAATTACTAAAGATATATACTTTTTTGGTAAATATCAGTGATAACAGATGGTCCCTAAAGCCTTTTTTCAATAACATACCTAATAATACCTCATACCTCACTATATTCCAGTTTAATTGAAATGAGTTCTGAATGTGTGTGTGTTTGCATCATGTATGTGGCGCATAGAGAGAGAGATCTCAGGACACAGACAAACAAAAACTTTTATTATATTCAGCAGAAAAAAACACTTTCAAGATTTACTTTCTTTCATTTTAATTGTGATAAGTATATAGGTAACAAAACATTTGCCATTTCAACAATTTTTACAAGTACAATTCAGTGACATTAATCACTTTCATCATATTGTGCAACCATCGCAGCTATTCATTTCTAGATTTTTCCATCACTCTTAACAGAAGCTCTGCGTTTCTTTTAATTAGCTGATTTTTGTTACAGCTGTACAAAACATGTAAGTGTTCTAATTTTGGTTTTCTTAAAATTTTCGCATAAACACAACTTTTAGATTAGGTGAAAAACCTGAAAGGACAGCTGATGACATCCTTTTTGGATTTAATTGAAGGTTTATTCATCGTCTGTGGGATATTAAGATACGAAGTCAGTGCACGAAATAATGATTACTAGTATAAAATCTATTTAATTCTGTATTTCCTGTTGAATGCGGGCAGTATTGCACTATTGGCTGGAGCTATAACAATGTATGCTACAGTATTTTTCTTTTGAAAATATTTAGGAAATTGTTGACAAACTTTTGTAAATAGAGTGGAAAAATGATATGCCAAGATTGGAAGTAAAATACTTAGGATTATTGATGTGAAAGAGAAGAGTACTCTGAATTGAGTCTGAATTCAGTCTGTTACTATGGGTCTCTGAGGATAACCATGCCAAATCAGCCTAGGGAGACTTATACTGTAAAAACAGACCTTGGTTGTTCCAACTCAGAGCTGTACAATACTCTGCTATTGATTACATGGGCATTGGGCAATCCCATCAGGAAACAGAGACCTCTACTCTGCTGTGTCTATATAGCATCCTCATTGCTTGCTCAGGAATTTTCTTTTTCTTAGGTCCAGCAGATGGCACTTATATGCTATTGCAATCTAACCAAGATATAAATAAGTCTGATAAAACTATCAGCTTCAGCTAAATCATGCCAAACTCTGGGGGTTTCCTTCCTCATCCAGAGCTGAGACTCAATTTTCTTGTCTATTTTTAAAATAATCCAGATAATATTTATCTATATTTTAAAACATACATTTGCAAGTTTTTGCATATAAAATTACATGAACATGTCTTTTTTATTAATTTTCTATGCTGAAAGATAAATATGGTTACATCAAGAGAAAAAAACTACTGATCCTATGATCACTGTGTATGAGGGAATATTATAAATTATGACACAGTTGGATTTTTTTAAAATAAATCAGGTTAGGTATAATTGCTATATTTTACTGAAAAACATACATAAAAACATACATAAAGTTACCTAGAAATGCAAACTAATCATAGTGATAAAATGCAGATCAGTGGGACTAGGGAGTGAAAGTGGAGAGTAGGGAGAAGATTATAAAGAATCCTGAGAAAACATTTGTGGTGATCGGTGTGTTCATGTTGCTTGTTGTCTTAGTTATCTAGTGCTGCTATAACAGAAATACTACAAGTGGGTGGCTTTAAGAAACAGTAATTTATATTCTCACAATTTAGGGGACTTGAAGTCTGAATTCAGGGTGCTGGCTCTAGAGGAAGGCCTTCTCTCTCTGTCAGCTGTGGAGGAAGTTCCTCATCTCTTTGAGCTTCTGCTCTTGGGCAATCTTCATGTGGCTTGGCATCTCTCTCTCTTCCCCATCCCTGCTAAATCTCTTTTATATCTCAAAACAGATTGATTCAAAATATACCCTCTACTAATCCTGCCTCATTAACATAAAGATGACTCATTCCCAAATGGGATTATAACTACAATCATCAAAAAACCCATTGCCATCGAGTCGATTCCAACTCATAGCAACCCTGCAGGATAAGAGTAGAACTGCCCCATAGGGTTTCCAAGGAGCGGAGGTGGATTCGAACCGTTGACCTTTTGATTAGCAGCCTGAGCTCTTAACCACTGCTCCTCCAGGGCTCCACAAAGCCCAGGCATAAAGGTTAGGATTTACAACACATATTATGGGGGAAAATAATTGAAACCATAACAATTATGGTAAGGGAAACACACATAATTGTTAACCTTGGAATATGTGTCAGAACTAGTAAAATTGTAGCTTAAATATGTGCAGTGTATTTTTTTTATCAATTATGCCTCAAATAAGCAATTCTATCCTATCATACCTACTTCTAATCTTGAATATGTTGTTTTCCTTTCTATTATGGATGAACTATCTCCTGCCTAAACGATCCACTTGTGCTCTAGATATCTAGATATCTTGTTTATTGACAAATACTTGCCATGGATATAATGCCTTTTTTTGCTGTATCATTCATTTCTTTTTCTCTCTACTGACTCCTTCTGACCCTGCACAATCAAAAAGTAGTACCTTCAATTATATATATATATATATATAGCTCTAAATCTCCTTTCACCAACTGCCCCATTTGACTACACCCTTTAAAGAAAAAAATTCTCACCAAATTGTATATACTTGATGACACACCTGGTAGTCTGTCATTTTCTCATGAACACGTTCCAATCAGACATTTATTCCTATCATCCTACTGACATCATGCTTTTGAAGGTAAAGAATCATATCAATATTGCTAATCACAATGATAGATTTCAAGACTTCATGTTATGCAACCTCTCAGCATCAATTGATATATGCCTCTGCTCAGTCTACCAAAGTAACCTATAATGTTTAACACAAAATAAAATTGTCCTGCGTAGCCTGGGCTCTAGCTTCCTCTCAAACCTCATCTCTATCATTCTTTCTATGCTAATTTGATTCCATTACACTGGTCTTTTTGATGTTTAGATGTGCCAGACTATTCCCATACTAGAATCTTTACACTTACTGACCTAGACAGTGAGATTCAAAAGGTGTATACAGGCAGTCCCCGGGTTGCAAACAAGAGCTGTTGTTCTCAACTGTGTCTTTAAGTCGAATTTGTAGGTAAGCCAGAACAGGTGTATATGGTTCTTCTTTAGTCTTACTTTAGCACAAGAAAAGGTACAAAGCCTTTTCAATGATTTAAAAATTGCACATGCAGCAAGCGAAGTTGATTGTGATGACAACTTTGTTGCAAGTAGGGGTTGGTTCCACCATTTCAAAGTGAAGGCAAATTTATGTAACATTAAAGTGCAAGTATGAGTTGTCCATAAATCAGACATTTGTAATCCAGGGACTGCCTGTATAAGGCTTTTATATATGAGCAGACGTAAGAAGAAAAATAAAAAGACAATTACACACACACACACACAAATAAATTGGACAGAACAAGAGAGGCATTTGCAAAGTTGAAAAGGAACATCACAAATTCAAGGAAAACTGAAAGAAGGCCATAACATTTGGAGTTTAATGTGTGAGAAAGGGCAGAGAGAAGATGAAATAAGAGATATAGAAAAAAGAAGGAACCAGGGCCTTGTAGTCCATGCTGACATATGTTCACTTTAGTCCTTGTAATAAATACGTATAGAGTCCTCGGCATTTTCCCTCACTGAACACGTGCAGAATAATGAGGCTAAAAAAAAAACAAACCATGTTCTAGGATGTTTTTGATACCATGACTATAGAGTTTGAGTGGGAATAAGTTTATTCATTAGGCAAGGAAAGGCTAAGAGGTGTATAAGGCTACAAATTCTGAAAAGTTAAATAAATTTTATCTCTTTCGACACATTATTCTTGTCTAAATTGCACAAAATGTCAAATAAAGTTAAGATAGCTTTGATCATTCTCTTCAATTGGGAATTAAGAAGGTAAAGATATATAGACAATTCTCTCTTAGAAGTTACCAGACTTGTCTGTTTCTTTTTTTCTAATCAAAATTTGTGACTTCAATTATACAGAAGAATTGGAATGAATTTGCTAACAACAAACCCAATACTCTCATTTTACAATGCAATAAATCTGTCCTTCACGATTACTTTGCTTGAAATGGAATTGATATAAATCCGATATGTTGTTGTTGTTATTAGACGCTGTCAAGTCGATTATGACTCATAGCGACCCCATGTGACAGGGTGAACAGCCCCATAGGATTTTCTAGGCTATAATCTTTTACTGGAGCAGATCATCAGGTCTTTCTCCTGTGGAGCTACTGAGTGAGTTTGAACTGCCATTTTTTAGCTGGCAGCCGAGCACTTAACAGTTGTGCCACCAGGGCTCCTTAACTCAGGTATAATTTTATTCAATTATAAATATTTTATCAAATGAGTGTTAGATGGTATTCTTTTAAGAACAGGAAGACTATATACAGAGCTATATATATATATATGTTTTACTTAGCAGTTACCTCAATATTGATTAACCTAACAATATTAAAATTTTTATGTAGATAGAGCTTATTTTATAAGCTTCTTTTATATCAAATACACTGAATCCTAATGATACCAATTTGATTTCTACTTTGTTTTTCTCAAAGAAGTTAAGTGATTATTTGAAATACATCAGCTTGTTGGAGATAGCTTTACGAATAGTGATGCTGGGTCTGCAGATATGAGCATAATGGGCTGGAAAGAGGCAAACTAAAGTCAAATGAGCAAAGAAAATTCGAGACAAATGAGTCTACGATAGAGTGACTTTGAACACAGTAGGTGATAAACTATGCTGTTGTAGAATACCCTTGTTAAAATCAGACTTGCTCACAGTTTGTTCTTTGGAATTTTTTTAATGTTAAGTAAGCCATGTAAGATTATTCTAAATAAACAGATGAACAAATTAAAACAAAAACATTTTAATTTGTGTAAAGCACAAATATAAAACTTATTCTGAAAATCATTACAAGCAGATGACCTTGAGTGTTCTTTAAATATCAAATATGCTTGGTGCGTAGACTCATATATGAAAAGCCATGCTTCTTTGTTTATTTTATTCACAGTTCAGATTTTCAATTTCGTTTTGTACACAGTGAACACAGATGGTTCAAAATTTGGTTGACTGCTTCTAACTTACTTTATGTGAATATAATTCTGTCACAAAATGGTATCTTACTAGAATGGCAAATAATTTATGAGTGTTGCAGACATATGTATGTACTTTTGTATATATATATCTCTAAGTGTAGCTAGCTATCTATGGTATATTCATCCATATAGAAAGATTGTTATTCATAATAATGGTAATTTAATAGTGTTTCAAAATCTGTTGAGCAAATTCACATGATATTTTGTTAATCTTTAATTGTGTAATAGAAATAAAGGTGAGTATCACTGAAAATTATTTTAAAGTCAACCTAGAGTCATAATGTAAATGGGAACCAGATATGTGTGTATGATCTGGAAACCCGTTGCCATCGAGTCGATTCCAACTCATAGCAACCCTATAGGACAGAGTAGAACTGCTCCTTAGGGTTTCCAAGGAGTGGCTGGTGGATTTGAACTGCTGAACTTCTGGTTAGCAGCCATGCTCTTAACCACTATACCACCAGGCCTCCATGATTTGGAAGGAAAAGTAATTTACTGGCAGAAATTCTAAACTGGAGTTGGAATAGCACACTTTGGTCTCAATGTCAACATTCACCAGCTTCAAGGTTCAGGTTAAGTTGTGCTGCTTCTCAATAGCACAGTTGTCACACTTGAGAAAAATATTGTGTATTTTCATACTGCATAGTTGATTTTGTTTGTTTGTTTTTTAATAAGCTCCAAGTGTGTTTCATCTGGGTCTTCCCTCCAGCTAAAGATACTTTTATTGTATTACAAATACACTGTTAGCTGCCTCAGGATTTGTCTGTTAAATCATTTGTCAGTTTTGCTTTTAAAAAATATAACTTTTTTTAAATGTAATAAGATTTTAATGCATTGATGTATATAATCTCAATTAGGATTATTTAGAAAAATGATACAAAATAAGAGAAAATTAGTTTTATTTGAATACTGAAGCTGCACCTTGTCATTGTACTAAAAAGAATTATTTCAGTACAAAGAAAGTACATCACTGCAACTTTTTCATATATACTGTTATACGTATGTGTGTTTTAAAATACTTAGGAAGGCACCTAGGCATTATAATTCAGATTATAAAAATGCATTTAATCCCATAAGGATTCATCCTGGAGTATAAAATATTACACTTTAATTTTTAATTATCAGCACACATTCAATTTAAAATAACTTTCACATTGGAAAGGAAAAAAAAAAAAAAGTAATGGCATTTTTTTTTAAAATGCCAGCATAATTTTTTTTCAGCTTCTATCTCTAAGAAAAAGAAATAAAGTCCATAATTGTTGTTAATGTAATACATGTGCTAACATTGTAGTTTTGCTATCAGTTTGTAGACCATAATAAGGATAAATAGGCATCTGACACAGCTTTGAAGATACCATTCTAAGTGTCTAGCTTGTAAAAAGTTTATCATTCTGTCTAACTTTTACCAATGAAAGTAATTCAAGGACAGCTCACTCTGTACTAGCACTTTATCATTTCAAATAGCTTACAGTGAAAGGATAGTTTTTAATTGTTTATGTGATATATGACTTGTCTCCCTCAGTCTGCACCTAGGAAGATAAGAGTAAATTAATAATAAGTTTACCCACCACTGCAAGACCAGCTGCTAAGGAATTCATGTGATTTATATCATGGGTGATGATGCTTAGTCATTAGATAAATAAATAAGGAATATCAATTTTCTTCTGTATCTCAAATCAGAATCTGAATGTAGGTTTTCCAAATTTCAGCTGAAACAACAGTCTTTGAACTCTGGAGGTTAGAAGGAATACAATTGACAGTGTTAGCACTGATAGAAAAATAACGGATGAAAATTGAATGACTTTCTGGATTATGTTCTTTAGCTTCGTCACACATTTTTATGGAGCAGCAGGTACTGAGTATCTACAAGGCAGCAGTAATGAAAAGTAATGAAGATAGAAATAGCTTGCCTCTAGCTAGACTAATGGCAAGGGCAGATTACATCAATTACACAGGAAAGTCTCCAAGGTAAAGTTCACTGACACACACAGTGATTTTATTTTTCTTCAAATAAATGTCTGTTTTTATAAGTAGAGAAGTTTAACTGTAGCTTCATACAGGTAACTAATTAGAAGAAGAACCGTAGAGAAAAATGACAGTATAATATTATATCACATATACACACATATAGATAATTTTACAGGATATAGAAAAAAACGTCTATATAGATGATACATATGTCTTATCAAGTTGGAATCAAGTGAGCCCCAACTCATGGCTACCTCATGTAGCTCACAGTATAACTGTGCTCCACCGGGTTTTCAATGGCTGATCTTTTTCAGGAGTAGGTCACCAGGCTTTTCTTCAAGGTGCCTCTGGGTAGACTTGAAACTCCAAACTTTTGGTTAGCAGCAGAACACATTAATTGTTTGCTCCACCCAGGGATTTCATATATATGACTTACATATGTCAAGTATGATATGTAATTTTGTACATATATAATCCTTATTTTTGTAGAATGGTATTTATAGGAAACTAAAATGTAGAATAGACTAAACTTTTATTTATATATCATTACACTAATTGATACCACTATGCTATTGCTAGAAATAGGTTTTATTTTTGCTTCAGAAATACTTATTAATTTGAGGAGTATCATAGTTTTTATTTTTTTCAGTATTATTTTAAATTGCATTAATCATTTGGATATACTGTACAAAGTTAAGGAATAAGATACAGACAAAATGGGTAGATCTACATAGAAAACGAGACTTTTAGCAGTTAAAATGTTTTTATTTTAATATTATTTTCACTAAGGAACTAAAATCAGTACACCATTTTTACATTACAAGAAACAAAGTTAGAGAACATGTAGAAATAACTTTCTATTAATGAATCTTTATTGATTGCCTACTGTGTTCAAAGTTCTTAGCTAAGCAATACAGAAGACATGAAAATAAACTGTATATGAGAATGTCAGGTAGATTACAAATTAGAGACAAAGGCAAGAAAGCACATGAATAACTGTTCTAGAAGACAATGCAGTGGTGTGAAGTTGAGAGTATTATCAGAGTAGTGGTTTTCAATTTAATCATATCTGAGCAGGTGTATTCAATTAAAAAAGAATTTCCAGGCATTTAGAGGCAAAATATGAGTCCTGTTCTAGCGTTGTCCTACTTGGATGAAGACTTAGCCCATGAAATCTTCAATGTAGAAAAATTGGCATTCACAAATCTATGTAACAATATTCAGTGATTTGTATGAAATAAAAGGGAAGTTATAAGAAGTTTAGATATTTTAAAAATATATTTTAATGCTTTTAGTGATCTAATAATTTAAAAATGCATCACTGCACAAAGTAGCTCTGATCATTAAGACAAAGTTTCCATTATAAGTTTCTATTTCTTTGTGGCATTCCATGTATTGGTTTTACTTATGGTTGGTATATAATAGATGAATTTTAAATTGCAATGTTTAATCTGAAAAATCATTCACTTATTGTCATTGTTACTTTAAGATTTTTTTTTCTTTTTTTTTTTTAATTGTACTTCAGGTGAAGGTTTACAGAACAAATAGTTTCTCATTAAACAGTAGTACACATATTGTTTTATGACATTGGTTAACAACCCCATACATGTCAAACCTCTCCCTTCTCAACCTTTTTTTTTTTTTTTTTGGTGAAAATATACATAGCCAAAGATACACCATTTCAAAAATTTCTACATGCACAGTTCAGTGACATTGACTATGTTCTTGTGCTGCTGTTTTCACTTTAGATGGTTTACAGAAAAAAATTGTTTCTCACTAAACAGTTAGTACACATGTTGCCCTATGACAATGGTTAACAACCTCACTACCCATCAACACTGTCCTTACTCAACCTTGAGTTCCCTATCACCAGCTTTCCTGTTCCCTTCTGCCTTCTAGCTCTTGTCCCTGGACTGCTGTGCCTCATTAGTCCTGTTTTGTTTTATGGGGCTGTCCAATCCCCAGCTGAATGGTGAACCTTGGAAGTGACTTCACCACTGAGATAAAAGGTTGTCTGGGGGTCATACTCTCGGGGTTTCTCCAGTCTCCTTTAGGCCAGTAGATCTGGTCTTTTTCTTTTTATGAGTTGGAATTTTGTTCTATATCCTTCTCCAGCTCTGTCCAGAACCCTCTGTTGTGATCCCAGTCAGAGTAGTCAGTGGTGGTAGCCGGACATCATTTAGCTGTACTGGACTCAGTCTGGTGGAGGCCTTGGTAGCTGTGGACAATTAGTCCTTCAGACTAATCTTTTCCTTGTATCCTGTTCTCTTCATTCTCCCTTGCTTCCAAAGGGATGAGACCAGTGGAGTATCTTAGATGGCTGCTCACAGGCTTTTAAGACCCCAGACGCTACTCATCAAGATAGAATGTAGAACATTGTCTTTATAAACTGTGTTATGCCAGTTGAGTTAGATGTTCCCCAAGAGCATGGTCCCCACAGCCCTCTGCCCAGCAATTCAGTCCCTCAGGGAGTTTGAATGTGTCTATGGAGCTTCCATGACCTTTCCTTGTACAAGTTGTGCTGGTTTCCCCAGTATTGTGTACTGTCTCACCCTTCACCCAAGATACCACTTATCTATTGCTTATTTAGTATTTCCCCCCCACCCCTCCCATCCCTGGTAACCAATAAAAATTTTTACTTTTTGTGAGTAAACTTTTCCATGGATTTTTACAATAGAGGTCTCATACAATATTTGTCCTTTTGTGATTGACTTATTTCACTCAGCATAATGTCCTCCAGTTTCATCCATGTTATGAGATGCTTCACAGATTCATCATTGTTCTTTCTCGTTGCATAGTACTCCATTGTGTGTATGTACCATAGTTTGTTTATCCATTCATCTGTTGGTGGGCATCTAGGTTGTTTCCATCGTTTTGCTATTGTGAACAATGCTGCCATGAACATAGGTGTGCATATGTCTATTCATGTGATGGCTCTTATTTCTCTAGGATATATTCCTAGGAGTGGGATTGCTGGATCTTATGGTATGTTTATTTCTAGCTTTCTAAGGAAGTGCCATATCATTTTCCAAAATGGATGTATCATTTTGCATTCCCACCAGCAGTGCATAAGAGTTCTGATCTCCCTGTAGCCCCTCCAGCATTTGTTATTTCTAGTGTTTTTGATTCCTGCCAGTAATGCTGGGGTGAGAAGGTATCTCATTGTGGTTTTAATTTGCATTTCTCTAATGGCTAATGATTGCGAGCATTTCCTCATGTGTCTGTTGGCTATTTGAATGTCTTCTTTGGTGAAGTGTGTTCATTTCCTTTGCCCATTTTTTAATACGACTATTTGTATTTTTTGTTGTAGAGGTGTTGGATTTTTAAGGTTATTTTTAAAGCAACGATATTATCGTCAGCAATAAAATGCTAAGTCAGTTTAGCCTTGCTTTGAATTGGCCACAAGTTAATTTAAAATATTATATTTTAGGATTGTCTTTATTTGAAAAGATTAAACATTTAGACAGAAACTAGACATGTGTTGATGAATTTGCATTATCAACGGATTTGTTAAGGTTTACTTAGTTTCCATTAGCATATGTGTGTTGATTTATTTATAATTTATTTATTTAGTTCTCAATTTCCTTTTTCATCATTGCTACTGACTCATCTATTTCTTCTCTAAATAGAATTTCTTTGCATAATTAACTTTTCTTGACATCTTTAGAACTGTGAATGTGACCACATAGAGTTTTCTAGGTAATTTCCCATAATTTTATTAATAACATACCATTCTCCCAGTTTAACCTGAGTCTCATGCTTTGCACAGTCTCTATGTTTTTGTACATATTGCTGTCAATTCCTAGAGTGCCTTTGATTCTGTCCCCTTTCATCAGAACTATGTAATTGTTAATTATTAATTATGAAATTAATAATTATTACATAAGCACATCAATACTTATATAATACATGTACAATGTAAATTATCACATAAACACATCAATACTTATGTAATACATATACAATGTAAATTATTAGCACATTGATAGTTATGAATACATTACTAATTAGGAGTTATTTTTAATTTATTTTTTTTTATAATTCTTCACTATTGTTTCACAATATATTCTCTTTCTCTTCTATCCAACTGGCATCATTCTAAAATATATTCTTATTATCTTATGCCCATATTACTTCATTTAATTTGCTATCATGCTGTCTTAGTCAAGGACCCCTCTATTATATACACTGCGCTTATAATCATTTTTCTTAAATGATGAATGTTTTGAAACTGTTCAGCTGTAGACCTTTGAAGGAGCTCTGATGATGTAGTGCTTTAGCACTCGGCTTCTAACCGAAAGGTCAGTGGTTTGAACCCTCCAGCTGCTCTGTGGGAGAAAAGACCTGGCGACCTATTTTCATAAAGATTACAGCCTAGGAAACTCTATGGGTTAGTTCTACTCTGTCCTATATGGTAGCTATGCGTGAGAATTGACTCGTCGACTCACAACAAAAACAATGGACATTTTTGCTATTTTAAGGACATTGGTTTTCTCTCTGAATGAGATGCGAAGCCATTGGAGGGTTTAAGTGTTGGTCATAACCTGATTTAAGACTTAAAAGAGTCATGCTATGGAGGCATAGGTTGTGGCAGGGGGCAAATGACCATGTGAAGAGTACTCTGAGGGGAATATTTTAATAATCCAGGTAAGAGATCATGGTGGGTTAGACCGGGGTGATAACTAAAGGAAGTTTCAGAATTGCATGGATTTGGGGTAAATTCTTAAGTATATCTATCTAGCTTTGGAACTGAGAAGTAAAATAGTGACAGGATGATATTAATATTTGTTACATAATTAATTTGTGGCCAACCCATCATGTTAATTATACTTCCTTTTTTAATTAATAGAACTCTGGATTTGCTGGACATAATAGCTAAAACAAACAAAAACCACCCTTGAAGATATGATGACTAATGTCTTTATCATTATTCATGCAAAATAAAATAAAACCACTAGGAGATTGTACACCTACTGGAATGACAGTAAGATGAAATGAAATAAAATAACATCTAACAATACCAAATGCTAGTGAGGATTCAGGACAACTAGAACTATCACACATTATGTTGAAAAACAGTTTGGCAGTTTCATTAAAGTTGAACATATACTTACTGCATAATCCAGTAATCTGACTGCTACCAGGTGTTTACCCAAGAGATATACAGATTATTTGCATATAAAATTGTACAAAGATTTTATAGCAAATTTATTCGTAATCACTGGAAAATGGAAATGTTCTTCAGCTGGTGAATGGATAAACAAAAGTAAGTTCATTCACAAAATGAAATACTGCCATTGTTGTTAGCTGTACTCCAGTAGGCCTGTGGCTCATGGCGACCCCATGAACAACAGAACAAAACACTGCTTGGTCTTGCAACATCTCCTTGATTAGTTCTGGACCAGACTTTTGTGGCCCTTAGAGTTTTCATTGGCTGATTTCTGAAGTGGATCACTAGGAGTTTCTTCCTAGTTTGTCACAGTCAGGAAGCTCCAGTGAAACTTATTCAGCAACACATAAGCCTCCACTGATAGATCGGTGGTAGCTGCACTTGAGGTACATTGACCAGGAATCAAACCTGTGTCTCCTGCATGGAGGATGAGAATTTTACCACCAAACTACCAATGTAACAATGAAATACTAGATAACAACAGAAAGGAACTAAGTACCAATATAGGTATGGATGAATCTCAAACGCAGTGTGCTGAGTGAAGGGAGCCAGATTCAAAAGGTTATAAACACCATGGCACTATTTATATAGGGATCTCTAAAAGGCAAAAGTATGTGAACAGACACAAGATCAGAGATTTCCAGGGACTGAGGGTAGGGGATGGATTGACTGCATAGGTCACAAGGAAACTGTCTGCTGAGATGGGAAAGTTCTGTATCAGGATTGTGATGGTTATTACATTACTGTGTTGAAATTTATAGAATTACACATTGAAAGGGCAAATTTCATGGAATGCAAAATAAACATCAATATATATGACTTAAAAGATTACAATCAAGGACTGTACTCAAGTTTTCTCAAGGATAATATGGGAGCGCATCTTCTTCCATGCTCACTTATAGCGCTGATGGCAGACCTTGGGTCCCTGCTGGTTGCCTGCCAAAGACATCAATTATTTGCCATATGGGCCTCTCTATAGGGTTACTCATAATATGACAGTGTTCTTCCGCTAGAGGAATATACAAGAGAGAGAAAAAGAAAGAGAGAGGATAGGTATTTTGTAACCTAATCTCAGTTGTGACATACCATCACATTGCCCAGTTCTAGCCTTTAAAATCAAATCACCAGGCCCAGCTCACACTCAGCAGAGATTATACAAAAGTGTAAAAACTAGGAAATGGAGATCATTGGGAAACAGCTTGGAGACTACCTACCACAAGCATCTGCTTTAGAAATCAACAGGATATATTAATGAATTTTAATGGGACTTAGGAATCTAAGATCATATAAAAAATTTGGCATAAGAAACAAAAAGAATAGAATGGGATTTTATGCACTGATGTATATAGAATTTCAATTAAGATTATTTAGAAAAATGATACAAAATAAGAGAAAATGAGATTTTATGGGAAAGATAAGCTAACTAAACCTAATGGACAAGTATAAAATATTCCACTCATCATCAAAACAATACACATTTTTGTCTTGTGCACATGGATCATTTTCCAGAATAGACCATATACTAGGCCACAAAACAAGCCTCAACAAATTTTAAAAATTAAAATTATACAAAGTATCTTCTCTGACAACGAAGGAATAATATTAGAAATTAACGGAAGAAACAACACTAGAAAACACACAAATTCACAGAATTTAAGCAATGCGGTATTAAATAACTATTGAGTCAAGGAAGCTAAATGAAACTGAAAACACATCACACCAAAACATATGGGATAAAGTGAGGCAGTCCTCAGAGGAAAATTTATAGCAATAAGTGTCTACATTAATAAAGAAGACAGATCTCAAATAATAGTCTAACCCTACAGCTTGAGGAACTAGAAGAAGAAAAGCAAACTAAACCTAAAGCGACTAGAAGAAAAGAAATAATAAAGATCAGCAACAGAAATAAATGAAATAGGAAACAAGAAAATAGTAGAGAAACAACAAAATCCAGAAGTTAGTTCTTTGGAAAGATCAATAAATTGACAAACCACTTGCTAAGCTGACAAAGAAACAAAGAGAGAAGATGCAAATAACCAAAATGAGAAATGAAAATGTAGATGTTAGAAGTGACCCAACTGAAGTAAAAAGAATCATAACAGAATACTATCAACAGCTGTACTCCAACAAAATTGATAACTTTGATGAAATGCACGAATTCCTACAGACACATAACCTACCTAAACTGAATCAAAATAAAGTCGAAAACCTTGATGTACCCATAACAAGTGAAGAGACTAAATGAGTAATAAAAAGCATCCCAACAAATAAAAGTTTTTACTGGGGAATTCTAACAAACATTTAGAGAAGAATTGACACCAATACTGTTTAAAATCTTTGAAAAAGTAGAGGAAGAAAGAATGCTCTGTTATTCTTTCTATGAAGCCAGTATAGCCTTTGTACCAAAACAAGACAATGATACCACAAGCAAAGAAAACTGCAGATCAATATTCCTTATGAATACAGATGTCAACATTTTCAACAAAATACTAGCAAACAGAATCCGACAGCATATTAAAGGAATTATACATTGTGATCAAGTGGTATTTATTCCAGGAATGCAAGGTTGATTCAAAATTAGAAAATCAATGTAATTCATCTCATTAATAGAACAAAGGAAACAAACCACGTGATGATCTCAATCGATACAGAAAAGGTATATGATAAATTCCAGCACCCTTTCTGGATAAAAACTATTAACAAGATAGGAGTAAAAGGAAACATGATTAAGATCTTAACATGATTAGGAGCATTTATGAAAAACCAAGAACAAACATTATAGTGAATGTGGAAAGATTGAGAACTTTCCCCTTGAAAATTAGAACTAGACAAGGATACCCATTCTCGCCACTGTTATTCAATATTGTAGTGGAATTCTTAGCCAGAGCAGTAAGGCAAGAAAAAGAAACAAAAGTTATTCAAATTGGAATGGAAGAAGTAAAATTATTCCTATTCACAGATTTTCTATATATAGAAAATCCCAAAGAACTTACTAAAAATCTTCTAGAATTAATAGAGGAATTTAGGAAATTTGCAGGACACAAGGTCAACACGCAGAAATTAATTGAACAAGAAATATGAAAAGGAGACTAAGAAAACATCCATTTATGATAACATCTAAGAGAATAAAATATCTAGGAATAAATTTACCCAAGAATATGAAACGACTCATGCAATGAAAATTATGGGACACTACTGAAAAAGACTAAGAAGATCTAAAAATATCTTCATGGATTGGACTGCTACTTTCTAAGAGTATTACCCTGAGATACTCTTCAAACCTTAAACTGAAACTAAGCCCTGAGGTCACCTAACAAATTTGCTCAAAAAATAATGAGTATCACCTATAAGTACTGCCTTCATTGAAAACATAATAAAATATTATTTAAAAGAAAAGAACTAACAAACTTCCTTAAAATTTTCTGAATTTTGGGGAAAAGTCTTTAAAGTTTGTATGTTATCTGAAGTTACTTTAACAAAGTTTTTCTATTACAAAATA
>NW_004444094.1:5388150-5390978 GCF_000243295.1 Trichechus manatus latirostris | reverse complement strand
CCTTAAAATTTTCTGAATTTTGGGGAAAAGTCTTTAAAGTTTGTATGTTATCTGAAGTTACTTTAACAAAGTTTTTCTATTACAAAATAGGATATCGAGATTGAGTGATGCTGACAAGAAGATCTTCATGGATTGGAAGACTTAATAAAGTCAAGATGTCAATATTACTCAAAGTTATCTACAGATACAATACAATCTCGATCAAAATTTCAACAGCATTCTTTACAGAAATGGAAAAACTAATCCTCAGTTTTACATGGAAATATAAGAGACCCTGAATAGGCAAAGTGATTTTGAAGAAGAAAAAAGTAGGAGGCCTCACGCTGCCTGACTTCAGCACATATTAGACAGCTACAGTAGTCAAAACAGTCTGGGATTTGTTTAATGATAGACACATAGACCATTGAAAATACTGAAATAAATTGAAGCATCTATGGTCAATTGATTTTCGACAAGGATGCCAAATACATTCAATGGTGAAAGAATAGTCTCTTCAACAAGTGGTGCTGGCAAAAGTGGATTTCCCATTCAGAAAAATGAAACAAGATCCATACCTCACACCATACTCAAATATTAATTCAAAATGGATCAAAGACCTAAATGGTAAATCTAAAACCATAAATAATTTAGAAAAAAATATAGAAGCAAAGCTTTGAGATCTAATTTTTTCTATGACAGATTATCAAACACAACAAAGAATGCATGAGCAACAGATAACAAAATAGATAAATGGGACCTCATAAAAGTTAAATATTTATGTTCATCAAAATACTTTATTCAAAGAGTAAAGAAACAACCTACAGACTGTGAAAAAATCTTTGGGAACAATATAACTGAAAAGGGTCTAATATCTAAAACATATAGAAAAATTCTGCAACTTAACAAAAAGACAAATAACTCAATCAAAAACTGGGCAAAGGACGTGAACAGACACTTTACCAAAGAGGATATTCAATGATCAACAGACACATGAAAAGATGCTCAACGTCATTAGCCATTAGGGAAATGTAAATCAAAACAATGAGATACTATTTCACTCCCACTAGAATGGCCAAGATAAAAACAAACAAACAAAACAACAAAACCCCAGAAAATAATAAGTATTGGAAGGAATGTGGAAAAACTGGAGCCCTCGTTTATTGCTGGTGGGAATGCAAACTGGTACAGGCATTGTGGAAAACAGTCTGGACATTCCTCAAAAAAACTGAAAGTAGAAGGTGCCATGTGACACAGCAATTCCATTCCTAGGTATATACCCTAGAGATCTAATAGGAGTGACACTAACTGACATATGCACACTTTTTTCATTGCAACACTATTCACAATAGCAAAAAGATGGAAACAACCTAAGTGCCCACCAATTGATAAAACGAACAAACCAACCAACCCCATTGCTGTCGAGTCGATTCTGACTCACAGAGACAGAATAGAACTGCCCCACAAGGTTCCAAGGTAGGGCTGCTGGATTCTAACTGCCGACCTTCTGGTTAGCAGCTGAGCTCTTAACCACTACGCCACCAGGGCTCCAAAATGTTGAATGGATAAGTAAAATATAGTACACAATAAGACGAAGTACTACTCAGTGATTAAAAAAAAAAATGAGTTCCCAAAACATCTTGGAACATAGATGAACCTGGAGGACATGTTGAGTGAAATAAGTAAATTACTATATATATATACATACATAGTATGTTCTCATTTTTATGAAATGACATGAACAAGTAAATATACAGACATCAGTGTTCATTAGTAGATACCTGAGACGGGAGTGGGAGAGAGAAAGATTCACTCTCTAGATAGTAGACATTTGTTATTTTTAGTGATGGGAAAGCTAACACTGAATGACAGTGAAGTGTACACAGTCTGTCAAAGGTAAACAATGTCACTAAAAAGTACACAAGAAAAAAGACTTGTTGGTAATTTCCATGGCATATACAATTTTGAAACAACAGCAAAATCAACCAAAAAATATATGTGCAGGTATATATGCATGTATGTAGGCATATATGTGTATAGGTATGCATATATATGTGTATATATATGTTTATGCATATGTGTATCTGTGTGACTGTAGGCACAAGTATTCATATATATAATAAAGCACATAGGGGGCGCAGTTATGGATGCTTCTTAGATATCACGAAGCACCTCTCTGGATTGGATTTCTGGGTTTGAAGGATTAGAACCATGGTCTCAAGGGACATCTTGATCAATTGGCATAATATGGTTCATACAGCTATGTTCTACATCCTAGTTTGGTAAGTAGTGTCTGGGGTCTTAAAAGCTTGTGAGCAGCTATCTGAGAAACAGTTATTGTTCTCTAGTTGTCTGGAGCAAAAGAGAAAGAAGGAAACCGAAGACTCACAGAAGAAACTAGTCTACGGGACAAATAGTCTACATGAACCAAGGCCTTGTCTACCCTGAGACTAGAAGAAATAAATGGTGCTCTGCTACCACTACCAACCATTCTAATCAAGGCCACAATAGATGGACCCTAATGGAATGGGAGAAAAATGTGGGAACAGAACCTCAAATTCCTGCAACAAAACAAAATAGAACAAACAAAACAAACTTTCTGGACTGCTACTTTCCAAGAGTATTACCCGGAGATACTCTTCAAACCTTGAACCGAAACTAAGCCCTGAGGTCACCTAACAAATCTGCTCATAAAATAATGAGTATCACCTATACGTATTGCCTTCAATGAAAACTTAATAAAATATTATTTAAAAGAAAGGAACTAATAAACTTCCTTAAAATTTTCTGAATTTTGGGGAAAAGTCTTTAAAGTTTGTATGTTATCTGAAGTTACTTTAACAAAGTTTTTC
>NW_004444094.1:5371608-5388050 GCF_000243295.1 Trichechus manatus latirostris | reverse complement strand
CCTTAAAATTTTCTGAATTTTGGGGAAAAGTCTTTAAAGTTTGTATGTTATCTGAAGTTACTTTAACAAAGTTTTTCTATTACAAAATAGGATATTGAGATTGAATGATACTGACAAGAAGTTAAAGGAAAAAGTGGGAAATGCTTTTCTATATAAATTACATGCTCTTGTGGCATATAATTTTGGCCAAAAATCAGTTGCAATTTTAAATAAAACACTTGTAAGATTGGTAAGTAGGAGGAAATTCGTGGTGTCTTACGTGTTTTGAACAAATAGATGAGTAATGATGAATTACCAGTAATGACAGGGAGAGATGAACTTATAACAATTTTTTGCTGTCTCCCAAGTCATAATTTTTGTTTTATTGGTTGGACCGCTCAGTTTTCTATACCACGTAAAGTGTATATCATTTCACTTTCGGAAATATTAAATGGTTTTGCCGTAGAATAAATTGCCAGCTTTCAATCAGTTTTGCTATTGTCCTTGACCATAGCATGTAGTCACTGATGCCATGAGGGGCAACTGAAGTCATAAGGGCATCTTAAATGGACTGAATATAAACTTTAAATAGAAACTGCACATCCACTTAAGATAGTATCAAAATATAAAGATTCCTCCCCACCACCACCTACAGCCCCAAGAGAATGTTTTCAGTTATCACTAAGCTGGTGTCTCAGTTTATCTTACCTAAAGCGATATTCACACTTGTCTTTTGAAAGGAAAGGAACCCAAAATTCTGCTCTCCATCTTACTACAACTTTGAACAACTCGTGCTTCCAGATAGCTCCAAGATGCTTTTTTTATATAGCACTTACATAGCTCTTGGTTTACAGAAGTAATATATTATGGATGGAACAGAACATACTGTTAGTTCTATAACCTCATAGTACTTACATATTTTCCATTGCTAACTCATAACTTAGATACTTTTTAATATGAATTAAAATATTATCTGTGGGATGTGGTAAATACGCTTTATAACATTGGATATTTAATCCTGGAATTTATTTTACTTTAATCTAATATTGATTGATTTTTATCTTTGAGACTGCATATTTAACTTCATAATTTGTCTTAAATTCATTTGAATTCACTAAATACTTCCATGATACTAGAATTGTATGCAAGGTATGCTAGCAGCTTATAATCTAAATAAGCAGGTTAAGCGGGTTAATTGGGTTTTCACTTTCCCAATTACTTCCCTGCTTATTTTAATGAATATTGTTAAAGTATATTGATATTATATTAGCATCTGCTATATAATTTTCTTTCACTTATGTGCAATTTATAGTGTTTGCCCTTTACTTTGGAGAAGTCACGCTTTCAAGTAAAATTATATTTCACAACTTTTGATGTCTTTTTTTTGTTCACTCCTTTTTAATATGTGTCTCAGATCTAATTAAATGTCTGAGACTGTTGGGTTTACTGTTTAAGCACAATTGATTGCATACGCAGTGCTATTCAGGTGAATTGTTGGCCTGAATTTCCGCAGTGTGTTTATCTGTTATCTCTTACTGGCTGTGAGGAAATTCAAGGTAGTAAGTATGGGATCAATAATGGATCTTGCACTTAATGTCAAAAGCCAAAATCAAAAACATTTGATTAGGTAGGTCTTTACAGGACACATTCTTTATTTTCCATATCAGAATTATCTCATCTATAGTACTGATAACATTTTTTTCCATGGCACAGATGAGCTGTTCATGTAAGTCGATTTAGTGGGCATACATTGGTTTATATTTTTCAGAAATATTTTATTAATGCATTAGATGCATGTCTAAGCAATTTACTTTCCTCCATTCCCCTCATTTCCACAACACTTTGTCATTCATAGATTATCCAATTTTCTTATCTGATAAGAGAGCTGTGCAGTTAATATCATTTTAGATTCTCAGTACAGTTGAGACACACACACATATAAAACATATTGTAATATTGATGTACGCTATTAGGTAACAAACTGCATGTGAAGCTTAGATAGTAGTGGCTAAGATACACCATCAATAGCTGGAAAGCCAGGTTTCAAATCTTGACTCTGTTCTGAACTATGTGTGATCTTAGGCAATTTACTTAACCTTGTTGTTGTTGTTAGCTGCTATTGAGTCTACTCTGACTTATGGCAACTTCTGTACAACAGAATGAAACGTTGTCCGGTCCTGCATTATCCTCAGAATCACTGGTGTGTCCAAGACCATCATTGTGGCTACTGTGTCAATCCATCTCACTGAGAGTCTTCCTCGTCCTTGCTGGCCCTCTACTTCACCAACCATGATGCCAGTAAAGATTGTGATGGATCCCTCCTAATGACATGTCCAAAGCAAGTGAGTTGAATAATATTCTGGAATATAATTTTACTTGAAAGCATGACTTCTCCAAAGTAAAGGGCAAACACTATAAATTGCACATAAGTGAAAGAAAATTATATAGCACAATATCCTGTTGTGATTCACAGCATTTTCCTCAGCTAATTTTTTTAAATAGATTGCCTTTCTTCCTAGTCTGCTGAAATCTGTTCACCGTGAGTGAATCCACTGGTACTTGAAATACTAGTGGCAAAGTTTCTGTTTATCATAGCAACACACCAGCCCTCACAGTATGACAAACTGACAAACAGATGGTGATTAGTTAACCTTATGGTTGTTGTTAGGTGCTGTTGAGTTGATTTTGAGTCATAGTGACCCCACGTGACAGAGTACAACTGTCCTATGGGGTTTTCTAGGCTGTGCTCTTTAAAGGAGCAGATTGCCAGGTCTTCCTCCCACGGAGCCTCTGGGTGGGTTCTAACCTCCAACCTTTCAGTCAGCAGTTTAGGCTTAACTGTTTGAGTCACCAGGGCTCCTTTTTGCTGTTGTTTTTGTTGTTGTTAGGTGCCATGGAGTTGATTATGACTCATAGCATGTTGTATAGTATTAGAGCATATATCCCTTCACTACAAATTTCCTATAGTATTAATAGAAGCTAACACTTATTTGGTACTTAATCACAGGCCCTCTTCTAACCACTGCGCCACCAGGGCACCTCGACATAGTCTTACTGGTCCCCAGATTTTCTATGTAATCTTTCGAGTTGTTATTGTAAGTTTGATCTCATATAGATAGTGCTTACAAGAGCTCAATGCTCAAGGCAGATATTCTTTACTAGTTGTTAAAGCACTTGGCTTCTAACCAAAATGTTGGTGGTTCGAACCCAGCAGCCACTCCATGGGAGAAAGATGTGGTAGTCTGCTTCCATAAAGATTACAGCCTTGGACACCCTATGCGGCAGATCTACTCTATCCTATAAGCTTGCTGTGAGTCAGAATCGACTCAATGGCAATGAATTTGTTTTTTTGATTGTTGGATTTCAAGAAGACTTCAGGATATACTTTTGGTTTAAGGTTTAAAGATCATCTCAGGGCAATAGTTTCAAGGGTTCATTCAGTCTCAATGTGTCCACAATTTCTGAATTCCAAGAGAATTGAAATTCTGTTTTGCATTTCCCCCCTTCTGATCAGGATTTTTCTATAGAACCTTTGATCAAAACGTTTAGTAACAGTAGCCAGGCACCATTCAGTTCTGGTCTCATGGTAAAGTTGTTCATGGAGGCAATTAGCCCAACATTCCATTTCTTCCTTCTATTCCTGACTCTCCTCCTTCTATTGCTCCAGGAGAGTAGAGACCAATTGCTGTACCTTGGATAGACACTTGAAAACTTTTAAGGCCCCAGGCACTATGCAACAAACTAGGAGATAGAATGGAAACACTAAATGAAATATTAGGCCAATTATGTGGAAAGTTCCATGAAACCATGACCCAAAACCTCCAAACCAAGAAACCAAATACAATGAGGTGTTTGGTTGTACCTAACCAGATGCAGCAGCTGCTCTTTGCTGTTGTTGTTGTAAATATATCTGTCACACAATATTTCCAAATTTAACTTATACAGGTGTGCAACTTATTGACATCAATTATGTTAATCGGCTGTGCAAAGTTTATCTTTAATTAATGCATTGCTTACCGCTCCTTCGTTCTTAAAGGCCTCTCCTCCCTCAGACCCTGTCTCTTTCCATTCTCCTGGATGTTCGTTCTCTTTCTTTTGTATAACTTTCTTCTTCCTCATTACCTATATATTTGATTTACTTAGGATTTTTTGTTGGATCCTATTTCCTCTCATCCTCATCCTTGTCCCTAGGCTAGGCAAATATATTTATTGATTAAACTAGATAGAAATGTCAGGCTAGTGAAATGTACACTTCTGTCTCCAGCTCAGGCTCCTTTCTTGAGCTCAAAACCCAGATATGATACTGTTTATTAGAATCTATCTCAAGCACAACTTTTCCAAAATTTAATTTATCATTTACCTGCTCCATATCTGATCCTCCTATGCTCCCCATCTCAATGTTTCATACTATCATCTCCCCAATCCCCTCAGCCATAACTAAGGAAAACCGTTTTAAATCTTCCCACTGTCTAATCAAAGCCCAATGTAAAGTTAGTCCCTTATTTCATGCATCTCTAGCTTATCTCTTTCTTCTTTATTACATTAGACTGCAGTACATTGTTGCTAGAATTACCATGATAACCTATTAACTGGTCTCCCAGTCTCTAATATGACCCTCTCGTGACAGATTCTTATTCATTGCTGCCAGATTTATCATTCTAAATCCCAATATGTTCATATCATTCTTTTAAGTCACTTGACTGCGTTTCCATTGACTTCAGCATACAATCAAAATGACCCGGATGATTTTCAAGAGCCTTCATGGTCTGTCACTGCCCTCATCTACTCTTACTTCCCATACCTTCCATGAATTTAGGGTGCTGTAATCACGTGATATATATTTTAAATAATTGCTCCTACTCATGACTGCAATTGGATTTAGTACAAATGACATTTTTAATGCTATAAACCCTTTGCCACCATAGCAACTCGATAGAACAGAGTAGAACTGCCCCATAGGGTTTCCATGGAGCAGCTAGTGGATTCAAACTGCTGATCTTTTGGTTAGCAGTCAAGCTCTTAACCACTGAGCCACCAAGGCTTCTTTAATGCTGTGTCTGCTTTATATTTGACATTACCTCAAATGTTAATAGTTTACCTCTCTTCAAAACTCTCTCTCCCTCAGACACATTCAAGTCTTTTTATATTGGACATTCTAAATCTAGTGACTCCTATGAGCTTGTACATCTTCAAGAATAATCCAGATGGACAAAACTCTACAGGAAAAAATGAGTTTCTCTAGATAATTAGAAGTGAGTCTTAGAAGTCTTTAGTTTACATTGTTTAATTCTCTGTAGTAAGTAATCTTAGTTTTTCTAAAAGACATGTCTTCAGGCCCTTGTCATTGGATGACATATACATGCAATTCTTCAAAAGAATGGCATAGCAGTGTTTGATAATAGCAGTGTTTGATAATAGCAGTAATTTTCACAGGAGATAGTTTTCATAAAAAAAAAGTATCGAAAATGTCTCCCATATGCAAACAGATGCATTCTGTTGATACATTTCACTACAGTCACATTTAATAAAGTACAAGAGTATTTGTCAAACATCAATTGATTGGAAGTTCACATTATGAAAATGTAATTTCTTCAGAAGTTTCCTATTTATAAATTTCCCCAAGGTGTTGAATAAACAACAGAACAATATAAATGATTAGCAATGTGCTTTCTCATTCTATTCAAGACAGAAAGGATGTTATAGAATTATATGTTATTTACTTCTAAAATTACTTAACTCTGATCTAATCTTGATCATATTATGTTGGTCTTTGTATCTCAGGGAAATAGCCTTTAGATAAATCTTTGTTTCTTCCATAAATATGAAATACACATCTCAGTAGATGAATCTCCAAAGTAATAGGAAGTGGTTTTGAATAATTTTGTTTCTTCAGTGGAATAAGAATTTAACCCCATTACAGAAAACATCAACATCAATCCATTATAAAAGAATTCACTTAGAAAAAATCCATTACAGAGGCCTATTTTTTAATACCAACACAATTATGCTGGAATCTATAATTGTTCTATATTTATCCTACTGTTATAGTAAAGAATGACTCAGCTTTTATTCCATTTGGTTATATATGCATGGACTACCACAAAGAAGCAAGATCCTTGCACATGGACATGACTACTAAATACAATTAAGAAAAAAGGAAAGAGAGAAAGAATAAATGAAAGAAAGAATGAGAGAGAGGAAGGAAGGAAGAAAAGAAGAAAGGAGGAAAGAAGCAAGAAAGAAAAGAAGGGAAAAATTGAACTGTAATAGAAATAATATACTCTAAGCAAGGGCTCCTAGCCATTGAATTTCAGCAAGTATGCATCTGGATAAACATACTATATAACTCTGGCCGCTTTCACACAAAAGTTGACATGTCTCTGTGTCTCCTCTTAATGTATAATTCATTACTTTTAGAAAAAATTAGCTAATCTAAAATGACCAATGGATTTCCAAAGAAAAATATGAAGACATATTTAACATAACTTGATACTCTGGGATGAACTGGTAATTCTAACAGTATGACTTATTTCCGTAAGAATATGTAACTTGTTATTTTGCACTGCAATTTGTCTTTTTACACGTAAGCCCTGTCATTTTCCTAGTAATGTATCTTATGCATCTGGCTTTGTTTATAATCTTTAGTAAAATACCAAATATCTAGTAGATAAAATACAAAATATTTTAGTACATAGAGAGGGTTATGTAATACAGTGTGGTAAGTCAAAGTTGGAGAACAGCTACTGAGAGAAAGCAAAAGGCTAAAAACAAGTCACAACTGCTTCTAACTATCAAAATAGAGGGGTTTTGGTTTTTCTACTTTTTTAAGGAAATATTTATCTGAGATTATTTTATTTTAAACCTTAAGATATATATGTTTGTGTATATATATATATATATTTGTAAGAAAAGACATAAAAACTGTATATATATATATATATATATATATATATATATATTTCACAGTAGTTAACAATGAAGTCGAGAGCTGAATACCAAGGAAAATGATATAGGCATTTGTTGGCTATAGAGCTCCTATTGATCATCAGTGGGATTACCATGAACTATTAGTATCAAAACAAATACAATTGGTATGAAAGGCTCTTTGTACTGATGGTATTCACCAGTCTTTTAAGAATTCTGTTTTTGTTTGGAATTTTCTAAAAGCGTTCAAACTTTTTCTACTATGAAGCAGAAATCATGATGTTGCCACTTGTTTAGGCATTTTTGTATCTCGTGTTTCTCAAGGGCTTTTATTTTCCTCACAAATTGACTTTGCTCCTGTGTCTCACTGTTTATCTTTCCATTAGTTTTATACATCAAGTTCTAAACCCAACATGATAGTAGACAAATGTCGCTATGGGCCCTGAAGCACTGAAGAACAATTAGCATGTTTTAACTGCTATTATTGGACTAATTTCAACTGCCCTCTGGGTACAAACAAAATAAGTTTTTAAAAAGTATGCTGCTTTCTTTTAACAGCAGATGTTTCTGTGGCTGCCAGATGTATAGCGGTTGCTCTAGAAGAAGTAGTATGCAACATAAATATAATATATATTTCATACAGTGTTTGTTTCATAGTTGAGTGTTTACACTTAAAAAAATAGTCAAGATGATCTGACAAATAGTTAACTTACTTTAATAAGGAATGACTATGTGCGTGCAAAACTTCCACAACTGGCATTTGGGTTATTGTAAATGGTTATACTTAGAATATTAAATGCAGAGAGAAAGATAGATGATAGATAGATATAGATGTGTAACGATAGATGGACAGCAATAGATAGATATTGCAAAGATATGTAGATACGTAAGTATAGATAGAGAGTAGGTTTCTGATATGAAAAATATATGCAATCAATTAATAACATAAAAGATGATGGATGTTACTTTGAACAGGAAAATTAATAACAGACATCTTACTTTAGGGTTTCTCTTATCCGTGAAACCAAATATTAACCATAAAGAGCCTGGCCCAAACTGCAAAAGCCTGCCAGAATCTGCTCTGTAGCAATGTTACATTTGTTTTATCCTGCTACAAAAAGATAGTTGTCAAACAATTACCTCTGAATTTAAGTCACAAAAAGCCTCATGGTTGCAGGTGGGTGGAAGGCCAAATTATTTATTAGCAGCCAGGCCAGAAGTAAACAGATAATCAGTTGATCTCAGTGAAGGGGGAAAGTAGGGTTCAATCAGTTGGGTTAAGATTAGGCAATGGCTGATCTTCTGTATTTCTCTCTCCTCTTCTCTCTATAAACACCATTGTACCTACCTTCTTTGAGCCATTTGCTTTTTCTGTAATCAAAATGGCCTCCCTATAGGCATGTAGAATAACTGCTCAGAATAAGCGGTTCAGATTCTGTTTTGATTATTTTTAAACAGGATGACAAAATAGAAAGGATATTTGCAGTTGCAGAAAAGGAATAACATGCTCTAGAATAGGAGCATGCCTGTGGATCTTGAAAAACATCTTGGCATATCTAAGAGACCAAATCAAAAACCAAGCCAGTTGCCATGGAGTAGATTGTGACTCAAGGTAACCCCATAAGTGTCAGAGTAGAACTGTTCTCCATAGAGCTTTCAACGATTTTTTTTTTTTTTAAGTAGATCTTCAGACCTTTCTTCTGAGTGTTTCTGGGTGGACTCAAACCTCCAAGTTTTTGGTTAGCAGCTGAGCACATTAACCATTTTAACCACCAGAGGCTCCAATATTTTAGTCAGATATTAATATTAGGCTTTCTCCTTGTATAGACATGTTCTAACTGTGGAGTTTTGAGGAAAGCGCTTCAACTTTATTGCCTACTTGTGTGTATATTGTGTGGCGGGTAGTGGAGAAGAATATTTTTTAAAATCTAATTTAGTGCAGCTGAATATCTCAGTTCACACACAGCAGGCATGCAGTATACTTATTTATTTAAAATAGGTGTCCATAAAATAGGTTCAAATGCATACAGAGAAAGATAAAATTACCCTACCCAAATAAACCCCAAACTATAGTGACCGTACAGGACAGAGTAGAGCTACCCTATAGGGTTTCCTAGCCTGTAAAGCTGGCTTTCACTCTTTCTCCCACTGAGCTGCTAGTAGGTTCACACTGCGGACCCTTTCAGTTAGCAGCCAAGCACTTAACCACTGAACCGCCAGGGCTCCTCTACCCAAATAGCCACTGGTTACTCAGTGTTTTTCGTGCTAAGCACTTTACCTAGTTTATAAAGTCTCTTCATATAGTAAAGATGGGAGATGTCTTTTGTAATATCCACTTATAAATATATTGTTGAGTCAAAAGTGTGTTCATTTGCCCAAGGTCACATATAAATGGTAGATTCTGGACTCAAACTCAAATCACTCAAATTCACAAGCACAGGCTCTTAATCATTAGGCTGTATTGCTTTGCAGACTAGAAAGAAAAAGAAAGAACATTAAACATTCACTTTTTTCTATTAAGATAGTTCAGTAAATGTATATTTTTTCTGTAAATATATTCCAAGAATCCATAGGCCATATCAGTCTTAAATCAAGACTACTTTGTTGTAAAATTAAAAAAAAAGAAAAGCTTTAATTCTTGCTTTCATTACCTTAAAAAAAAAAAAAAAAAACCTAGATATTTTCATTTAAAATGCTTTCACAATGGCCCAGGTTCAACATGGCTAAGATTCCAGTTTTATCTCAGTGATAACAGCCACAAATCCATACTTTGATCCTTCCTGACGAGATCAATTGATCCTTTTATTTTTTGTGTCACTTAATTTGGTTACTGCCCAATTGGGTTTGATATGGTATTAGTTGAATTATTGGTCATATTCATCATGCCTCACAGAATCTATACCTTTACATGGCCCATGTGACTTACTTAGGCTAACGGAATGTAGACAGAAACGACAATCAGCCAGTTTCAAGCCTGGGCCTTGAGGCATTATATATTCCAATTTTCTTCTTATACTGCTCCATTGCTATGAGAATAACATGTTTCATCTATTTTGCTGGTCCAAGACAGACATATATGGAGTAGAACCACTCGAGCCAACCTACAGACCTGTAATGAAAAGTCAAACTGGCCCACCCACCACAGCCTGAAGAAGATATGGGCATACAAGCCTGACCCAAAAGTGACAAACCCTATTCCAACATGCAGATCCATGAGCAGTAATAAGTGGTTTTCACTGCATGCCACTAAGATTGTGTTAGCATTATTTTTATAATATGTAAATGAAACAGCCATCTATATAGCTATTCTTTAGTTCTATACCTCTTTTCTTAAATTTGAAAAAGAAAAAAACAAAGTTCTTTCCCAATTGGAGTTGTAATCTTGGTAGATGATCTAATAATTTCAAATGTAGCACTCCTTTTTTGGTACAAAGACTTTAGTGACAAAGTTTTTTCTTAATATTGTCTCCGTTATTTCCCTGTTTAAGTTGCTTACAACAATTTAGTAAGCTAGTTCATATAGACTAAGAGACAATATGATCGGTGAACATCAAGTTATATACAAAATTGTCCTTCTTTCCCATCTTCAGCTTTTTGTGTCAGACCAAAATTTTTAGATTTAACTTTTTATCTCAGAATAAGTTTTTTGTTATTCCTATCTTTAACGATTGAGACTTTTGTCTCCAGAAGTTGAAGATTTTTAATTCAGGTGAAAGGGAAAGGAAATATTTTCTTTCTCATAAAATTTTGTACGTACTTCACTTGGGCTGCACTTCCACTTCTCAACCATAATCAGAGATGTCCGAATTCATAGTGTGTTCCAGACTGGCCTTGATTGATGGCTCTCCTGCTGCATAAGATTCCCAGTCAGTATAAAACTTTGCTTTGCAAAAGAAAAATAAATAAATATATAAATCACAGATAAAGATAATACTATGATGATGAGCCAAGAGAAAAAAGAAGAAAGGCATCATCAGTTGATTTGTCAATGATGAAAAGCACAAAGTAGAATTGAAAAATAGTAATAAAAAAGTAGGAAAGATTTTTCTATCATATCTGACTCAGAAAATGTCCTTGAAAAAGGACAAACAAAAGAGTTTAACTAAGAGCACCATACTAATAACCCAGGTGGAAAGGAGCAAGAAATTAGGCGATGGAATTCACACAAATCTGTTACAGAACATGGCAGGGATTGATGCAAATTGACCAGTACAAGTAAAATGCAAAGTACGTTTCGTAGGAACATACGTACGTGTTAGTTGATAAGCCTAAGGAAGAAGCTATGTACTGGTAATGTGTTAAATCAAATGGATGATGTTTTGTATTTGCAACGCCAGTAGTTTATTAACAGCATATGATTATTGAAGGAGCCCTGGTGGTAGAACAGTTAAGAGCTTGGTTCCTAACAAAAAAGATGCAGGCACAAACCCACCCAGCGGCTCCTCGGGAGAAAGAACTGACTATCTGCTCCCATGAACACAGCAGCGAGAAAATTCAGTAAGTCAATAAGAAATTGGAAATAGGACATAATTGGTGTAATAAGGGGCTTGTATCATGGCTAAGAGAAAGGGATAACATTTATGTTTCAACTAATTGTATGAGTACCTTTCTCACACTTCAGATATGTAAGAATAAACCAAATGGCATATTCTCTAAAACTCCTGATACAAGAGAAAGTGGTGACAAGGAATGTAACCTTTCTATCTTCTAGGTACTTTTATCCAATAAATGTCCTTGTAAAAACAAAAGCGAGAGTTTACTCCCTCAAAAACAATTCCAAGTTTCCTTTGACAGACTTACACAGAATCATAGTAATTATGTACTGTTTTTATGTACTATTTACCATAAATCTTGTAGAATGTTCTATGTTTCACACACACCTCATTATACTGAATTCTTATGCAACCCTAAGACCTGTTGTTGTTGAGTGCAGTAAGGTCAGTTTCGGCTCACAGTGACCAAATGTGACAGAGTAGAACTGCCCCATAGAGTTTCCTAGGTTAAGAGCTTGGCTGCTAATTATAGGTTGGCAGTTCAAAAGTACCAGTCGCTCCATGAGAGAAAGATGTGGCAATATTCTTTCATAAAGATTACAGACTTGGATACCCTACAGGGCAGTTCCACTCTGTCCTATAGTGTCACTCTGAGTCATAATCAACTCCACGGCAAAGGGATTATCTTACGGAAGCAGATCAACAGGTCTTTCTCCCTTGGAGTTTTCAGGTGGGCTCAAACTGCCAACCTTTTTGATAGCAGTCAAGTGCTTAACTGTTGTGCCGCCAGGGCTCCTTAACCCTAAGACTTAGATCATGCTATAATCCCTGTTTAAAAAATTGTGACTGGGAACATTTAAATAACTCGTCTAAAGTCACTTAGCTAGTATGGGACAGAAAAATGGATTGAACCCCCATTTACAGTTAACAAACCTCATGTTTTAACCATTATGCAATGTGGTCAATACAAAAAGATACCGGAAGCTACTTTCTTGGTTTAGTATGCAAATGAATGGTGCATGTAATAGATGAATGTAAATATTATTAAATATATCCTGGAGAAAACAGAGATGATCAAGAACTCTGATAACTACTAAGTGGATAGTTAATATTTGTTTCTTTTATAATATTTTATTCCATCATCAAACTGTATGTAACTGAACTTATTAAACATTTATTTTGCTGTTTTTAATGCTTATGTATTATTTGTTGAAGATAATTTGTTAAATATGTAATTTTAAAATACAGAGTTATTCTGAGCTATGAAAACTAACTCATGATTATCCACTAGATGATATAATACAGAGGTCAGAAGACTATAGCCTGATGGGCCAAATCTGGTCTGCCATCTGTCTTTATAAATAAAGTTTTATTGGGCAACAGCCATACTCATTTATTTACATATTGATGATGCTTTTGTAATCTAACAGCAAAGTGAAGTAGTCATGATAGAAACTTCCCGGGCCACAAAGTCTAAAATATTTGCTACCTGTCCCTTTACAGAAAAAAAAAGTTTGCTGACCTCTAGAAAAAGGAAAAATAAAAGGAAAGGATAGCCTCACCCTTCAGTTTCGAAGCAAATTTCTCTCTAACGCCCATGGCTTTATAACAACTACTGCCCCATCCCTTGAAAACTGTGTTTCAAGGGAGTAAACTCCTGCTTTATGAATGTTGTTTTGTAGTAGTAGGTGAAGGAAAACTTTGATCTCAGAGGCTCTTTCTTACCATCATCCCTATGGATTGTACGACTATGCTATACTCCACTAACTTCACTTTTGTGACTTTTGTTGTTTTTTTTTACATAGTAGATAATTCTAACACAGACCTGTGCATGTTTTTAAACAATTATATTTAGTCAAGATGAAGCACCAGTTCCTTTGTTCTTTTTAAATAAAAAATTCTTTAATAACTATTTGTGCATTATTTTTGTTTTCTCCTTTTTAAAAAAAAATAAAACTTTTGCCATGCTATTGCAAATCATTCTTAATCAGAAGCCCCAAAACTTATAAAAATCCATTCATTTATTCAAACATCTTGTACTACGCAGATACTACATGTCAGATGTGTCAGTTATAGAGGAAAAAATAATATAAATATGTTGCCGAGATCGCAGTTAGTTACCCACATATAATCACATAGGTTGATAGGCCAGGTTTGTGTATGTCTGAGAGAAGATAATGACTTTCATTGATAGTTGGAGGTAGTGATTTGGACACATAAATCTTTTAATGCTATATAGGAAAATAACAAACAAAACCATTGCCGTCAAGTCGATTCTCACTTGTAGTGACTCTATAGCACAGAGTAGAACTACCCCATAGTGTTTCCAAGGAGCAGCTGGTGGATTCAAACTGCCGACCTTGTGAATAAGAAGGGGGAAAATACTTTAATAAGCCTTCTGTAACTGTTGCATTCATGGTGATCCAGTCTTCTTAAACAAATTCCGAATTTCTAGAAATCGTGAAATGTTATCTTTCTCTTATAAATGAATATTGTAGAATTAACAACCCAAGAATATTTGAAACATTTTTATTTTATATAAATTTTTAACATGTAAAGCCATTTCCAGGGGACAAAGAGAAAGTCTACAAAATATTTTTAAAGTGAAGGTGACTAATCATAAGAAATAAATTTAAAGAAACTGTCTTAATTTTAAAATAAATATAATATTCTTAGTGCACATAATATATAATTCTTAGTGAATTTCACAGAACTCTATAGTGACCTGATTTCCTATTTACATCATATTTTTTTTTAGACTTACAGGTTTTCAAATCTCAATATTACTAAGGGGAAGTAAGGTGATCTGGTTTGCATTCGGAGTAATGGAATACATATTTAACCACACCTTAAAAAACATACCTTACCAGATTTTTAAGATCCACCGTCTGAGTGAGCTGCTGAGGGCCCAGTTGTCTGATGCATAGGTAATTTCCATGATGAAAGTCAAGTTGCGCCATCTTGTACCACATATGACAAAAAGAGGCATGGTGTTTGGTGGGTCTTTTTTTTTTTTTTTTGGAGGCAATATATACCACATATGTGTGTGTTGTTGTGAACTATTTGCTCTATAAGTTACTATTAAAGTTGCCAGATTTGAGTGGGAAGAAAAACAAGAAAGGCTCTGCAGCAAGTAATGTTTGAAGTGCAAGTTGCTCTTCCTCTTGGGCCACCTGATCCAGTGATACTTGAAGTGTCTATTAACATTTAGAAAATTAGGCAAAATAAACATCTGAAGAACTACACTATGAGAATTTTAGCACATTTTCTATAGTTTTAGATAAAATACATGTCCTCTTCTGCAGATAACTGTTCTCTTTAAAAAAAAAAAAAAAAAACACACACACACAAAACCTTCTTACTTAATACTGGATTTTGGGAGAAATAAATAACTAAACATTGCATATTATTTGATCATGAGACCTGAGATTTGTATCATGAACTGGACAATATTTAACCTAGAAAGTCATAATACTGGGCACATGCAGTCAATTATCATCAAAAAGAAATTTTGTATAAAAGACAGGATGCTAGTAGGTCTTCAAGGCATGAGTAAGTTGCATGAGCATGTTGCTCAAACTCTCTTGAGACCTATTCTTGATTATTTACTTCAATCCATATCATAAGAATTTTCTTTTTATCAGTTGAACACAGAAGGGAAAAATTAAAAAAAAAAATTGGGCCTGTCTTACAATTGGTTCTACAGTATGTGTTGGCACCACCTGGAAGTGCACAGCTGCATCATTAGAGCCTCATGGAGGTGTGACACTAAAGGTCAGTGGTGAAGGGAAATCCTTTAGTGAGTAGAACCTTTATCAGCACATTACATTTTTCACTTTATCTGGGCTAAGAAATGGACAGAAATGATTCAAAGGTAGCTTCTTATGGTTTACCTGAATTTTCAAGAGTTTGGAAAGTAGGATATTGGGAGATCGATGACAAGGATGTGTGCACAGCTACGTGGAATCCCTGTCATGAGGGAAACAGAATATGAATGTATTTGATTTCCAAGTGAATGCTTACCTAAGGGAATGTACGGGAAAGAAGTCTTTTAATAATCACAGAGAAAAAATAACATGTTCTACCATGGGTGGTGGAGCCCTGGTGGTGCAGTGGTTAAGAGCTCAGCTGCTAACCAAAAGGTCGGCAGACTGAATCTACCAGGCACTCCTTGGAAACACTACAGGGCAGTTCTACTCTGTCCTATAGAGCAACATGTTTGGTTTTTTGGGGTTATTTTGTATAGGGTCATTATGAGTCAGAACTGACTCAATGGCAACAGGTTTGGTTTTAGTTTTATAGCTGTCTGCTAACCACTTTCCCAGACATCTAATGTTTGTTCAATTGGCCAACAATTGAAAGGGATAGAGGCGTGCATTGTAACAACATCTTACGCTTCCTTTTGCCAAGGCTGACCTACCAGCTTTTATTGTTGAGTATCTAATCTGTCAATAGCAAAGGGCAATGCTGCTTCTCTTGTATAACACCATTACTGAGGGTTATTAGCAAGCAGCATGATAAATGGTTCATTATATTAGAACTTTTTCATCATGGAAGGGGCATAGATTTATCTTTTTGGAATAATCGGGCATTCTAGTTGTGAGTTGGCCTTCCCTGCCTGTAATGCTTCTATCAGCACCACCATCCTTGGACTTTGGAGTACTTTATCCTTTGTTATGATACTCAGCACAGTATAAATTCAAATTAACAAACTCACCCCAAAGCAAAACAAGTGCACTAATAGGATCATGTCCACAGAATTCACTAATCTTAGTACAGATCCCATTACCAAAAGCAGAAGCCCTAAGAGAATGGTAGCATGCCCCACTGAAGACTCAGTCATGGTACTAACTTGAAGACTGTAATGTGAACAGATAATGTTCCATTTTTTTTTAATTTTTTATTTTTTATTGTACTTCAGGTGAAGGCTTACAGAACAAATAGTTTCTCATGAAACAGAAGTACACATGTTGTTTTATGATGTTGGTTAACAACCCCACAACATATCAACCCTCTAACTTCTCAAAATTTTTTTTTTTTTTTTTT
>NW_004444094.1:5364791-5366146 GCF_000243295.1 Trichechus manatus latirostris | reverse complement strand
TTGTTTATCTTTTGGATTTCTAATTGTTGTCTTTGTATAATTTCTAGTTGTGAATTTATTTTGGCATTTTGTTCCTGAATTATTTTCCTGAATTCTTCCAATTTTTTGTCTGTATTTTCCATGAATTTTTCTGTTTTTTCCTCATGATTGTCAGCTTTTTGCCTCAGTTCTTGGAGAATTCTGAGTATTAGATATTTGAATTCCCTATCAGGTAGTTCTAGTGCATTTTCTTCCACTGGAGAGTCATCTTGTGTTTTATTTTGGACGCCTACTTTAACCATCCTGTCCTGTTTTTGTAAATGTTTTGATACTGTCTGCTGTCTTCAGAGCATTCAGTAGTTATTTTTCTCATTTATTGATTGTAGATTTGTTTTCTCATCCCTTTTTGTTTCTAATTTGGCTACGTCTGGGCAGGCAGGCTGTGTGTTTTTGTTGTTTGCTCGTCTGTGGGCACAATACTTTCCATGTGTTTCTCAAATTGGCAGGGTCAGTCGCTCAGATATTTTATGGCAGGGCAGGAGTAGCTGAAGAGGAGTTACTGGGATGGGTTGTTTGTGGCACTTACTACAGCCATCAGGGTGGGTTGCTAATCAGTGCAGAGCAGGTTCCAGTATGCTGTGCCTGTGCTGCTTGGTGGTGTGATGTCACACGCACAGTGCAGGTAGGCAGGATGCAGTGGGGAGATTGTTGTATGTGGAGCTAAGATGGATATGGGAGAGAGGAGAGAGGAACAGGAGACAGAAACATACAAACAAACAAAAATGAATGCTAGGGGAGATTGCCATTGGAGTGGAGAGATGAGAGAGTATGAAATGGAGAAAAACAGAAAGGGGAGGAGGAAGAAAAGAAAAGAATGAATAAATAAGAATCAGAAAGGTTAAAGAATCACAAAGTTCCCTGGGATCCCACCGGTGCAGCTATGAGTTCTGGGGAAGTGGCTCTCAGGTGTTGCAGTACAGCCTGGCTAGAAGGTGTAGAGGTATATGACACCAGGTTTTCAGGGAACAGAAAGAGAAGGAAGATATAGAGAGACGAGAAACTGAGCAGTGAAGAAAGACAAAAAGGGAAAAAGAGGAAAAAGAAAACAAAACAAATTAAAAAAAAACAACAACAAGAAAGGCCCCCAAAGAAACAGAAAAAAATAAATAAATAAAAGAAATAAAAACTAGCGTAAAAAGAAATGCCCTCAGGGATCCCTCTGCACTTCTGTGAAATCCGAAGGGGAGTCTCCCTGTCACACAGCTCAACCTGGCCACTAAGGGCTCCCAACTCAAAAAAAGGAAAATAAAACAAACTAACAATTCAAAACAAACAAACGAACAAAAGCCCTGGGATCCCACCAGCATGGCAGCCCA
>NW_004444094.1:5327087-5364308 GCF_000243295.1 Trichechus manatus latirostris | reverse complement strand
TTCTCTGTCAGTTTTCTCACTCCATTTGGTGCTTGGCTGAGTTCTTTATCTCTTCATTTGATGTTTTAGGGTTTCAGGATTGTTGTATTCTCTGTTTGGCTTAGTTTTTCGGATCTTTGCTGTGGAGGGACGGCGTGGTGCTTCTGCCTAGAGCGCCATTTTGCCGGAACTCTAATGTTCCATCTTAAATGAGTCAGTGTGCATCCTGAATTAGAGACCAATATACAATGCTGAGTTTTCCTTACAAATGCCCTGGGGCCAGGGTAAAAGTGACGGTGACTTCTCTCCTTAATACAAATAATAACCCACTAAGAGAATTTTTTTTTCCCATCCCTGCCACTTTGAGTACTGCTGATTTGAAGGCATTTTCCAAAGGAAAATGCTTCTACCAATGGAACCGATAATACTTTCATTTAATTTTAGGGTCAGACTGCCACTTGGCCATTTTATGTTCTTTGTGCTACTGCACCAAAAAGAAAAGAAAGAAGTAGGTTTCTTTGTTTTCCTGATGTTTGGGATAACTGATCCAGATGACCAACTAGGTATTAGTTTGCTGCCACACTTTAGGAGCAGCAAAGACTAAGTCTGGAACCCAGGAAGTATTGTGGGACATTTTTTTATGCCCAAATCCTGGAGAAAAAGAAAATGAAACATTATATCAACAACAACAAAAAAAATGCAAGATTACTTAGGACAATGACCTTTAAGGAATGAAGGTTTTACTCTCCTCACACAGGAAACACTATTAGTTGAGGACCTGGCTTAAGGGCAAAGAAAGTATGGAATGTTTAGTGAAGTAGGAAGTTATAGATATCAACTATGATCTTCTGAACTGTTATAAAAATGAGGACCATAGTAGCTGCAGATATCTTTTTCCTTGCTTATTACATATATAGTAGATAGGTTTTTACATATTAACTAATTTATTTTCTTCTCTCCCCACTCTTCCTATTTTTGTCATAGACGTTTTGTTGGAGGTTAACTTACAATTAAGTTTTCAGTTAAGAGAACATTAAAATGGGACCATGAGTAAAAATGAGAAGAAAATACATAGCCCAGAAATAGAATAGAATTTACGAGGACTGTCTCCCATAAATGGAACGTCATGATTATTGGGATTTTTCATCTTTTCAATTTGATGACAGTGTGAGAGAATTTTTAATTGTATAAAGCAGAGATCAGGAACTTAGAGTCAAATTCAGCCTTAACCTGTTTTGGTACTGCCTGCAACCTAAGAATGTTTCTTTTTACTTTACATTTTAAAAGAGTTGTAAAAAATTAACAGCCCAATAAATAAAATAAATAACAGCAACAAATAAAGAAGAATAGGCAAAAGGGAACATATGTGGCCAAAAATGTCCATAAGATTTATTACCTGGCTCTTTACAGACAAAGTTTGCTGACCACTTGCATAAAAGATACTTACATTTTGTTAATGGACTTATAAGGTTGTTTTTACTATTCTAAGAAAATTAAAATATATGTAGAAGTGTACAGATGCTTCGTAAACAAAGGAGTGGAGTCTGTCTGGAGTTATGCTATTGTATCTAATCTTCAAACCTATATTTTGAACTACTACTAAGTGATTCTGACACGGGAAGCACCAAAAAAAGATGGAAGGGAGCCACAGTGTCATTGTACCAAAAAGAATTGGTTGACGTTCAACCATTTCAGGAGGTAGAATATGATCAAGAATTGATGGTATTGAAGGAAGAAGTCCAAGATGCACTGAAGGCATTGGTGAAAAACAAGGTTTCAAGAACCGATGGAATACCAGTTGAGATCTGTTTTCACATACGGATGCAGCTCTGGGCGCTCACTCATCTATGCCAAGAAATTTGGAAGACAGCTACCTGGCCAACCAACCGGAAGAGATCCATATTTGTGCCCATTCCAAAGAAAGATGACCCAACAGAATGCAGAAATTATTGAACAATGTGATTAATATCACACACAAGTAAAATTTTGCTGAAGATAATTCAGAAACGGTTACAGCAGTATATTGACAGAGAACTGCCAGAAATTCAAGATGGATTCAGAAGAGGACCTGGGATAATGGATATTATTACTGATGTTAGATGGATTTTGGCTGAAAGCAGAGAATACCAGAAAGATGCTTACCTGTGTTTTATTAACTAAGCAAAGGCATTTGACCATGTGGATCATAACAAATTATGGATAACATCGTGAAGAATGGGAATTTCAGAATACTTACTTGTGCTCATGAGGAACTTATACATAGACCAAATGGCAGTTGTTTGAACAGAACAAGGGGATACTGAGTGGTTTAAAATCATGTTTATCGGGGTTGTATCATTTTACCATACTTATTCAATCTGTATGCTGAGCAAATAATCAGAGAAACTGGACTATATGAAGAAGTATGCAGCATCAGGATTGGAGGAAGACTCATTAACCATCTGCAATATGTAGATGAGACAACTTGCTTGCAGAAAGTGAAGGGGACTTGAAGCACTTACTGGTGAAGGTCAAAGGCTACAGCCTTCAGTATGGCTTATATCTCAACATAAGGAAAACAAAAATCCTCACAACTGGACCAATTATCAGCATCATCATAAATGGAGAAAATATTGAAGTTGTCAAGGATTTCATTTTACTTGGATCCACAATCAACACCCTTGGAAGCAGCACTCAAGAAATTGAATGGCGTATTTCATTGGGCAAATCTGCTGTAAAATACCTCTTTAAAGTGTTGAAAAGCAAAGATGTCACTTGGAGAACTAAGGTGTACTTGACCCAGTCCATGCTGTTTTCAATCGTCTCATATGCATGTGAAAGCTGGACAATGAATAAGGAAAACAAAACAAGAATTGGTGTCTTTGAATTTCGGTGTTGACAAAGAATATCGAATACACCATGGACTGCTAGAAGAACTTACGAACTGTCTTGGAAGAAGTGCAGCCATAATGCTCCTTAAAAGCGAGGATGGTGAGACTGTATCTCACATACTTTGGACATATTATTAGTTGGGACCTGTCCCTGCAGAATGACATCATGCTTGTTAACATAGATGGTTATCGAAGAAGAGGAGGACCTTTAACATGATGGATTGACAAAATGACTGCAACAATGGGCTCAAACATAGCAACGATTGTGAGCATGGTACAGTTCCAGACAATGTTTTGTTCTGTTGTCCCTACGAGTTAGAATCATCTTGATGACACGAAACAACAACAAGTGATTCTGGGGATGGGACTCTGAAGTCCACATTTCTGCTATGATAACTGCTTCCTTTTAACATTCAGTCAATAGTAGGTGATTGATGAAAACTGGAAGGCTGGGGGAAGAAATATTTACTCTTTCTGTTTGCTTTGTATTCTTGTTTAGGTTCTTGTTCCTGCTCCTATGAATATCAGCCTAGCAATGCTTCTTCCCTGTGACAGTGGTACTTTGTTCTAGTAACATGACTTGAATCCAATATTTATGTTTTCCAGCACTTAAAGAAGCAGCCTCATTTTGCCCCCTCAGGAAATCTAGCCCAGCTGTCTACTTCCCCCTTCCTTACCCATTGCTGTTGAGTTGATTCTAAAGTATCTTGTCCCATCCTCTGAGTTCAAAGGGAAAAAGCACCAGCTGAGGAATACCCCTCCTCAGAGGTCAGAGTGTCAGCTTTGCAGGGGCCTTCCTTCCTTCAATCTTTTAAGTTTTAATAATTCTAATATAGTCACTTTGTTTCCCGAGTCCTAGGAGTGGTACCAGCTTCCTTCAAGTGATGCTTTTATGATAGCATGTTCCTTTTGTCTTTTTCATATATTCAATATCAAGGTAACAATTTTTTATATCAAATTATATTAACTACAATAATTGATGTAGTTTCTGCCTTGAATGAATGGACCCTGATTTCAGTTGTAATTCATTTCAGAGTGAAAGTCAACTTAAAATCTTTCTGAATTATTTTCCATAAAAATTGCTTTTTAATCCTTATTGCAGTTATTGGTAAACATTTGTCCAAAGCCATGTTTGACTCATTGATAATTTTAGTCATTTCAGCACTTTAAGTGTTTTTCTATATTGCTTTAAACCAATTACTCCTTGAAGTGGAAAAAAAAAAAATGATGTATTAAATATTTTGGAAATTGTGTGAGCAAAGAAGTACAAATGATATTGGAAAGAAATTTGAGTAGTCCTTCCTTTAAAAAGCATAAATATTGGTAAATAAATGACTCAAATGTTATCTATCTCATTGGAAAGCTCGTTTCAACTAATAATTCTCCTTAAGGAATTTAAAGTAATTACCACTGCCATTGAGTCAATTGTGACTCATAATAGAGCTGCCCCGTAGGATTTCCAAGGAGCGTCTGGTGGATTCAAACTGCTGACATTTTGGTTAGTATCCGAGCTCTTAACCACTGTGCCGCCAGGGCTCCTTAAAGTAATTAGGCATCATAAAAGGTCTGCAGTAATTATTGATCACAGTGCCTTTTTTTTTTTTTTTAACGAAGGACATACACTAGGCGTGTATATATATAGAAATCTTATTTTCTGTATCCTCCTCTGAATGTTGTTGAAGCTCCATGAATTCTAACCTTAATAGGGCTGAAAATACATTTTCTTAAATTATTTGTTTCTATTATTCATAAATCACTGGGTTCATTGGTATAATTGTGATGGAAGACTAATTCAATTGTCTACTCAGACTTTCTGTATACAAATTGTATAATATAATTTCCATAAGATGTTCTTTTCTAAATATTAATTTTTTTTCAAAAAGTGGACATAATAAATAAAATTAAGGACTTTATTTGTCTTGAACAATGATATATATTTTATCGATCAACATCAATGCAATACTGAATTTTTATAGTTGCAATGGATGTATGACACATGAAAAGGATTGTATACCAAAAAAAAAAGTGACAGAAAAAATTTAAAAGATATGATAGAAACCAGGATAGAACAAGCAAGCCACAAGATTAACAATTATCCTATTGAAAAGATGTTTGGAAGATACTTTCTAAAGCTATTACATAGAGTTTTGTATGCTGCATTTTTCGTGACTGCCAGATCTGTCAAATCCTAAACAACTTTTCAAAATGTTAAAAGCAAGCAAGTGCTTGTTATCTGGTTAACTGATTTGTTCATGTGTGATCATGTCAGCCCATTTTGTCAATTATGTTTATTTTTGTGATTAAATAATAAGCAAATAACTATCATTTCAAGTAGCACACATCAATTTTAAACACGTTCAGTTCCTTAAATATTTTTTTGAGCAAACATTTTGCTTCAAAACTACACATGAGCATGTGGGAAAATGTTCCCGTATATCTTCATATTCCTGCAGAAACGTTGAGTTACTGGAAGAATGAAATATAATTCTGGACATGTTGCATAGAAAGTATACATCATTGTGACCTAGCTATTTGTGATTTCAAAATCTGAGTTTCCAAAAACATCTTGATTTGCAGTTATTAATCAATAGCTCTTATTAATACTTGCAAATTACACACATACTAAAAAAAAAAACTATAGTATAGACTGTTTAAAAGAGAATGTATCAATACTTTGGCTATTGGAATAATAATATATAATAAAGTCTTATGTATTTATGCATGCCAATGTCAACTAACTCTTCGAGTGGGAGTATTAATATGCAATCACATGTTCGAAATTAGTTAACCAACTGTTTAGTGTCATACACAATCTGGCTCATCCACTTTAGGCTTAAAATGATTCTACTGCTTCTATATATTTTATTTCAGAGAATTACAGTTTTCAAGACCAATAACAGCAACTTTTTTTGTTTCATGTCTTAAAGAAAATTTATCCAAATGTGAAATAAAAACATGATAGAGATTTTAATTTTCAAAATATAAGAAGAAATTGCAGAATTTTTCCATTAAAAGTATGATTCAGAAGCCTCCACCATTTGATTTATTTGTATGTACATTTATAAATTGAGCTATTGATTTATTTATATGTACGTTTATAAATTGAGCTAAAGTAAAATTTCAGTTTGATTTCACCAAAAATTTAAGCATATTTTAACTTTTCAAATCAGCCTGGCAGGAGTTTATACAATCATTTACTGGCAAGTAAAGGCTAATAATTCAAACTAGTATTTTCATATTAACTCACAATTTTGTAACATATATATTTTATTTTTCTTAATTGACTATATAATGTAGTTTAGTGTACAATAAAATTTTAAGTAAAAGAATTTCAAATTTGTCATGGAATTGGTTACTTTTATGTATTGATTATTATGTCTGATATTTATTATCATCCCTCACAGCTAATATTTTAAAGAATGAATTTTTATTAAAACAATAATGAAATGTCAGTACACACACACTAAACCCATTGCCATTGAGTCAGTTCTGACTCATAATGACCCTATAGGACAGAGTAGAACTACCCCGTAGGGTTTCCAAGGCTCGCTGGTGGATTCTCACTGCCAACCTTTTGGTTAGCTGCCGAACTCTTAATCACTGTGCCACCAGGGCTCCACATACATACTAGAATAGTTATACTTCAAAAACTAAACATACTCGTTGCTTGAGAAGATGAGGAGCAAGAGGAACTCTCATGCATAGTTGGTGGAAATGCAAAATGGTACAGTCCTTTAGAACACAGTTTGGTATTTTTCTGCAAAGCTAAAGAGTCTTATCATATAATCTAGCATTGTGTTCCTGGATATTTACCAAACTTATCTGAAAACCAATATCCCCACAAAAGTTTTCATATGACAGTTTATAGCAGCTTTATTTGCAATTGCCCTGAACTGGAAGCAACCACGATGTTCATGAACAGGTGAATGGGTAAAGTGAGCCATGTCCATACAAAGGAATATTATTCAGCAATAAAAAGAAATGAGCTCTCAAATCCCAAAAAGGCAAAAAGGACCTTAAATGTATATTGCTAAGTTAAAAAGCTAGTTTAATAGATTGCATATTGTAAGATTCCAATTACATGATATTTTGGAAAAGGTAAAATTATAAGACAATAAAAAGATCAGTGGTTTCTAGGGATTCAGTGGGAGAAGAGGAGCATTAAATAAGTGAACAGGAGATTTTTAGGGCAGTTAAACTAACCTATATGATACTATAATGGTGGATACATGGCACTATGCATTTGTCAAAACCCATTAGAACTTTGTGATACTAACTACTATTACAAATGTATGAAAGAACCTCCGTGAAAGAGTTGAAGTGTAGAAGGTGCTAACTTAAGAAATTTTGGAAAGGCAAAAATAATGGTACAAAAAAGTATATACTCTAATTGATAAAGTTGTTTCCCAAATAGGTACCAAAAATCTGTTGTCGTGGAGTCAATTCTGACCCAAAGTGACCCTATAGGACAGAGTAGAACGGCTCCATAGGGTTTCCAAGGAGCGGCTGGTAGATTTGAACTGCAGATCTTTTGGTTAGCAGGTGTAGTATGCTGTAGCTCTTAACCACTGTGCAACCAGAGCTCTTCCCAAATGGGTACAGGTTAACAATTCTGATTGTTACTATTGTTGGTACTGTAACTGAACAGTTCCCTAAATTGATGGTAGATGGTGGAACCCAGGTTTCTGATTGTTTGGAATAGGAGGTTACACATATACAGGGAAAGGAGGTTGAATTTAAAACACACGGCAATGGATTAAAGTTAGAAACATCAGTATAAACTCATGTTTAGCTTAATATAGGTATAGATGCTTACGTATAGAAATACGTAGAAATATACACGGGTTAGCATAAACACACACTTTCTTGCTCTGAGTCAGAATTGACTTGACAACAATGGATCTGGTTTGGTTAGAATCAATGAGACCACAGTAGCAATATCTATGCATAGTGCCCAGATCATGGTTTAATACCATTCTCCCATTTAAAAACTAACAAAGAAAATAACAAAAACCTGGGCTTCTTGGGGAAATAGAGCACCGGTGGCACAATGGTTAAAAGCTCAACTGCTAGCCAAAAGGTCAGCTGTTTGAATTCACCAGCTGCTCCTTGGAAACCCTATGTGGTAGTTCTACTCTGTCCTATAGGGTCACTATAAGTCAGAATCGACTTGACTGTGAGGGGTTTGGGTTTGGTTAAGACTAGTTAATGAAATAAATATGATGTGCCTCGAGCATCGTGTAGTGCCCCAAGTAAGGAAGTATCTCACAGTCCCCTAAAAAAATCCTTAATGAAAGGAAAGGGACATAGGATACAACTGAAAGATATCCCAGTACCCAAAGCTTGAACAATTTGGGCAAGAAGATAAAGTAGCAATAGATTATAACCTAAGGTAAAAATAAATATCTATAAATCCATTCCATACAATTTATTGACTAAATAAATCAATGGAAGAGAAGGGGAAGATCCATCATACAGGAGAATTCCACACAATTTATCCAGATACTCTTCCCTCAAGGAGGTGGGCACAAGTCTTCACTCTTAAGAGCGGACTGAACATAGTGTTTTCCATCCAGTATAGAAAGGGGGAAAAAAGAGTAAATTCAGAGAGGAAAAGTCCGACAAGAACTATTTCACCCAGGTGAGCAAGGTAATGTTAACAGTGACAATTCATGCTGGTACTATGCTTTCTTGATATGATGTGATGAAAATGAAGTAATCAAGTTTTTTTTTTTTTTAACTTTTCATTTTTTCCCTTAGAAAACATATCCTAGTCTAATCATGGGGGAAGTATTAGACGAATCCCAAACTGACAGATATTCTACAAAATATTTAGCCAGCACTCCTCAAAACTCTATGGGTCATCAAAAACATGGGAATGCTGAGACTCTATGTCTAGAGGAGACTAAGGAGTCGTGACAACTTTATGTGCTATGGTATACAGAATTAGATACTGAAATAGAAGACAGTCATTAGGTAAAACTAAGGAAATTTGAATGAAGTATGAACTTTTGTTAGTGACGTTGTGTTAATATTTTATTAACTATAATAAATACACCCTAATAAGGTTAAATGTTTATAATAGAGGAAACTGGGTAGAGGATTATATGAATGTTTTCTGTACTATCTTCATAATTTTTTTATAAATCTATAACTATTCTGAAAAATTAAGTTTATTTCAAAAAGAACACAGTTTGGGAAATACTGAGAGATATTTACTGAATTAAGTAAAAAATATCGATTCTTTCTTGTTGAATCCTGGTATTAAAAAAACAGCATATAAGCAGGTGTATGACTTAAACCTTATTTTAAACTTGTATAAGAGATTCAGTTAATCTATTATCTCCTAGGGAAGAATGCCACTGATTTATTTTTTTTCTCATCCAAACAAGGCATATCATCATTATTAGTATTAATTTTCTCCTGGGTAAAATTGAGATATCAATTGCTTTTACCCTAAGGTTGTTGTGAAGATCTAATGATACAGTGGCTATTAAAAGAGAAAATTAGAATGTGGTATATAATTTGTATATATAATTTCTCCCTTCAGATTTTTAACATTGCTATGTTATACTTCTATTTATTACTGTTATGAATATTACTAAATGTTCTCTTTATGACTATGCTCCATAAATTTAATACTTGCTTAATGTGGAAAGCTTAATTATCAAAAAAGCCATAATATATTTTATTAATAAAAATATTTCATGTATATAAACACTGGATTCTAGCATAGGACTCTTCTGGTTTCCTCTGCTTTTAAACTTCCCCTGTCTGTTACTTGCCTTCCCAAATGCAAAATAGAAGAAAAATCCAACAATCTTTTTCCTTTCCTCTTCTATCTGTTCAGTTCATTCATACCCATGGATTTATAAATATTTTTCACTGGAGGACTCCTAAACATACAGATCCTGCCCTTGTATCCAACTCTGCAGGTCCTATCACTGCTTATATAGCTACAGGGCATCACAACTTAATACGTTTAATATAGGGCTCCTATTTCTCTCTTCAATCCCATTCCTCACCCATGTATTCACAGATCAGTAAATAGCATGAAAACTCACCTAGTTGTTCCCATCCTGCAAGTTGACTACATTGGACCACTTCCATCATGGAAAGGGCAGCATTTTGTTCTTACTAGGATAAACACTCTGGATATGGATTTGCCTTCTCTGCATGCAATGCTTCTGCCAAAATTACTATCTGTGGATTTATAGAATGTCTTATCCACCGTCATAGTATCCCACACAGCATTGCCTTGGATCAAGGGACTAACTTCACAGCAAGTGAAGTGCGATGATGCGCCTATGCTGATGGAATTCACTGTTCTTACCAAGTTCCCCAACATCCTGAAGCAGCTGAATTGATAGAACGTTTGAATGGCCTTCCAAAGACACAATTATGGTGCCAACTAGGTGGCAATACTTGTAAGATTAGGGCAATGTTCTCCAGGAGACTGTATAAGCTCTAAACTAGCGTCCAATATATCATGCTGTTTCTCTCATAGCTAGGATGCATGGGTTCAGGAATCAAGGTGTGTAAATGGGAGTGGCACCACTCACTATTACCCCTAGTGACCCACTTCCAAGGTTTTTGCTTCGTATCCCTGTGACCTCTGTGGGAATAGAGGTCTTAGTTCCAAAGGGAGGAATGCTCTCACATGGAGACATATCACTGATTCCATTAAACTGGGAAATAAGAATGCCACCTGTCCACTTTGGGCATCTTATGCCTCTGTCAACAGGCAAAGAAGCGAGTTACCATACTGGCTGAAGTGATTGATCCTGATTACTAAGAGACAATCAGATTGCCATTACATAATGGGGGTAAAGAAGAGTATGTCTGGAATGCAGGAGATCCCTTAGGGTATCTCTTAGTACTACCATGCCCTGTGATTAAAGTCAATGGAAAACTACAGCAACCCAATTCCAACATAACTACTAATGGCCCAGACTGTTCAGGAATGAAGTTTTGGATCACCCCACCAGGCAGTGAACCATGACTGGCTGAGGTGCTTGCTGAGGGCAAAGTGAATACGGAATGTGTGGTGGAAGACGGTAGTTCTAAATGCCAGTTAAGAACATATGACCAGTTGCAGAAACAAGAACTGTAACTGTTACGAGTATTTCTGTTTTGTATGTGTGCATCAAATATTTTTGTTCTCTTCACTTATAAAACATAAGATGTAAACAGGGCCGGTGCATTTTTGGTTGTATGTGTGTTTGTTGTATTGTGTTACACACAAGTATGACTTTATGATTGTCTTTATTCAGAGATTATGTATGGTTTAAGGAGATGTGTAGAGGTGCCAAGTTGACAAGGGGTGGACTGTGATGGTTATGGTTGTGTGTCAACTTGGCTGGGCCATTATTCTACTGGTTTGGCAGTCATATACTGTGATCACTTCCATGACGAGATTTGATATAATATGATCACCTCCATGATGGGGTCTGCTGTGAGAAGCCAATCAGTTGAAAGGGAATTTTCTTGGACATGCGGCCTGCATCAAATATTCTGGACATTCTGGCAAGGCTCATGGACTTTTGCTTGTTCTGGATCCTGCAGCTGGCTTCTGTTCTCTGACATCGAGTTCTTGGGACTTTAGCTTGTAGCATACGTGCAGTCTTGCTTGCAGCTATTGGGATTCGTGGTCTTCACAGTCTGTGAGCAAGAACCCTGCTGACTGACCTGCCAATCTTGAGATCACCAGCCCCTGCAGCTACGTGAATCAGGAGAAGCCTCTATCCTGACCCTTGGACTTGGAACATTGCAGTCTCTACAAGGGTGTGAGTCATTGCCTTGATGTAAATCTCTCTATATACATACTTATCTGCTTTACTGGTTTTGCTTCTCTAGAGAACCCAGCCTAAGACAGTATTATATACGTAATAATATTATGATATTAAATGTTTAAAAAATATGCAGAGGTAGAGTGATAACTTGAGTGAGCTATCAGGATTTCTTACTATATTTTTTTCTTCTCAAATATTGAAGAATCATTTCTACAAATAGACTGCATCCTCTAAAAGTGTGCAATTCATTGAGTTTAGCAGTTAAATACCCTCAGGAAATCACTACCACAATCAAGATACAAAATATTTCCATCATCCCAAAATATTCCTTGTTATATATCCCTTTGAAGTTAATCCACACCTCTTGCTCCAGCTCCAGGCAACCACTATATTGTAAATTAGTTAATATTTTATGAAATAAACGTAATCATTTCATACGTACTATGTTGTGCTTAAAAGAAGACCTGGGAATGCAATGGTTAAGTGCTCGTCTGCTAACCAAAAGGTCCGCAGTTCGAACCCACCAGCCACTCCTTCAGAGAAAGATGTGGCAGTCTACTTTCATAAAGATCTGCACCCCTAGAAACCCTATATGGCAGTTCTATTCTGTCCTATAGAGTTGCTATAAGTCAGAATTAACTCAATGGAAATGAGTTTTATATTGTGCTTGACTCTTTTTATTCACCATAATCAGTTTGAGATTCACCCAAGTTGTAATGTGTATCAGTGGTTCATTTCTATTTATTGCTAGGTAAATCAGTTGCCATTGAGTGGATTCTGACTCAAAGTGACCCCATGTGTGTCAGAATAGATCTGTGCTCCATTGGATTTTCAATGGTTTATTTTTTGGAAATAGATCACCAGGCCTTTCTTCCAAGGCACCTCTGGGTAGAATCAAACTTTCAACCATTTGGTTAGCAATCAAGCATAAGAACTGTTTGCACCATTGCTAAGTAGTGTTTTATTATATGAATATGCCATATTTTGTTTATCCATTTACTTGTTGATAGACATTTGTGTCGTTTAAATTTATAGTTTTTTACTTTTGTGAATAAAACTTATTATCAGCATACTTGCATGGACATATGTTTTCGTTTCCCTTTTAAATAACAAAGAATGAAATAGCAAACCTGGAAAGCAGTTTTACAAAGTTTTTGTGTCATTTTATATTCCCATCATGACTGTAAGAGAGTTTTGGATGCTTCACATTTCAATATTATCTTCACCTTCAATGCTGCCAGTCTTTTTTAGTTTTAATGAGTATATAGTAATATTATTTATATATATTATATATAATATATATAATCATTATATAAATAATGATTATTTATATTTGCATTTCCCTGATGTCTAAGGATACTGATAATATATTTGTGTGTTTAATGCCTACTTGCTATTTTTTTGGTGAATATTTTAAAGACTTTTGACAATTTCTTTATTACATTATTTGTATTATTATTGAGATGTAAGAATTCTTTATATATTGAATAATTTAGGCCATGACCATATATATATATATTACTGATACATTTCCCTATGGCAGCTTTCCTTTTCTAAATAGTATCATTCAAAGAACAAGACTTTTTGATTTTTGAAGTAATATATTTTTTCCAATCTAAGAATTTTTTCCCTGTTTAAGTTCACAAATATTGATTTTTTTAGGTTTCTTCTGCATGTTTTATATATATAGCTTTTGTATTTGAATCTATGATCAATTTCAGTTTAATTTTTGTTTATGATATAAGATTAATATTCATATTTGTTTATCCTCCCAGAGAGTAATCCAGTTGTCTCAGCACTGTTTGTTTAAAATACTTTCCACATTAAATAGTTTTGGCATTTTTACTGAAAATCAATGCCTTGTAAGTGTTCAATTCTATTTCTGGACATTTTATTGTGTTTCATTCATGTAAACATTGATCCTTTCACCATCACAACACTTTCCTGATTACTCTGTCATTACATTAAACCCAAAAGTAAAGTAGTGGAAGTCTCCTAAATTTCTTTTTTTTTTTTCCTTTTTTCGATTGTTTTGGCCCGTCTACGGCATTTGCATTTTTAGATAAGTTTTTAAAATACCGTGGCAATTCCTATTAAAAATTCTGCTGCAATTTTGATTAAAATCTCATTAAATCTATAAATCAATCTTGGGATAATTATCTTAACTCTGTTTTGTCCTCCAATTCACAAATGTGGTATATTTCTCAATTTCTTTAATTTCTGTCAGCAACATCTGGCAAAATTTTAGTGATGAAATCACAGATGTTTTGTTAAATATATTCCTGTGTATATATATTATTTTTTGAGGGAACTATCTTAAATTGATTTAAAAAAATTATCCATTTTTGTCTTTATGGAATAAAAATATAATTGATGTTTGTGCACTAAATTTCTACCTTAAGACATTGCTGAACGCATTTAGTAATTGTGTGGCTATTTTAGAAATTTCTGGGGAGTTTTCTACGTAAACATGAAAATAGTTTTCTTTCTTCCTGTCTTACCTCTATGACATTTTTTTCTATATTTTTATTGCAATATTTAGGATTTTGAGTACAACATTAAATGGAAAAAAAAAATAATGAACATCATTGACCTGTTCCCAAACTTTTGGGAAAAATTCAATATTCACCATTTTATCTGATATTAGTTGTAGGTATTTTGTACATAACATTCTCAGATTGAGAAAACTCCCTTACATGATCAGTTTAATATTTTATCATATTGTCGGGGAGGGTGTGTGTGTGAAATTTTATTAGTTTTTTTTTTTTTTCTGTATCTATTAAAATGATCAGTTTTTCACTTTCCTTTAAGCTATTAAAATAAAAAATTACATTGATTTTTCAGACAATAAGCTCACCTAACATTATTGGAGTAAATCATGGCATATTTTCATTTTTGACATAGTGCTGGATTTTATATGTTAAAATACTGTTAAGGATTTTTGCATCTATGTTCACGAGAGGTATTGGTTTACTATTTTCTTGTTAATACCTTCCTCTGATGTTGATATTAGATTAATGCTGCCTTCATAAAATGAGTTGGTACATGTGGTAAGTCTTATAAACAAGGTATCCTTTGAATCAATGTTTTGAATAGAGCATGGTTTGACAAACTATGCTCCCATAGACCAATTCTGGTCTACTGCATATTGGCATTTTATATATTTAAATAAAGCTTTTCTGAGATACAGCAATGCTCATTCATTTATAAATTGTCTACGGCTGCTTTTATACTACAATGGCAGAGTTGGATAGTTTCAATGGAGACAATGTGGACTGCCAACTCTACAATATTAATAGCTGACTCTCCCAAGGGATGATTTAGATGGCTGAGACCTCATACTCCAGGCTGGACTTGTAAGTGGAGTATTTCCTTTCTATCGCACAGTAAAGCTTTCTGGAGTTTATCCCACCTTACGAAATTGTACTTCAGAAACAATCTATTGCGAGATAAGGATGTTTGGTCAAATAGGTACAGTTCTGACATCTGAGAGAGAGGGAGGGAGAGAGTTCATTTCCACTTATAGTAGTTTTCCCTCATAAATATTATAGAAGATTCAAGGGCTGGAGAAAAACTTCTGAGTCAGAAACCAGAAGTCCAGAGAATTCCAAGAGAGCTTCTTTCCCAGAAACTCACAACAAATGTGAAATCACTAACAGACACTTTAAAAGGATCTGAAGGAGACGTCTACCAGAAGATAATCTACTGCCTTTGATTAGATTCCAATTCTTGGCTACCTGAAGATCTCCAAGACTTCCTGTTGTGGAGACCACTACTCACGTTTTGTAGCCTGCATCGGGAATGGTAAAGGGATTTCAGAAAAACCTAAATATAAGATATATTCTCTTTTATACCAAAGAAGCCTATCAAGTGTTGAGAAAAATCAGGATACTGTTACTGAGATCTTAAAATACAATAGCTTAGGTAATGAATTGAAAGTCTAAGTGTAGATGTAGAAAACTGAGATAGTAGATTTTATCCAGAGTTGAGAATTGACCAGGAGATAGCATTATTTGGAAAATATTAATGTTCTCTTAAAAGGAGTGTATTCTCAGATTTGGACATATGTATCATAGATTAAGTATATTGATTATGTGTTTCAACTTCTATATTCCTACTAATTATGTATGTTTCATTTGTTAATTTTTGTGGGACATTTATTAAAGTATCTTACTCAGATGATGCATTTGTCAACTTCTTCTTGTAGTATTGTTTTTCTTTGTTCTTTATGAGTTTGTCTATGGTATTTTATGAATATAAGAATCAATGTATCATTCTGATAAAAACAAACAAAAAACACTAAAAAGGACAGCCAGTGTCCTCCTTGGTACCAGATTGGCTAGACTTCATTTCATGTGCTTTGGACATCTTATCAGGATGACGTTCAATAAAAAAGAGGAAAACCTTGACGAGATGGACTGACATAGTGGCTGCAACATTGAGTTCAAGCATGATGAAGATAGTGAAGATGGCCCATGACTGGGTATGGTTACTTTCTGTTGTACATAGTTGGAACTGACTCGCGGGCACCTAACAGCAGCAACAACCAAAGGAGAACTCAGAATTATTGTATTGGTTTTATCCCAAACCTTGTTTTTTCTTCTACAATTCCTTCTTCTTGGTCGTATTTTTTTTGTGTTTCTATATTAGTTCTTTAAATATATTTTATAATTTGAATCTGATGATTATTTTATGGTCCAGTTTTTGTTTCTGTTGCTTTTTGTGGTTCTTTGTCATCCATGATGTTACATGTTGTTTGTTTGCTTGTATGTTTCTGAGTTAAGTAGTTTTCTTACTGTGTATTGTTCATGTTCCATAGAACTTTGTATTTCTTTGAGACCATAGATTGAAGTAGCCTTCCCCATGAGATTATTCAGCTTTGCTTCTGCCATTTTCTGTGAGTCATGATCAATATGAGAATGCATTAAATTAAATTAAACGAACTACTTGAATCTTTATAAGAAGCTTTGTGGACCACACTGCATGGGTTAACCTAAACCAGACCTGTTGCCATTGAGTGGATTCTGAGTCATAGTGACCATATAGGACAGAGTAGAACTGCCCATAGGGTTTCCAAGGATCAGCTGGTGGGTACACACTGCCGACCTTTTGGTAAGCACCTGTAGCTCTTAATCACTGCACCATCACTGCACAGATCAGTCGTACAAAAATGCCCACTTCCCAGGACTTCTTTGAATCTCTAAGCAGAAACTCAATTCTCCATATTTGGCAGAAACACTCAAGGGAAAAGCCAGTGGTGTAATTGGTTATTTCATAGATCTCTTGTTTTTCCTCATTTTGGGTCTCTATAGATTTTCTATTTTTCTGTCAGTCTAGTGATCCATGAAAAATTGTTTATTTTTTATCTAAAATTTTATTATTTCTATTAAGAAGGTGACTCAATTTCTCATAGCACCAAAACTATATTCCTAATATAAAGCCATATTCCTAATAAAAATAAAGGCTACACTCAAAAATTATTTCAAAAATTCAGCAGATGTTGCTATTAGAAATTTTAAATGAAATATAAGGAAACAATCAAGTATTAAAAAGACTATTTACTCCACATAATAGCAAATATCACTTTAAGTGGTGAGAAAACTGAAGCTATTTCTATTAAAATAAGAATGTATGCCACTAACATTATTATTCCACAATGTTTGGGAAGTTGTTAAAAACATAATAAGAACAGAAGGAAATAACCAAGTACATGTTGGAAAAGAAGAGATATAATTGTCTCTTTTGCTGATATTGTGATTGGAGACCATAAAATCAAGGAAATCCATGATACAAAGAAATAACACTGGGATATGTAAGTGATTAAACATTAAATACAAAAACAATACTTTTCTCTAAAGTAGTAAAAACTAACTCAAGGTAAAGACAAAGCTGTACAGTTTTTAAGAAACAAACAAGGACTATACAGGTGTTATATGGAGAAAAATCTTGTATCTTATATAAGAACATAAAACAAAATCTAAAAATAAATGGGAACAAACTTATTCTGCTTCTGGAGAAGACCTAATATTACAACAATTCTGATTCCCTAAATAGTAATATCTACAATATCTATCTGTCTATCTATCTATCTATCTGTCTCTTTATCTATCTATCTATTTTGGAACATAAATTAGAATCCCAACTTTTAAAGATTGGATAGGTTCTCCAAAATAAGCAATAAAATTATCTAAAAGATAACATTTTTTTTAACTTTTCCTACTTAATATTAAAATAAACCAAACCTACTTAAATATAAATTATTGTCATAAGAATATACAGATATATCAGTGGAAGGGAATCCAAAAAGGTCAACTGATATATATGGGAATTTGTTATATGGCAAAGACAGTGTTTCATTTCCTTTGGAAAATAATTAAAAGAAAATGTTTCTTCTCAACTGATAGGCACATGAAAGAAATAAACATACACAGTATAGAAATAAATATTATTTATTAAAATAAATTTATGTAAAAATGGTGTGGCAGCATCATCTGACCTCTAACTTCACTAGGAAGAGAGAGAAATAGCATCATCCCAAGGCTGATTCCTATGAAGCAGAGGTCAGACATAACTCCTCTTTACAACCTTTTTACCAATTCTTACATTAGCCGTCCCTCCCATGGCACTCGCTACTTCTCTGCTGGATCAATAATTCATTGCAATAGCCACACAGAACTCACAGGCAGTACTCACAATTATGGGGTTTGTTCGGGAAGTAACAGGTTACAATTCAGGATCAGGAATGATTCAGTATAGAGTTCTTCAGTCAGGACAGTTTCTCAGCTGTGCCCACAGGCAGGCCTCTCCCTTGCCCTAAGCCTCTCGACCTTTGGCCCCTCGGGACTCTTAGGCCTCTTGTGCTGGCCCAGCCTCTGTCCTGCTTGGGCAAGTGTTACAAAGCTCTTTAGTCCCACCTATAAGTGCCCAGAGGCACCTCACTCCGCCAGTAAACCTTGGCCCGAAAGAGCTCTGCTCTCTTGCTTTTTGAGTCAGCAAGCCCAGCTCCACCAAGTGCTGGGAGGCACCCCACTTCACCAGCAAGCCTCCTGCCCAAAGGCCCAGTCTGTGGGTCAGAAAGCCCACCATGCCATCTGCTACCAGTCTCCTGGTTCTGCTGCTTCTGCTGCTGACTTTTCTCTGTCACTGCTTCTCGCCGTCGCCAGTAGTTACAGCTCTCTCTCTCCATCTCCTGGGTCTAGGAGGGTCTCAGAACGGAGGTCCCAGGTCCAAAGGACACACTCCACTCCTAGCTTTTTTGTCTTAGTGGTAGTGTGGTCCAGCCTCTGCTCTGGAATTGGCCCTCTTTTAAGCCTGTTGCTGTTAGGTGCCATCAAGTCGGTTTGGACTCATAGTGACCCTATTACAACAGAACAAAACACTGCCTGGTCCTGCGCCATCCTCACAATCAGTGCTAAGTTTGAGCCCATTGTTGTAGCTACTCTGTCAATCCATCTCACTGACAGTCTTCCTCTTTCTTGCTGACCTGCTTCACCAACCATGATGTCCTTCTCCAGGGACTGGCCCCTCCTGATAACATATCCAAAGCATGTGAGATGATGAATCACCATTCTTGCTTCTAAGGAGTTTTCTTTTAAGCCTAGTGGATGGTAAAACTAACCGAGCCCCTCGTTAGGGTTCCACACACTTTATTTGCATGGTTCACCTCCACAAGGGTGCCATGAACCTTATTTGCATTATTAGCAAGCTATATAAGCCCCTTGGTGGGCCACCAACACCTCCTTTGCATAGTCCTACCCAGTCATTTGGTGGGAATTACAAGACTATGACGAGAAAAGTCGTATAAAAGGGATCCATTGCACCACAATTCCAGATTAATTAAAACCTAAATATAAACACAGATGAGCAAAAAATAATTTAGGAGACTCTTTGGACAATCTAAGATTTCAAAATTTTTATTAACAAGAGAATAAATTAAAATTTTTAGGAAGTGAATTTAAAAATACAAATATAAAGAAAACATGTCATAAACAAAATGAATAGATCAAGGCATATACTCAATGGCTATCAATTTAAAATGCTAAATATGTACCAAGCCAAGAGCACATTGATAATAAGAAATAAAGGGCAAAGCATTAAGAACAAAAATTAACCATCTATATACACAGGCAATTCTACAAAATAGCAAACTCAATTTCCCTTGTAGTGAGAGGATGGAAATTAAGCAACAGAAAGTTATTATTTTACTCCAATAGATTATCAAAATTTTTTAAAAAATAACAACACAAATTAGTAGTGAATTTAAGGGGAAAACTAACTCGCTCATTGTCTCCTAGTGAAATTGTGAATTTCTACAGCACAATCATAAAGTATACTGCCAATAATTATTCAAATAAATTTAAAAAATGAAAAGACACACACTTTAGTCCATCAATCTCAGTCCTGGATATCTATTTTAACTAAATAGAGCAAAGTTAATGTCAATCATTGAAGGAAAATTATTGACTGTGTTATAGCTATTTGGGGGAATATTAACAGACCAAATAAGGGGGATGAGTTAAGTCGGTATAGTGGACTTTGAGGGATTTTCATGGTATATTGTTAAGTGAGAATTAAGTCGCAGAATAAGGTTTCTAAATATCATGACATTTGTAAAACTGTAACCAATAAAGTCATCATTTACATGAGTTAAAAATAAATGTATGGAAAGATACTCACCATGAAAGAATGAAGGCGGCATAATCAAAGGAAATAAACGTATCAGTTATTCTTGTTTTGGAATTTAGGAATTAAAGAAATAGATTAATTAATTTGTTACCTAGAGCTTCAAAGAACAAACTTCAAAGATAAAGTATATAAACATTGTAGTACATTGGGTGCTCACTAAAATGAAAAGGAGTAACAATAAACAAAGCCCTGGAGGAAGTTTCATCAAACTATTTTTAGGTATTTTGCTTTATGATGGCCTCGGAAAGTGAGGATTCATTACTTTATAATGTACTGAGAGATAATGTTCAAGAGTCCTTATTTTTATGCCATTTTTATTATTTTCTTTTAAGAGATTGTGCATTTCTTTCTTTGCAATAGTTATTATAATCAATAAGTTTCCTTTATTTGTAAGGTTTGCCAACAACATCGTTTGTTGAAGAAAACATAGAAGTGTGTGATTTGCTCCCTGTATGATTACAATTTTTATTTTTGATAAGAACTTTATTTCAGTCGTGAGTATATTATTAATTTCAATTTTTTCTGATATTGGTTTAGTGACCATGAACTTCAGTATATTTTCTCAAAACACTGCATTTTAAATTAAATTGCTTTTGTAATATGTCTCACTAATCTAGTTTTCTATTTCACATCCTTGACTTTTTTATTATATTACCACTGATTTTTAAAAGTGAAATCCAATTCTGTAGTATATCACGAAGTGTTTGGGGTAGAACTCAAGATTGTGATACTCATTTCAAAGAAGAAAATTTACTATTCCTGTATAAAAAAAATGAATATCATTTTTTGCTGTATGCAAAAAGACGCGCTATCCTCTTCTTAAGTTAGTTACTTACCAGAAAGGCAGAAAATCGGTATAGACTGAATATAGTGAAATTTTCCATTTATCATTATTTTAAAAGTTTTTAAATTTAATCACGAAATAAAAAATATATCAAGCAGTACTGCATTGCTCTTTTTATAATAGAAGTAGATTTTGATGTTAGAGATCCAAGTAAATGACTTTGATGATATATGCACACTGAAAATTAAACAAATCATCAGAATGTGAAAGGAATACAACAGATAATAAATCTGAGTACATGGTATGTCACATTAATACAGTATCTTTCTTATAAATTTAGATTGAATGTATTTCTAATGTGAGCATCTCTGAACAACAGTTTGATCTCTATAGTATTTATAAAAGTAATGGCACAGAAAAAAAATAGAGCACTTCTTTTAATTTAAAGATAGTCAGTATTTAAAAAAATATAAGAAAAGTAATAAAACTAATGGAAAAATTAAATTAAGAAAAAAGTAGTTTTTTTAATATAAAGAAATAAAGCACTGAGTTTACTATATTAATTAGCATGTTTAATGTTATCTGAACTTGAGTGATTAGAATGCATGTCAACACATACACAGGCACATACATGCACAACTACATATATATGTATAATCTCAGACATAGAAGAACATATTTGTATGTTGGGCAATTATCTATTAAAGCATTTTTAATGGTCAACATAATACTGATCTGTATAATACAGCATTTGTAAGGACATAAATATTGAAATAAACTTGATGTTTGATATGGATATTGTTGTATATTGATACTGTTTGTTGTTGTTGTTTTTTACTAATGTACTATACAATAAGTATTGTCACTATTCCCATTTTACCCGTTGCCCTTGAGTCAATAATGACTAATAGCTACCTTAAATGACAAGGTAGAACTGCCCCATAGGGTTTCCAAAGCTGTAATTTTAAGGAAGCAGACTGCCACATCTTTCTCCGTGTAAAAACGGCTTAGGTGCAGTGTCTGACCTCCTCTAACTTCACAAGGGGGAAAGAGAACCAAGATCAATAGCCCAAGGCTGATTCCTATGAGGTGGGGGTCAGACACACCTCTTCTCTCTTCCATCTTTACCAGTTCTGACACCAACCATCCGTCCCGCAGCACTCTCTGCTTCTCTGCTGGGTTCAATAATTCATCGTAATGGCCACACAGAACTCACAGACCATGCTCACAATTATGGGTTTATTAAGGAAGTAACAGTTATAATTCAAACTCTGGAACAGGCAGGATATAGTTCTTACATCAGGATAGCTTCTTCTCAGCCGTTTTTGCAGGCACGCCTCTCCCTGGCCCTCACTCTCTGCCCAAAGGCACTCAGCTTTCTCTCTCCGTGGGCCGGGAAGCCGACCACACTGTCTCCTGCTGCTGGGTCTCTCCTGCTACCGTTTCTCACCATCTTCAGGGTTACAGCTGTTATAGCTTGCTCTCTCCTTTTCTCTCTCTCTCTTTCTCAATCTCTCTCTCACTCTTTCTCTCCATCTCCTGCTTCCAGGTGCTTCTCAGCACAGGATCCTGGGTCTAAAGGATACGCTGTCCACTCCTGGCTGTTCTTCCTTGGTGATGGTAGGATCCTCCTCTCTGCTCTGGAATTGACTCTCTTTTAAGGCAAAACTGACCAATCTCCTTGGTGAGCCACAATTACCTTATCACACAGTCTCACCCAGTCACCTGGGTAGAAGTTACAACACCATGGCTAGAAGGGCCACACACAAAAGTAATTAATTGCACCGCACTCCAGCAGAGTGGCTGGTAGGTTCAACCTGCCAACCTTTCAGTTAGCAGCCAAGCGTTGAACCACTGCACCACCAGGGCACCTCTATTTTCATTTTACAGAGGGGAAAACTGAAATACCAAAACATGGAAAATCATATGTATGGGACTATTTAGGGTAAAATTAGAAGGTATGATGACTGAACTTTTTTCCCCTTGACTCCTAGGCCAGTTTTCTTGTCACATATTATAGTATTCGTATTGTTAAAAAATCAAATGTAGACTCTATTCCCCAATCAGTTTCATGAAGCTTGTGGCCAGTTCTAGAATGTGTAATATCTTCTAAAGTGAGTATTAAGTAAATTCTATAAGTATGTATATTGACGTATATACACATATATAATACACACATGTATACACACACACACATATATACATACACACTTATGTGTATTTATATATTTTAACATAGGAGTCTTTAAATTGTACAACACAGCATAAAAATAACTTGTCAAATTATGAGCAAGGAAATACATGCTTCTAGAAAATGTAATTGAAGGAAGGGGATTTACTCTTCAGCATCAAGTATCAGGTAAAACAAGGAAAAAGTATATAAAAAAAAAATTTTCACACATTGTATATAAGGCAACTCAGGATAATTATTCATGAGAAAATTATCCATGCACCGTACAATCCTTAGCTTTCAGCCTGGCATAGTTTACTGGCCACCACACAAAAAGGGGAGTTTGAGTAGAGATTGTGGTTTCCATACAGTGAGGAGGTGCAATTGGGAATCTGGAGTGTCCAGACAACTAGTGTATTTGGCACGACTGACTCCAGCAAAGGAAAGGCCTGCAAAGAAAATGAGCCCAGGAGTTCTGCACAGCTGCTCTCCTACCCTCGTTATTCAGTGGAGTACAAATCAGTCTATCAGTCTGAGAGAAGCACCTGAGACCAAGGAAATAACCAGCCAAAACAAGGAGAAGAAAAAATATCTTGGTTAGTCAAAGGAGGCTGGAAATAGTTCAGAAGAATACTGCCTCAGTCGTGAGCCCAAATCATTTCTAAATTAAAGGCCACTCATATCTCACAGAAAAAACCATAAAAATATTCAAACAAGATCAAACTATTTTCAAATTACAACTAAGTCTGAGAACAATAATATTACAAAAATGTTGAGCCCCAAAGTAGGTATATTCGCAATATCCAGTATCCAAAACATGAATTACAAGGCATGCGTTCACCTATGGCCATACACCCAAAACAAGTAACTAGATACTTGTCTTTTATGCACAGGTAGATAAACTTTCATCTTACGACGTACTAGAGTAGCTCTATACCGTACTTTACCTCCACAGGTTTTTATAGGACTAGAGCTATTCGTGATACATCTGGTGCAGTGGATAAGAGCTATGGGTACTAACCAAAAGACTGGCAGTTCAAATCCACCAGCTGCTCCTCGGAAACCCTGTGGGGCACTTCTAGTCTGTCCTATAGGGCCACTGAGTCGGAATCAACTTGGCAGCAACTGATTGGTTTGTTTGTTGACGTTGCTGTTGCCGGCCATCAAGTCGATTCCGACTCACAGCAACCCTATATGACAGAGTCGAACTTTCCCATGGGATTTTATAGGCTGTATCTTTACCACAGAAGATTGCCAGGTCTTTTCTCACTTGGAGTCGCTGGTGGATTCGAATCCTTGACTTTTGGTTAGGAGCAGAATGCTTACCATTACACCAGCATGGCTTCTTATTTTGACCTAGTATGCCAGATTTTATCTGTCTATCATGCTGGAAATGACTTTGAAGTTCTTTCCCTTAAAATCTTTGTAATAACTCTTTTGCTTGATGGCATGCAACAGATGCTGAATTATTTATACTTTAAAGCCTTCGTATGTTTAAATCTAAAACTAAATTTAACTTTTTATATTTAAATTTTATAAGTGGCTTTAGATTACTAAATGTAAATATTTTAGAACTGCATATTGTCTAGATGGTAGTAGTCTCTTATTATTTGCAAATGTCTGAGACGTAAAGAATGACATAATTCAATATGTGAATTTACACATTTGTCAAATCGAGATGATGATTCTAATCCTAGAAATTTAATAATTATATTTTAAATGATCCCTTGATAATGATTGGAATTAAGGAAGACATTAACAATTATTTGAACCTGAATGCTAAACTAAGTTTTACTGTTTATAGCTATCCACTGGGAATCTGCAAGAATATTCATTAGGGTAAGGCTAATCAGTATTACATCAGGGAAAAAGCCAAAGTACCAACTAAGGAGACAGTATGAAAATAACCATAACAATTAAAGAAACTAATCAAATAAGAGGGTTGTAAGAAATGGTTTAATACTCTAATGGTTACAGCTATAAAAGAGTGAGTATAATGTAAGTTATTTCAAATGGATACTTTATAAAGCTGTGCTGTACCATGCTAAATCAATTAGAAGTAAAAGAAGAAATGTTGGATATCAGAAAGGGAATATTTGTGACTGTCTATAAAACTTCAATATAAACTTACATAAACATTCATCTTATTAAATCAATTGCAGTGTAGGAGACTAGCATCTTTATATTGTATGCTGATAAAAAGAAGCTTTTGAATGTGTGATATCTTTCTTATCTGAAGTATGATTTTTTAAAGTTAATCTAATACACAATCTACTAAAATGATAATAAAAGAGCTGGAATTAATGCACAAATCATTGATCTTAGGACAAAGTCAAATAATCCAGTATCTTTTGCTCTGCCTGTTATGTGCACCAACTATTGAAATAATTAAAATAAAGAGATGTTCTTTAACCAAAGCTTCTAGAATTTGATATCAGGAAACTAGAGTCTATCACATGCCTACATCCAAATTTTATTACCAAAACCTTGAAGAAAGAATGCATTTATGAAACTGATTAATCATTAAATAGCACATATACTAATACATATTTCACAGATATTTGAGAGTTTTATTATGTCTCCTTTCTGATTAAGTAGTTTGATTGCCAGGATCCAGCATAGCGATATATCCTATGTAGTTACCCTGCTTAGTATACAGGTCAGAAAGTTATGGAGGCAGCTGATGTGTGGCTCTATATGTGTGACTCATAAACAAACAAACACACAAAACAAAACAACAAATACAAACAGGGACAACCACATGTTTTAAATATAATTCCAAATCTACAGAAGATGAGCTGAGTAATTTCACCATCATAACTCACTACTGTTCAGATAATTTCAGGGACTTCTCCTTATTAAATTTACTCTGTGATTAACCCTTTAGTCTCATCTCGTACATACAACAATGCAGGAATGAAACAGTGGGACTTACTTTAGGACTTGGACTCAAAAGGAATTACTCTGCATGGAATTTATGGTAGAATGATTCATGTTTTTGTCTGGCTCTACATGAAAAAGGACTCTACTTGTCTGATTTAGCCTCATGGAAGTATGAAACAATTACATTAAAGTTTTTGTTGATGATGTTATTTTGAAGTTATTGCTTGCATTGAATTCTTTGTTTAGCTTCTAGGAGTTTTCAGAAGTCTAGATACTAAACTGACAAATATTTGTGTCATAATATTACACCACTATTTTGTTACACATAATAAAATGGCAAGAAAATAAAGTTTTTTTTCTCTTTTAAGAAAAAAGCTTATTGGTTTGGATCTGTGTTTGGGCTTGTGCTGTCAGAATATGCGATATCTGATAAATGATAAAAGTATATGAAATGTTTAAAAAACATAATTTTTTTAAAATCCAATTTAACTTATCAAGTAGTCTAGCGTAACCTTGCAAGTTTTCATTTACTTAAATTAAGAAATATATTAAATGGATATTATCTCTTTCAAATACATTTATCAATAATATAAAATTTAAATATGATAATCCTATATTTATATTTAATATTAAAATCAATATTTTAGGTATTTATAGTAATGTAATATTATGGATGTTTACCCAATTTTTAAAACATGAAATTTGCATAGATAATAGAAAATTCCAATTTTAGTATTTTTTATCTGGAATCATCTACTGAAAATCCTTCACCAGTCAGCCCTAAAATGCTATAGAATTTGGGAGATGGCAAAAATTCTGTAACAAACCTAGAATTTCTCATTTAAACTCTTTCCACTGCTAAAACTTCAATTAAAAAAAAAAAGATTGAAATTTTTTATTAAGAGTGCATGAGCCTCACAATTGTATTACAATGAGAAGAATTATCACAGATATTTCCTCAGCTTTCCCAAGGCACAGTGGTTGTCAACATAATCACTGGTTATATTTAGGATGACATATATTTTAGGCATAATATTATTCATATTTTCCAACTAGATTTCTATGAGTATAATTTATCTAATTATTCACACTGCTAGGTTTTAGAAATTAGATATACATAGTCCTTTTCTACAAGGGGCTGGTAAACTAGTAGGGAGAAATAGATCCTAAATAAATTGCCATTTTACAATAAAATCAACTTAATAAGTATTCCTGCAGTGAGTCCTACAATAGTACAAAATAGCAGAATCCAACTGAATTTAAGAATATGCATCTCCTGTGAATACGTCATGTGAGATGCTTCTTAAAATACTGTCATAGTTCAACCATTATAAAAAATGGGTAACAGTTATTTACATACATTAACTATGAGGCATGTATGAGAAACAAAGGGACTGTGAGATGGCCTGAGAAGGCTTGAGGAAAGCAAATCCTAAAAATTATGGAAAAAGAATGAGTGAAAAAAGAATATGACATATTGCTTCGTAGAGTAGATCACCAATGAGTTAAAATGCTAATCAGAAGAGTGTATTATTTTGTTTTTTTAATTCTTAAACTACTTACTTTTTCTAAAGACAGATATAGGTCCCCTGAATCTAGATACGATATGTTAGATAGAGAGTGAGACAACTAGAATAACTTGGATAAACCATGTTCTCAAATATAACAGAGATCTATGGAAGCACACAGGATTAGATGAACCAAAGTACCAGAGAAAGAAGAGTCCTGCTTAGGTGATATAAGATCACCAACAACAGTCTCCATTTTCGGGGATGATTTTCAAATCTAGGCATAAGATAAGGAGTGGACTTGACATAAGCAGAGGGACTCTCTTTGTGGAAGAAGAAACCAGCAGCATTTTTGACAGTTGTGCATTCTTGCATGGCAGATTGAAATCTAGATAGTCCTCAAATACATGGCTAGTTTTTCTCAAGGATATTTTTTGAGGACTGACAAACAAAGTGAAATCTCCCATAGTCACATAATTTTTAAGCAACAAAAATGTCACTGCAGCAAGCATGACAGATCTTGTGACATAAGCTGTGAAATCAGAAGTAGACTGTATATAACTTAAGCAGCAACCAGACCTAAACCGAGTGATCACCCTTTCATTACACTATCCTGATAGGGCATATGGTGACTTTTCCCTAAGTGAAAACAGCATCAAATTCAGTACCTATGGTACTTTTCATAAACAATGTCCAGCATATAACAGAAACAAGGCAGAAAAAGGAGCATCAAACTGTGAATGATATTGACTTAGTTCTCTAGGGCTGCAGTAACAAAGTACAACAAAGAGGATGGCTTTGAAGAACAGAAATTTATTCTCACAGTTCTGGAGGCTGGAAATCCAAATTTAGGGTGTCAGCAGGACCATGCGTTTTTTCCTCTGTCCTATTTGGGTGAAGATCCTTTCTTGTATACTCCAGCTTCTAGTAGTCCCAGGTGTTTCTTGGCATTACTTGACTTGTAGATGTATCTTCACATGTCATCGCTCTACCCTCTTTTTGACCCTGTCTCTTAGTTTTGTTCTATCCTTTTATAAGACATCATTCAGATGGGATTAGGTCCCACCCTACTCCAGTATGATATCATTAACAGATAACAAAAGAAAAAATTCATTTCCCCAAACTAGTCATATTCATAGGTATCAGAGATTAGAATTTACATAATAAAATCCATAATACTCTTTCTTCTGCCCTCTCAAAATCTGTGTTTTCCCATGTGCAAAATACATTTACCCCATCACAGCATCCCTAAAAGCCTTAACCTATACTAGTATAAACTCTAAGTGCAAAAATCTCATCTTTTAAATCATATATAGAAAATTAGAAAATATTTGGAAATTAAACAGCAAATATCTAAACTCTTTACTCAAAGACGTTAAGTAAAAATGTTTCCAATTGAATAATAATAAAAACAAGACGTATGATAATTTGTGAGATGAAAGTCTCCAGGTATAACTTTGGATTTATTTATTTCTTCTTCCAGATCTACCAGTTTTTACTTCATGTATTTTTAAGCTCTATTGTTAGGAACATACACATTTAGGATTGTTATGTCTTCTTGATTAATTAACGCTTATCATTGTGTAATATAGCTAAGCACTGTTAATTTTCCTGGATCTGAAGTCTACTAAGTTTAATAATAACATAGCCACTGCAGCTTTCTTTTACTTAGTATTTGCGTGTTCTACATATATATATGTATTTTTTACCATTTTACTTTTAATTGCCTGTAACATAATATATTAAGGAAATTTCTTGTAGAAAAAGGAGTTTCTTATAGCATGCAGTTGGAACAAATTTTTTTTATTTTTCAGTATAATAATCTCCCTTAAATTCTGTGTAAAGATGATTTATATCAAATGTAGTTATTTATATTAATATAATTATTTGTATTACTTATGTTACATTTAGATCTACCATTTTAATATTGTTTTTTGTTTGTTCCCTTGGTTTTTTGTTGTTGTTGCTTTCTTACTCCCCATTTTTTGCCTATTCTAGAAGTTTTTGAATATATTATAATTCTATTTTTATTTATATATTTGCTTTTAGATATGAAGCAGCCCTGATGGTGTGGTGGTTAAGCGTTTGGCTACTAACCAAAATGTCGGTGGTTTGAATCCACCAGTCACTACATGGGAGAAAGTTGTGGCAGTCTGTTTCCATAAAGCTTTACAGCCTTGGAAACCCTCTGGGGCATTTCTACTGTGTCCTACAGGGTCACATGAGTCAGCATTAACTCGACGGCAACAGGTTTGGTTTTGGGTTTTGGATTCTTAGATATATTTCATTATTGATTGTTGTTTTATCTTGTAATTTTAGTTGTTGTGGGAAAGAAAATAAACCTACCTATTCTTTCCCATTCTACTTAGAGTTAGTATTGTACCACATCACAACTATGAAGTTCTCTTTACACTCCTCCCTTTATGTTATAGTTGATATGTGATTACATCTCTATACTTAAACGAATAATTTCTTTTATAAGGATCAGCACAAAGATGGTTCCTACGAGGTGGAGGTTAAAGATGTCCCAAATGTCTAACTTTTCCAAGGTGCTGTACCACTCCATAATCTGTAACATCAAGAACTCCCTCTCTGCTCAGTAGTCTTCCTTCTGTCTTTGGATTCCCTAATTTGTTGCAATGTCTCACAGAATTCAGGAACTGCGTAAAGAAAATGACTCACACGATTGTGGAGGCTGGCAAGTCCAAATTTGTGGGTCACTCATAGGCTTCTCCTGATCCATGTGGCTGCGGGGGATGACGAACCTAAACCAGCAGTTCAGACCACAGACAACAGGCATCTGGGGAGGTCAATTAATCAAGAACTGGACGAGGGATCTAGATGCAGAGAGAGAGCCTCACCGGAACATACACATATATCTTAGATGAAGGCCACATCCCAAGAAAGGGAGTAACTTTAGTAAGGGTGGGGCTCGAGTCACGCCCTCCTGCAAGGCTGCAACCCAAGACACGCCTTATACCAATCCTGCCGCATCAACATGTAGAGGTCAAGATCTCCGACACGTAAAATGAAGGACAACCACCGGATACCTGGAATCATGGCCTAGCCAAGTTGACACATAACACTAACCATCACAGGTTCCATATACCTTATTTGTATAGCCCACTCAATCATTGTGTGTGAGTCACAAAGATCATGGCTAGAAGAGCCATATTAACTAATTCATTGCACCGTAAAACCTTACACTCAAAAATATTATTTAAACAAATTTCAACAGTAAAACCCATTTTAAGGAACTCAAAAAGAGTAAGTTAGTTTATTATATTTTTCCAGTTATGTATCATTTCTTTTTGTTGTTGTTATTCGTGAAGGTCATAGTTTAATTTGATTTCCCTTCAGTACAAAGAACTTCTTTTAACATTTTATTTTTTAATTTTTTAGAGCAGATCTCTTGGTGGGATCTTAGTTTTCACTCATCTGAAAATGACTTTAGTTCACCATAATTCCAGAAAGACATTTTTGGCTATATATAGAAGCCTGGGTTGACATAACTTTTAGCACTTTCAACAGGCTGTTTCCGTGTATTCCAGCCTTTAAAATTTCTGGTGAGACATACACAATTATTTGGATATTTTCTCCTCTGTATGTAATGTGTTGTTTTTCTCTGATTCTTTCAAGATTATTTGATTGCCTTTGATTGTTAACCAATTGTTTTTCATATGTCTGGGCGTGGTTATCTTTGGCGTTCTTGTTTGAGTTTTACTGAGCTTCTCGAAACTGTAAATTTAGGCTTTTCATCAAATTTCAGCCATTAATTCTTCAAATATTTTTCCCTGCGTTAGTACCATTTTCCCCTCCTTCTGATACTATAATAACACAAATTTTAGACATTTGATATTGTCTCACAGACCTCTGAAGCTGTTGCTTTTTTAATATATATATTTTTTCTCTGTTCTTCAGATTAGACATTTTTTATTATATCTTCAACTTCACTGATTCTACTTTATAATCATCTCCATTCTGTTATGGAGCTCTAGCAATTGTTTTTTCCTTTTAATTACAGATATTTTATGTTTCAGTTATAAATTTTCACTTGGTTCATTGTTACACTTCTTCATTTTCTGCTAAGAATTCCTATATTTTCATGCATTTCATGTTCATTTTTCCATATTTCATAAAGCATGATTATAATAAATCTTTGTCCAATAACTCCAACATCTGGGAAGTCTTGTTGCTGGCATCTATTCATTGTCTTTCCTCTTGAAAATTGATCACATTTCCTGATTCTTCTGAAGTTTAATAATTTTGGATTTTTTTTCTATGTTTTGAATATTATGATTTCTACAGCCGGGACCCTATCATATTGCTATTTGTCTGGAGAAATTTGAACTTTTTATTTTAGCAGCTGATTGACCCAAATAGTTTCAGACACTAAGTTTTCGACTTTTGGGGACAGTATTTAAAATCTCAGTTCAATGTTCTATGCCTTTGTTATGCTGATTTGCGTCTGTCATGTGCATTTGTAATTCAGAGATTAGTCTGAGAATTATGCAGAGTTGAAATATTGTTTCTGTTCTCTAAGCTCTTGTGACATTTGTTGGGGTCTATTTATGCACATGATACTCAAGGTTAAAGTGAGAATTATGTTCCTTCATACACCCAATAAATGGACCTATTTTCAGATACTATCATCTCTGGGATTACCCGTAACTTTTCTGGCCCACAAGGCCTTTTCTTCTTTGTTTCTACATCCAGAATGACAGAAATAGAAATTTTAGCTCCTTGCTGCCGCCGAGCTACTCTGTGACAGAATCCCATCCTCAGGGCAATGTAATGAGAGGTGAAAAAGGGAAACTCATCTAAATCTGAGTTGTTTGTCCCAATTTTGACCATTTCTTATACTGCTTTGTTTTTGTTATTGCTTTTAGATAGGTTTATAATGTATTTTGTCCAAAGTTGTTACTTTTACTAAGTGGAAGAAATGGGCTTTATTAGGCTTTCACTGTCATACAAGAATCAGAACCAAATGCCTAGTTTTAATTTGGTGGCAGAGGAAAAATACCTTTAAATCCAGTGGAAGATAGAAAATAATAAATGTGGGTTTACTATGATACCAGTGAGGGTTATACTAGAGACAATAATGAGTTAGAATGACCAACAAGGTGAATCTCTCAGTTGAAGAGAGTTGACAGCTAATGACACACACCAGTAAAATAAAGTATGTTTAGACAGATATGCAAAGATCTTGTGAAAGAAACAGTGAGAAATAATAAAGAGTATAGAAAAGTAAATCAAGCATTCTGCTGTTTCTAAATGGAAGGGTGCAAAAGAGTTACAAAACAGTTGACCTTAATTTCATATCAAGTAACAACACATTTAAATTATCTGATGCGGTAGCCACTGCTACTTGAGATTGAATGAATAATGTAAGATAAAACGATGACTAGCTAAATAAGTCAAAAGACAATGTGTGTGGGGGGAGAGGAGAAAAAGATGGGAGAGGATGAGGAGAAACAGGAGGAGACAGTGAATAAGAAATAAAGAAGCTCCAGAAAATACGCAAAATCTATGATCAGACAGACAAGATTGAAAGAAGTGTAAAATTATCTTTACAGGAAGTAAAACAATTGTTAATTACCATTTTCATCTTGTATATCAGGGAGTTATTAGATTGTGTATTAGCGTATTAGTTTTCACTGCAATAATACCCATATACAAGGAAAACATATCCTTGAAAACCAATATATTTATGAATGTATATAGAAAATCGGTACAATGAATAAAATAGTATTTGATTATTCCAAACCAAAAGAAAAGAAATACTACAAAATATATAAAAAGCAAAAGATTAAAAGCAACAACCAAAAGCAAAGCAAACTCACTGCCATCGAGTCAATTCCAGATTCTGTTTCCATAAAGATTACAGCCAAGAAAACCCTACGGAAAAATTCTACTTTCTAAACACAGGAGGTTATATTGAGTTGTAAACGACCTGACAACAACCAACAACAGGAACAGTATGAAGTCAATCGATACCTACATCAAGAAGCTAAACTTGGGATAAGATGAAGTGAATTACACTGTTTGGAGATAAACTTGCAATTTGAAAAACAAATAAACAAACATACAAACTAATATCTTATTCCACTCAAAGTTTATTTTGAATTCAAAACATTAATTCAATAAAAATACAGGAAAATAGTTTTCGGGTCAGAAATAATGATAATGTTCCACTTCTTTATACTTTTGTTATTTAAAATTATCATTTATATTATAGATTTCTATAAGTTAAGCTGTAGCACTTGAAATAAATTAATAACACAGCAAACCTTTTAGATCTAAAACCACATGACCTACTAAAATCTTGGAATCATTATTGTCTAATTAAATTTAATGGCTCAATCAATCATCCTTACTTGACTATTGACAATAAATAACTCAAGAATGAAGGAAAACCTGAATCTACATTTAAGTAAAGAAAGTAGTTTAACCCTGATTCTACTGATCAATCCTAGATCTCAAGGAAAAATGATAATTGGACTTGTAGTAATAGGCCTTTTATTGCCACTCTATTCAACCATAGTTATATGTAGATTGTTTGCTACTTCCATGGGATAAAATGTGACGGTAAAAAAATAGAAACCTCGTGAATCAAGGAATATGTACAAATTTTAATCACTCTTTCCATATAATCAATAGTATATTTAATCGTACTTGCAATTAACACATTATTATGTTCATTCCATGGATAATTTTGAGGTAAGATATGTAAAATATCAATATCTATTTCAGGGAAATAGAACTCTAATAGATGATCTATTTAGTAATGTAGGTCATTATAATTCTAGTGTATCTATGTAATGAAATATTAGTGTGTTTATGTTCATTTATAGTATTCTAATTTAATAAGAACACACTAAATATATACATGTATACAGTGAATCCTATGAGAGCTGGAACTTGATGGAACTGCCTTGTTTTTCTGGGTCTCGAAAGTTTTTTGCCTTGGAGGCGGTGCAGTCTTTCTATTTTTCTATCACTCTTTTTAATGGAAAATATTTGTGGTTTCCTCCTCTGACAGGTTTCCACCTTATACAGTTTCCGGTTTTCGCAGGTTTTACTGTATATATTATTTTTTCATATGTAGACGTTACCATTTAAGAGGGATATATGTTCTTTTTGAATTCAGGTTAAGTGTTCATAATGCTTCAAAATCACTAGGATATAATGTAAATTTCAAAAAATGCTAATGATTGTTCATTATATTTAGAAATTATTAAAAATTTCAGTTGGAGCTCCATGTGAAGGGAAAATGAAAATCTATTTCTAAATACTATTTAGTGTAAGAGGAAAGTCATAAGAGAAATTATAAACTACTAAAAAGTGAATCATGCAAACTATGTATCATAGGGATAAACTAAACTAGGGATAAAGTCATACTTAGAGAGAAATTTAATTTCTTAAAAAGTGTGTCTAAGTGTATCAGTCATTGTCCAACATGAAGTCACAAACTATACTACTTATCTAAACAGAGATAATAAGCTATAAAGAATTAATAATTAGGCATATGTTTATTTACCAGGTAACTGAATATATAAAGTAAGAATGCTAAGATATCACACTGGCAGCAGCTTCAGGAAGCAGCTACCACCAGTACAGCTGAAAGATATCGGAAATATTACAGTTTAGGAAATTAAAGGACGGGCGCCTGGTGATGGTGAAACAGCCCTTGTAAATGGAAGTATGCTTGTCCAGTGCTGGCATATCTCAGCTTGGTGGAATGTGTGAAGAAGGGCTATATCAGCCGAATGATGTGTATGCATTTCAGGTTGGGATACAATGAAAATGGTTCTACATGTGTTGGAAAAACTGAAAAATTGATGTAGTTGTTACTTTGGAATAGAACCATTGTTACAAGGATGGAGAGGTATTGTTAAGGTATCACTTACAAGAACTATAAGCCGTCAGGAAGCCGACAAGAATGAGTCAGAGTTTTCCTCCTTCAGCTTTGTGGTCTTCTTCCAGTGCCCACTACTGGCCAAACCTACAAGAATACCAGCTGACAAAGAAAAATAGGGTTTCACAGTCACAGTTCCAGTATCGGAAAGGTAGAATAAACCAAACCCAAAACCATTGCCATCAACTAAGCCTGTTGCCAGTGAGTGGATTCTGACTCATAGTGACCCTCTAGGACAGGTAGAACTGCCCCATAGGGTTTCCAAGGAGTGGCTGGTGGATTCAAACTGCTGACTTTTGGGTTAGCAGCTATACTCTTAAATACTGCAGCTTTAGGGCTCCAAAGGTAGAATAGAAAGGGTTTATCTGGAGCTAAAGGAGCCTGGTGGTCCAGCGGTTAAATGCTCAGCTGCTAACCAAAAGTTCAGCCAGTCGAAATCAGTGGTCACTCCACAGAAGAAAGGTGTGGCAGTCGGCTTCCATAAAGATTACAGCCTTGGAAACCCTGTGGGCTAGTTCTACTATGTCCTATAGGGTCTCTACGAGTCAGAGTGGACTTGAGGGTAACGGGGTATTTGGAACTAAGAGACAAAATCTTAAAAACATGTACAATAAGAAAAGAAGAAATAAGCAAGAAGGTAAACTTATGCAAACAAGAAAAAAATGAATAAAACTTAGAACAATTGATTAAGGATAGGGTTGCACAGCCAATTACTGTAATTGATGTCAATAAGTTGTACAACTGTAAAAAGTTGCATTGGCAAAAGCTGTGTGATTGATATATTTACGACAATGACAAAAGAAAAAAGAAGAGTAGCTACTGAGACTGCTTAAACCCATTGCCATTGAGTCGATTCCAACCCATAATGACTGCTTATGTACAACCAAAACCTCACAGGATTTGGTTACTTGGTTTGGAGATTTAGGGTCATTGTTTCCTGTGATATTCCAGTTAATTGGCCTAATAAGGTGTTTAGTGCTTCTGTTCTACCTCCTAGTTGATTGTACAATGCCTAAGGTCTTAAAAGTTTACAAGCCATTGTCTTGCCATCCAAGGCATGATAATTCGTCTGTATTTGCCTGGAGCAAGACAGGAAGATGGAGAGTAAGGAATAGGAAAAGGATATGGAATGTGTGGCTAATTGCTTCTATGAACACCGTCCCCTTTACCATGAGACAAGAAGAACTGGTGCCCAGCTGCCATTAATAAACATTTTGAACAAAGATTATATAGAAGAATTATGATCAAAAGAGGAAAATGCAAAACAGAATTTCAAATTCTCATGAACTCCATACTTTTGGAGACTGAGATGATCTTTTTTTTGTTTTTTTCCTTTTTTTATATTGTTTTTTAATTGTACTTCAGATGAAGGCTTACGGAACAAATAGTTTCTCATGAAACAGTAGTACACATATTGTTTTATGACATTGGTCAACAACCCCACAACATGTCAACCCTTTAACTTCTCAACTTCCTTTTTGGTGAAAATACACATAGCCAAAGATACACCATTTCAAAAACTTCTACATGCACAGTTCAGTGACATCGACTACGCTCTTCCAGTTGTGCTGCTATTCTCACTTAAGATGAAGGCTTACAGAACAAAATAGTTTCTCATTTAACAGTTACTAC
>NW_004444094.1:5300373-5326987 GCF_000243295.1 Trichechus manatus latirostris | reverse complement strand
CGTCAATTGAGATGATCATGTGATTCTTTTCTTTCCTTTTATTTATGTGGTGGATTACGTTGATTGATTTTCTAATATTGAACCATCCTTGCATATCTGGTATGAATCCTACTTGGTCGTGGTGTATTATTTTTTTGATATGATGTTGAATTCTATTGGCTAGAATTTGTTCAGAATTTTTGCATCTGTATTCATGAGAGATATTGGTCTGTAATTTTCTTTTTTGTGACGTCTTTGCCTGGTTTTGGTATCAGCGTGATGCTGGCTTCGTAGAATGAATTTGAAAGTGTTGCTTCCTCTTGTATGCTCTGAAATAGCTTGAGTAGAACTGGTACAAGCTCTTCTGTAAATGTTTTGTAGAATTGTCCAGTGAAGCCATCTGGGCCAGGGGTTTTTTTGGTTGGGAGTTTTTTTATTAGCTTTTCAATCTTTTCTCTTGTTATGGGTCTGTTCAGATTTTCAGCATCACTTTGTTGTAGTTTGGGTAGGCCATGTGTTTCTAGAAATTTATCCATTTCCTCTAAGTTTTTGTTTCCTATTATTATTATAACAAATTACCATAAAATCAGTGTCCTAAAACATTACAAATGCATTATCTTATTTTTCTGGAGATCATAAGTCTGGATTTGCTTTCAATGAGCTAAAATCAAGGTTTCATTAAGGCTGAATTCCTTCTGGAGGCTCTAGGGGAGAGTCTATTTAATTGCCTTCTCCAGCTTCTACAAGCTGCCTGCATTCATTCTTTGGGTTGTAGGCTTTTGCCATCAATGGCATCAATCCAACTTCTGCTTCCCTCATCATATCGACTTTTCTGACCCCCTTACCGCCCTTTTATAGGTTCCCTTGTGATTGCATTTGGCCCACGCATATAAATCCAAAATTATCTCTCTGTATAAAGATCCTTAACTTTTTTCACATATGAAAATTCCTTTTTGTCAAGTAAGGTAATATATTCACAGGTTCTTGAAATTAAGATGCATACATCTTTGTGTGTTTGTGTCATTATTCTGACTACCACCGGAAAGTTCAATTATTCTTCCTACATAAGGAAGGGGAAACTAAGCCGTATAGAATTTAAGAAATATTCCCAAGGTCACACACGAAAAAGTGTGTGTTTACCATGATTGCAATCAATAAAATCAGACTCCAGAGACATATTCTTAGTCATGACTAATTTGGATAATGGTTAATCAGCATGAATTTAGGAGAGCTCGGAATATTATCAATTGTTTTCATTTTTGATTGGGTGAATGCTTTCTATCAAGAATAGCCTATATGAGTAAGAACAGCTGAAGTTAGTTCACTTATGAATGGTATCTATTTTGAGAAAAATCATGGATTAGTTATCTCATAAGGCTTGCAGCCACGCACTGTTTAAACTTATTTGTTTTGGATACAAATGTTCAATTTAAAGTTATAAATCGTGCTATAAATAAAATGAAAACTTAAGATGTTATTCTAATCTATCAATATCTTATGAAATTTTAAAATCAAAGTTTAAAATACAAACATATACTACCTTTAAGCTCCACTACATTGCATAGGGTCACTATGAATTGGGAACTGACTTGACAGCACCAAACATAATAGCAAACAATATAAAAATAATTCTAGCGTATTAACTATTCTTGTTCACATCTGCTAAATAAAATGACTATTAGAATACGTTAGTAAAACAAGAGGAGAAAATCTTTTTTTACAAACAATTTAGTGAATACGAGGCATACAATTAAATTAATGAATTAAATATGATAAGTTTGCTTCATGGTTATACTCTTAAAATTTCCTCATCAAAGAAGTAATAGACAAACTTTCACTACTTCCTCCATATTGCCTGTTCTTTTTATTGTACAATAATGAGGAATTGGTATTTAACATTCATATTGCAGAAACATATTTCTGGCTATTTTTAGTTTGACAATTAATAATATCTGTGGGAGCAGTAATAAAACAATGGTATATAAATACACAGTAAAGTAATTCTCATAGAATCATTCCATGTCAAGTGGTTTGAGTAAAAGTAAAAAAAAATTATCTGGGAGAAATGGAAGCTTGATATGTGAATTAATCTAAAACTCTAACTTTGGTAAAACTTAAACTTCTTTGAGTAATCTCATTTTTCATATTCTTGTCCTCAATTAAATTCTTATTTTTAATTAGAACAGTGAAATTATACATATTTCTTTGACAAAAATAATAGATCAGTGATTCCACTGGTCCAGAAAAAAAAATTTAGTGATTAAAATCTTTTGAAAAGAATCCAGCTGCAGGATCAGAGTGGATAAACACTAGCATTTTTGTGTCTTTAATATTGATTTGTTTAAATGTTTGTTTAAAGATCAAAATATAATGAAGTAGGTTTATTCATTCAGAGATACTTAGACACACTCTAGAGTTTAAAGATTATAATGTTAATGCAAAAATGTCCAAAGGTGTCTTGAAAGAACTGGGAGATAACTGAAGTATAGATGGCCTGGAGTCACAATAAATTGATAATATTATATAAATCTTTTGTAACACATTGTCTTAATCCTAACTTATTTATATTTACCTGATTCTCTGTAGAGCTTTCCTTAGAAAGAGTTATTTCCTTCATTTAGAGAAAAATAACAACCACAGATTTAAATTAAAAATACACATAATAAAAAGGGAACTAAAGTAAAAAAAGAACATTAATCAGTTCTAGTGTGATCTTGTACATTCCTCTTCTTTCTTCTGACTTTTATTTCTAAATAGAAATGCAGTTTGACAATAGTAAGATAAGTAGGATACTCCTAAAATTAGTTTCCAGCTGTATTCCAAAAGTTAAAAAACTCACCAATGGATGAATTGAATCATAGTCTTCATTTGGACTTTATGAAAGCTAAAAATGTTGCTACCACACAGGGAAAAAAAAATCAGATAAACTGAATGATTATATATGTTTTTTTAATCTATCAGAGAAATAAACTCACTGAGCAACCAAATAACCCTATATATAAGGAATAACAGGTGCTTGAAGGGAAAGATGGGATGTTAGCACTTGCTTACTTGGGGCAGAAGGCACTTGCCTATATGGGACAAAGGCAGTGGAAGGAGGCAGTCCTTCAGACAGCCCAAACGTTGTGGTTCCCTCCATTCATCTCCCCAACCCCTGCTAATATCTCTAGGCTTCAGGAACAACCCCCTCCCCTTCACCCAAAAGCCTTATGTTCTGTCCAGACAACTAGCAGGGTTAAAGAGATGCAATTCTGGACTAGTGCTTGTATGTCTAACCACACATCCTCCTCCAGTGGTCAGGTTGGAACAACCACGTGTGCTCTGGGCAGTGAGTCAAGTAGCCCCTGGAGTGCAAAAAATTGGGTTGGGGAAGGATTTCCTTATCCCACTCCTACACTTCTATCCGCCCGGACAGCCTTATAGACAAGGGGGAACCATTTCACCATGGAAATGTTCCTGATGTTTGCTGCCCGCTTTCTGTGAGTAATTAAACAGTTTTCATTTGCCAATGTTTGTGAGTATCTTGTGTATATGACTCAATCAGATTAGATTGAGGTAACACCATAGAGGAGTTAATGCTACTAGTTGGAGTCCTCATCCTAGTAATCTTGTGGCTGATTAGAATCTGGGGACCAGCTTTGAGGAAACTTGTGTGTGCAATACAAGCAGAAAGATGAAAAAGTTATCTAGAATAACTAGGAAATGGTTAAAACTGAGTGTTAGCTGGTGAGAAAGTGGAGAGCTCAGTAGGGCTAAAAATATATGGAATATTTACAAATTGCAGATTTCTATCACTGAACCACACATGAAGGTCACAAGTAAATTTAACCAGGTAGGTGAAAGACTTATACAATGCAAATTATGAAACACAGATGAAAGAAGACCTAAATAAATGGAAATATATTTTATGTTCATGACTGGAAGACTGAACATTGTTAAGATGTCAATACAAACAACAGCGATCCATAGTTTCAACATAATCCTGATCAAAATTTAAAAAATCTTCTTTGGAGAAATGGAAAAAACAATTCTTATATTTACATGGAATTGCAAGTGGCCCTGAATAGCCAAAGCAATCTTGAAGAAGAGGAATAAAACAGGAGGACTCACACTTCACAATGTGAACACATACTATAAAGCTACAGTAAGCAAAGAAGGCTGATACAGGTGTAATAATAGACACATAGACGAATAGAATATAATTGAGAATCTATAAATAAACCCATATATCTACAGTCAATTCGTTTTTGATAAAATAAGTCTATGCAATGGAGAAAGAATACCCTCTTTAATAAATGGTTCTAGGACAATTGAGTATCTACATGCAAAAGAATGTAACTGGACTCATACCTCACACAATACATGAAAATTAACTTTGAATGACTTAAGAACCTAAATATAAGAACCAAAACCATAAACACTTAGAATAAAATATAAGGGTATTGCTTTGCGACCTAGTTTTTAACTATTTATTCTTAGATATAACACCAAAAGCACAAGCAACAAAAACAAAATAGATAAATTAGCATTAATTAAAAAAAATTCAACAAAGCACTTTAACAAAAAAATCAAGAGGCTACCTACAGATTGGGAGAAAAATTTTGTCCCAGTAAGCCCTTCTTCAGGTATTAAAAGAAAAAAGAAAAAAAAAAAGAAAGAATCAAAAGCTGCACACCAGATAGCAGGAAATGTATTAATTTGCTGAAACAATGAAAGCACATCTGGAAAAGCAGCTGATTATGCCCTGAGAGCCCAGAAGTTTTAGGTCCAAATGGAAGAATGCTGCCACCAGAAGACACAAAAATTATTCTATTAAACTGAAAGTTAAGATTGCCTCCTGGCCAGTTTGGACTCCTCTTGCCTCTGAATGAACAGGCAATAAATATTCAGATCCTGACCTCAAAATCTTGGAGAACATAAGTATACATGAAAGCTTAAAGTGTGAATTTTCTTCACAATAAAACCCTAGTAGAAAACAAACTCAGTGTTAAGAATATTTTAGGTTAATATCATTTGACTTGTATGAACTTTTAAGTGCTCATAATAAACACTAATTCATATGTATATCTTAAGAATGGAGTGTAAGTAGTAACTTGAAGTGATTTTCCACCACTTATGAAGTGCACGGATCAATCAATAGCTTCACCTTTCCTTTCCTACCTTTAGTATTTCTGTTCTTTTCATTCTTTGCTTCAGGGCTTGTCAGTTAGATACACAGGTAAAAAAAGAAAGAAAAATTCTGTGTATGTGTGTTTCATAAATAAAAAACAGGGAAACAAATATGAAATATTTTAAACAAAGAAGAATATATTTTTTTAATATTATAATTAAGGTCTTGTCTGTCAGATAAACAAATTAGAAAGTTCAGCTGTGTTGTGTAAGAAATACTCAGGTTAGCAGTTGTGGAACAAATTTGTAGATACCTATTTTAAAAAACATACATTGTTGGAACTGTGAGAGAGGCATAATCAACTTACTGCTGGAGAAACTGAAGCACGTGTGATAAATTATCACTCCAGTGACCAGGAAAAACATCACAGAGAAAGAGAAAGTGACACTTTCTTTGATGCAGTTTATTTTAACGTGAAGAAAGAGCCTTCAGAGTTCTTCTAGTTGTACTTTGATTGATGGCTGTAATCTGGTTGTGTGACTATAAACTGAAAAATGTCTTTGTTGGAGATCCAAGATAATGTTGACAATTCTATAGTTTATAATGACAAATGAACTTGAGATAATTTTGGAAAATTTTACAAGTATTATTTTAAGTACCATGACTAATGATTTGCAAATTAATTATTACCATATGCTTTACTTTGAACTTAGCCTAAAAGTATTTCTATTAAATACTTAAAAATAGTCTTTTAAAAAAGAGAGCATATTTTTATCTGTGAATTTAAAAATGCTATACTTTTAAATGGAGCCCTGATAGTGCAGTGATTAAGAGTTTGGCTGCTAACCAAAAGGTTGACAGTTCGAATCCACCAGCCGCTCCTTGGAAACCCTATGGGGCAATTCTACTCTGTCCTATAGGGTTGCTATGAGTCGGAATCGACTTATCAGCAATGGAATTGTTTTTGAGTGGTTTATATTTTTAAATACGTCTCAGATATACTTAATAAATATTTCTACTAATCTATAAATTAAAAATGCATTGCTGTGTAGAAGTGAATTGTTTCATGCCATCGAGTCAATTCCGACTCATAGCGACCCTGTAGGGGTGAATAGGACATATTAAAAAAAGGATATGTTTTCACTTTTCAAGATAGTTAAACAAATTAAAATGCTCATGCCTTTAAATTAAATCATAATTTCAAAGAAAATCTGGTAATTAAGTTGATTTTTTGATTATCCAAATTTGAATAATCAGTTAATATTTAAAAAAGAACACGTTTCTTTACCCTCATTCCAACGCAAGTGGAGGTAAAGATACCCCGTAGAAAGGCAAAAAAGAATTAGCAGAGGCACAGGGAAATTTTAAACTGCTTTGCAAATTTTAGAAAGAGTAACAGAAAAAAATTGTCATTGATATTTTAAGAATATAAAAGTGTATTATTTAAACATTCCTTGTTATTAATTCCCTTATTATTTATTAAGTAAGGTATACTGTGTTTACATTATTGAGACTATTGTCATGTAATGAGTTTGGTCGGTATTCAATACTGATAAGATATATGCAAGGACTGTGCTAGACTTATGAATATTCTCTTTTAATATTATTATAACACATCATTAAAAATTACTATCCTATTTTTACTGATGAAGAAACTGAGTCTCAGAAAACTTAAGTAACTTGCATAAGATCATGGGACAGGTGGTGTCTGGTACCAGCATTTCCAAGGGCATATTTCTATCAAAGTGATTATAAAATAGAAAACTGTCTTCGAAAATACCAACACAAAGAAGAAGATGAGGATACAAAATAAGGGTTAAATAAAAGTTTAAGAAATCAGTAAGGGAATCCTGAAGCTGTCAGATTAAAGATGGGCAAGGGTTTATATAGAAGTTGGATTATAGTTTCTCAAAATCATAGCAAGTATTCAAGTCAAAACGTAATTCAATTCATCTAGGATGATCAGGAGTGGTAGAATGTAAGTTTTTGAGTTATCTAGAAATTTTGTTGTTATTTGTAGCTTTCACTTATGCACTGGATGAACAGTGGCCCTGGGAAATATTGTCCAGGCTTAAAAGTCCAGTGGAAAGCCATGATGTCATCTTTGGAATGACCTACTATAGCTAAATTCCCGATTTAAAACCTTATTGTTAGTTGCCCTCGAATCGCCTCTGGCTCATGGTGACTTTATGTGTAATAGAGTGAAACATAGTCGAGTCCTGCACCATCTTCATGATTGTTAGTACATCTGACTTCACTGTAGTGGCTATTGTGTCAATCCAGCTCATTAAGGATTTCCCTCATTTTCACTGACCCTCTACTTTACCAAACGTGATGTCCTCTTCTAGCAATTGTTCTTTCCTAATGAAGCTGCCTGATGAAATTTTGCGATCCTCCTTCTAAGGAACATCTTAGTTATATTTCATCTAAGACTGATTCGTTCGTTTTTCTGGAAGTTCACAGTATATTCAGTATTTTTGTACAACACCAAAATTTCCATGCATCAATTCTTCTCTGTCTTCTTTTTTGATTGTTCAACTTTGATATGCATATGAGATGATTGAAAAGAACATGGCTTGGATCAGAGACACTTCAGTCATCAAAGTCACATCTTTGTTTTTTAAACCTTTAAAGAGGTCTTTTGCAGTAGATTTCCCAATGTAATATGTTATTTGATTTCTTGACGGTTGTGTCCATGGATGTTGATTGTTGATCCAAGTAGAATGAAATAATTGACAACCTCATTTATAACCTCCTGGTACATAAATTGTGATGTGTGAACATAATGCAAAGGGGAGTAAAGCACTTCACCCAATGTAGTAGGCTTCCCAGTGTTGATTTCCAGGGCTGTCCTTTGAAGCGCAAGATGAGGAGCAGGTTGTTAGCGGATCATATATAGCAGGTAAAAGAAAAGATTTACATGCTTGTAGAGTTGGAATGGACTTAATGGCAACAGGTTTGGGTTTTTTTTTTTGGTTTTAGTGGATCCGGTGATGTAGTGGTTAAGAGCTTGGCTTCTAGCTACAAGCTTAGAAGTTTGAATCTACCAGCTGCTTCCTGGAAACCCTATGGGGCAGTTCTACTCTGTCCTATAGGGTTGCTGTGAGTCAGAATCAACTCTCAGGCAAGGTTTTTTTTTGTTTTGTTAGTGTTAACTGGAGTAAGAAAACCAGTGGTTAATTTCTTGTCCTTTTCACTTACAGTGCAAAATTCTTTCTGCAAGCCTCTTTAACAGACCAATTCATTTTAGTCATTAAAGACAGAAATGTTTTCTAGGGTATAGAAAATACCCAATATTCTACTTATGAGTAAACAGATTATCCACTTGTTTGAGTTCTTCATTCACTAATTCACTTGTTTATTAACTTATTTATTTGTTAATTCACTTATTTATTTAAGAAATATTTATTGGGTGACTACTCTGTGAGTTAAAGAAGCCCTGGTGCTCAGTGGTTAAGTGCTCGGCTGCTAACCAAAAGGTCTGCAGTTGGAACACATCAGCCGCTCCATGGGAGAAAGATGTAGCAATCTGCTTCCATAAAGATTACAGCCTTGGAAACCCTATGGGGCAGCTCTGTTCTGTCCTATAGGGTCAGTATGAGTCAGAATTCACTCGAGGGCAATGGGCTTGATTTGACTCTGTGGAGGAATGGTCATGATCAAGATAGGTAAATTTCCTTTTTTCAAGTAGGTTACATTTTAGCAAAGAGGAGAAAAAAATGAACTTTTAAACAAATAAAAGTAGACAATATTAAGTAGTAATGCAAATTATGGAGAAAAACAAAACAAGGTAATGGGGTAGAAAGTGATATGGCCATGGCTACTGTTTTAGAAATGGTTGACTGAAGCCCTCTGCTATAATTTTCACTTGAGAATCTGGGTTAAATGACAGAAATAGTCATATGATTATTCTAATTGATGAGTGAGTGTAAAAAAGTTATTAATTGAAATATTTTTGAACTCTTAAGGGGACACTTATTTTAATAAACTTTTAGCAAAAAATTTTCACAAGTAGAAGTACAAGAACAAAAATTTTATGGGCACAATCATTTTGAAATATAGGGCTACACAAAAAGTCTTCTAGAAGAATGGATGTCTTGGGCTGAGTTCTCTAGAGAAGCAAAACCAGGAAAGCATATAAATATATCCAGAGAGAGATTTATATCAAGGAAACAGCTCATGTGATTGTAGACGCTAAAACGTCCCAAATCCATGGATCAAGGTAGAGGCATCTTCCAGCTGACACAGCCACAGAAGCTGGTGAACCCAAGGTCGGCTGGTTGGAAAGCAGGGCTCTTGCTCACAGGCTGTGAAGGTCAATGAATTCCAAGATCAGGAAAAAAGACTGTAAAGTTTCTCCTGATTCACATAGCTGCAGGGGCTGGCGTACACAAGATCAGCAGGTCGGGGATCAGGACTCTTGCTCGCAGGCTGTGAAGATCAATGAATTCCAAGATCAACAGGTAAGCTGCTAGCTCAAGTCCCAAGAGCCGGAGGTGAGATGACAAGAGACAGCTGCTGAGGATGGAACAAGCCAAAAACTTTGGCAATGTGAGCAGGCAGGAAGTAACCAGTGGAAGGCAGAGATATGAAGCTGAGTGGAAGGTGAGCTGCCACAGGCACAGCTCTGCCGGTACCACTCAGCAGATTCCATCACGGGGGTGATCACATATCAGATTTCAACAGGGAAGAGATCACAATGTTATACAACTGCTAAAACACTGAGGATCATGGCCTAGCCAAGTTAACATACAATCTTAACCATCACAATGGATATATAAGGTAAGGGAAGGCAATGAAACAAAGGTTCACACATTCTTTTAGGTGAAATGAAGAGCAAAATAGTTTAGGACATCTACAATGGAGAAATAAATTAAAAGTCAAGAGCAGATTAACAGCAATAGGCTAGGTGGACCCAGCTATCTTTTGAAGTTAGGAAACCAGAGGTGGCCAATCAGAATGCATCCACTATTGTATGGCATATATATTTATAGTATCTTAGGATCGGAGGAAATCTTATACATCATCATCATCTATTTACACATTCTCATTTTAGAACTGAGAAATTAGAGGCACGGATGCTTTAGTAAATTTATTACGTTTAAATAACCAGTAAGTGATGTAATCAAGTTTGTATCTCTCTGGATATATATCTAGAAATTTTCTCTAAAAATTTTACCTGGACATTTTAAGATACAGTTTGGGGAAATAAAAAGATCTTCTAATAAAAAAGTTAAATTCCAATAATAAGTTTATTTTAAATTATTTGTTAAAACTATGGACAAAAATAGGTTAAAAAGGTCCTTATTTCTTATAAGAATGTTACCTTATAAAAGAAATCTGGGATCAAATTCCACCAAAAGTAGTTTCAGTATACTTCTGAAACAAACTGGATTTTCCCAGGAGCCTATTAAGAACAGATGGAAGTCAATGAAAGCTTTAATTAAGTATAAAATTATTTGATGGAAGTTTAAAAAAAAAATTGTATAAAACCATACTTGACACTTAATTTCCAATTCTCTTCATGATTGACAAGTTACATAAAAACCCTCTTGAAATGCGATCTAGTTCTCTAGCTGAAAGTAAGTATTTTGATAAACAGCAGACTTTTCTATCCCTTCTATACATTGCAATCTCTGTTGAAATTAATTTCAGAGGGGAAATTGAAACAATGTAAATAAAAAGACAAATATGGAAATTATTTGGAATTTATACCATTTCTGAGAAAAAAATTTTGTTTTTAAATAATTCTCTGAGACATGGCAATCCCATGGGTTTTTAAGCTTAAGCTCCATATTTTTATTTCTCCCATAAAGGGATACCCCATGGAATATACCCTAGTTTTTTATCAGTTATAGGAAACAAATAAATAGTAAACATAGGAATCTTCACCTAGTGGGGAAAAGGTACCCTTACTGGACTCTTGAATGGTTAAGTGCCGTTTTAAAATGCTTTTTTTGTTCTATTTGTATCTTTTTAATCCTAATATTTATAACTGCAGAAGCAAACCCTGATTCTCATTTCCTCATGCGAATAATAAGCAAAGTTTTCTCTACAAATACATATTTATTGCATTTTTACCATTCCTATTATTTTTTATATAGTTTCAAGACATTTTTTTCACTACTGATTCTATTTTATTTTCCCTACCTTGCGCTTATCTGAAGAAATAGTCAAATGAGCAGTTGTAAGTAATTAGAATGTACAAAATTATTTCATTCATTAATGTGGCAACAGCTATGATGTAATAAAATAGCTTCCACTTATGAAACAGCTAACTATTTGTGTTGGACCCTTTATCTACTTTTTGCAAATACTGATTCAGATATCAAGTTCTAAGAACATGTTATGTATTTTTTTTCCTTTGAAATACTGATACATATATGATTTCTGTCATCTGTTTAACATATATTCTTATATTTTAGAAATTCATTTCCTTACAAAGTAAAATTCCTGTTTTTCTTTTTTAATACAGACCACTCTACTGGAGATTTGTCAGATGTCAACTGTACATCTGGACACGTCTACTTTCAGCTCTATTTTGAGTGAAAAAAAATCACAACTTGTCTTTAGCAAATTATGAACAATGTGTGTACTACAATTACAAATATTACTCTGTTACATGTTGTTCTTAATTTATTAAAAATACTATTATGATGATATTTTACTCCATCATAATACTGTCAACACAAAAATTAATCATGGGATTCCATTCTAACTTTTTAACTGAATTTACAATAGCATGCACAATGGTGTCAGCCATTTCAATTTCTACAGAATGAAATTCTTAAGTATACTTTTATTATCAACATTGGATGGAAAAAACAAATCATTGTTTGATTCAATTCTGTGATTTGGTATTTTTTTGAATATCTGATAAGGCTATATAAAAATAACAATCACTTAACTGAATGAGAAGTTCTCCTGCTAATGGAGCTGACATATTAGCAATCATTGCTTCACTTTTTAAACACGTAAAAGAAAACTTGAAAACAAAAATGAGCTCAATGAATCTAGGACAGTCATTTCATGAGGCTTCAAAGAGTGATATATGAACACATCTTCTTGAGCTGTACGAGCTAAATTTTCAACTTCATATCTTAATATTAACAATTAACTTTGAAAGTAGTTGCTGATATGGTTAGTCATGTTACCGGGTCTACAGGGTTGAAGGTAATAAACATATTGTGCAAGTTATACGTTTTTTTCTCAAATTTCTTGAGAAAATCCTGTACTTAATTTTTCAGTCAACATTCATTTTTAGCTCATTGTGACTGAAAGGATTATTGAGTAATCTAAAACAATTACCATGAAATAAAACAGTTTTAGATTTTCAGTATAGAGTAAGTGACAAAAATATTGCAGCAAGAATGCCTACTGCTCCCTTTAAATTCTGTAGCAGGACTGCTCAGCCTTTTCCCCTCTCATCACAGGTATATTTTACCTATTAAAACATACATACTTACACACACACGCATATATGCACACACACACAGACAAACACACTCACCATTTTTCATTACACCTGTTTATTGGCATTCTAGAGGCTTCATGCATCTTGGAGGTTGCAGAACTACCAATATCACAGTTGTCTGGAATAATAAGGATGCATCAGGAAAGTAGCTGTTAACATTTCTTTCACCACCACCCAACATTAGAAAAATTAGCAGTCCTGCATGGCTCAAACAGTTAAGTGCTCAGGTGCTAATTGAAAGGTTGGCAGTTTGAGTCCACCCAGAAGCTTCTTGGAAGAAATGCCTTATGATATACTTTTGAAACATTACCCAATGAAAATCTTATGGAACCAACATTCTGTATTAATTGAGCTAAACTGTTGCTTAGTTTAAATGATCATGGGATAGTTTCAGTTCAAAGTTTGAAGATTATTTGAAGACTATAGATTCGGGGGTTCCCCCAGTCTCAATGGATCCAGAAAATCTGGTTTCCATAAGAATTTGACATTCTGTTCTGTATTTTTCTCCTTTGATTCAGAATTCATCTATTGGGTCCTTGTCTTAGTCATCTAGTCCTGCTATAACAGAACTACCACAAATGGATTGCTTTAACAAAGAGAAATTTATTTCTTCGCAGTAAAGTAGGCTAAAAGTTCAAATTTGGGGTGTCAGCTCCAGAGAAAGGCTTTCTCTCTCTGTCGGCCTTCTCATCAATGTTCCCCCAGACTAGGAGCTTCTCCATGCAGAGACCACAGGTCCAAAGGACACACTCTGATCCTGGCACTGCTTTCTTGGTGGTATGAGGTCTCCCTGTTTCTCTGCTCACTTCTTTCTTTTAAATCTCAAGAGATTGCCCCAGGACACAATCCAGTCTTGTAGACTGAGTCCTGCCTTACTAACATAACTGCCACCCATCCTCCCTCATTAACATCATAGAGATGAGATTTACAACATATAGGAAAATCACACAATACTAGGAATCATGGCCCAGCCAAATTGATACACACATTTTTGGGGGGATATTGTTCAATCCATGACAGTCCTCAATTAAAATGTTTAGTAATGTAGCCAGGCTAAGGAGGTAGTAGTTCATGGAGGCAATTAGACCTGCAATTATCTATATAAGATCAAATTTATAACAGTAAGTGTAAAGCACAGATAAGAACTTTAAGTGGCATAGACAGTAAAGTTAATGGTGGTGAAACACTATGGGTAGAGATAGTGAGAATGGTGACACACTGGGAAGAATGTAACCAATGGCATTGAGCTGTACATGTAGAAATTGTTGAATGGATGTATATTTTGTTGTGTATATTTTCACACACACACACACACACAAACTATGGTGCACAGTTCTACTCTGACACATACGGAGTCACTGTAAGTTGGAATCAATTTGACAGTAACTGGTTTGGTTTAGCTGTTCCCATCCAGACATACTTTCAATTATTGAGTTCATATCTGCTGTCCATAAAAACAAAGTCTTAGTTATGTTTTCTCTGGAAAGGGTCAAGGAAAGAAAGGGAGCTTACTATGGTTATCTTTCAGATTTAACTATTTATTATAGTGTGAACACTTTCCACAATATACACATATCATACATTATCAGAAAGGACGTTGGGGAAGATGGAAGTACAAAAGGACCTTTTGCCAATTTCATCCTGGTGTATTTTATACAAGTGAAGATTATTATTATTCTTTATGAAAAACAAAAATCTGGCACAAAACTATACCAGATTGATACCAGGAAAACAAGTTATCACATAGGCCTTACATTATTTGGGTTATCGCAATATACTGTATTCACCATTTCTTAAAGTGAAGTGGAGCAGAGCAGAGACCAGGCACTGTTCTAACAGTGTGGTCAGCAGGCATTTACTGCTTACAAAATAAACAGGACAGGGTTGAGCAGAACAGCACACATCATCATCAGCCAAGGTTCCCCAAGGTTAGGTTCCTATGCCAGGTTGTGATGTTACATCACATCCATGCACGTACCCCTTCACACCATGAGAAATGAACACTGGAATCTCTCTTTGGGGTTCACATACTAGAAAGCTACTATGTCTACATGCCAAAAAACACAGACAGAAAGAAAGTAGGGGAAATGCGGTAATAAAAGGGAAAAAGAAAACTCCCCTGTGGGCAATGGACATTACTTATTGCCTCATGCCCAGGATGTGTGACCATCTGATGATCATTTAGATTTACTTGGGTCAGGAACATTCCTTCCCCCTTTACCTCACTAAGAGCTCTTAACAGAGTTCTGGGTTTTCTCAGAGGGCAATCATCTCCCAGTAATGCACATACTTTGTCTTTTAGTAGCTGTTATGTCCATTAATAGCTATGGAGATCGTGAGAGAGATTATAGCACACCTGTACACCCAGCATTTCATACCAGATATTTGTACTCGGTGAGCAGAACAGCACATAGCAAACCTTCCTTATTTAGGGTCTATGTGATTTAAAGCAGTCTCTGGGTGGTACAGAGAGTTAACTTGTTTGGAGTCTAAACAAATAGGGTAGGGGAAGGATCAGCCTGGAGCACAGTTCTATTTTGACATACATGAGGGTCTCCATGAGTTGGAGTTGACTCAATGGCAACTGGTTTTATATGATTTCAAATAAGCAAATAAACAAACAAAAAACTTGTGAAAATGGCAGAAATATTTTTCCCTAATAATTTAACCTGAATTCTTTTCCAAATAAACTGATGCATTATTAGCAACTTGGCAGCTTCAAAGAGTTTTGTGACAAAAGAAATTTGTACGTCCAATTGAGATCAAAGTAAAGCCCCAATTCTGTGTAAATATTATGATGGAGTTATATAATGATTCTTACCAATAATAGAGAAACTTGAATTCATTGTCTTTCCATTGGCATCTTCCCACAAATTACACCATTTGTTATAACGAAGCAACCCTTACAGTTTGAGTCAATATAAGGGCAATAAAAATATCCAGTAGCTTTTGACAGACATTGTTCTTCAAATACTGGTTAGTGTTTGTATATTTAGGGTCAGGGGACCTCAGAAGACAATACATAGCACTCTTATACTATTATGGGCTTTATATTATAAAATTGTTTTATATTTATCTTTTGTCTTCTCAAATAGAATGTACTTTATTTTAGAAACATAATTTCACTTACTTTTTTCACTGACGATTCCCCATCACCTAACATGCATGAGAGAAATATTTGTTGAAATAATGAAATCGGCTTCTGTCTTTCCGGCTCATTTCTGTCCTCTCTTAGGTATAGCTCCAATTGTCTATTACACAAGTTGTTTGAACTAGGAAAAGCTTCGTAAAGTTTTGACTGTGTAAAAATTACTTGATCTACAGAAAACTTTAATTTCCTCTTCTAAACCGAGCTTGATACACTGGATCCATCTACCCCCATCTTATTGAATCATGATTCAATGTTAATAATTTCCTAAGATTCTGCAAAAACATTTATAGATATCTGTTCATGTTTGAATATGTACACAACCTTATATTTATTTTTAAATAATCTCATTATTATAAATAAAATCCATACTTAACAACGGTCAGAATTTCCAAAATGTAGAGAAGTATTGCATGAAAAAAAAAAAAAAGCCTTAGCTGGATCCATCATCCTTCTATCCTTCTACTCGTTTTTTCCTAGAATTAAACACTGTTAAGTATTTATTTTGTAAATTTACTGGTATAGGTTTTTTCATCTGAAAATGAGGATAATCACAGTATATAAATCACAAGGTTTTATATAAGTAGTGTTATTATGATTCCAACGATCATGAAAAGGCATGGAACGGGACAACATTTACTTCTGTTATACATAAGGTCATGACTTGACAGCCACTAACAACATTGTGATTATTTTTATTTTCAAATAATAAATCATTGGATTTATAAATTCTACTTTTCTATGTTTTGTATTAGATTCTGCTTTATTATTCTCTTCATTTTTCCTCAAACTTATAGTTATTTCTCTAAATTCTGCAGTTAAATCCTTTGTTTTTTAATTAAATCAACGCAATGTTCTCTACCACAGCTTTCACGTTGAAGCTTTAAACACAGTTTCTTCATCAAGTAATTTTCATACCTTCCAGAGGGACTTTTGGGGAGCTATATAGTCTGAGCTTTTGAATTCTTAAGAATGAAGGGCTTCATCCTGAATAATGTTTGGACTGGACAATGTTTCTGGATCACACATTTCTCCCCCAAAGGGGTATAGGACCATTCTCTAGAATTAAGTCGTTCTCTAATTAAGTGAAAAATCACCCTAACATTTTTCCTTAGGGATGTCTTTTTTCTTTCCAGATTGAATGTGTGTAGATTTCTGACTCTGTGAACACAATAAGTGCCAAGTAAAAGAAGAGCACAGCCCAGCCTCACATTCTAAGGTGTGTGGTTACCCTCAAATAACATCTCTCAAGGCAGAGGCAGGGATTATTTGAGTCCTAAGAGAAATGTATAATGGTGATTTAATCTTTTATCTAATTCAATTCATAAGAAAGAACCACAAGGTCAACAAATATTCAATGGCTTCACAGGTCGCACTAAGCCCAGATGAACAAGTGCTAGACACTAGGAAATGTTTTAGAGTTTAGGCTTTTCTTGCTGCTCAATGAAGCCTGGTTTTAGAGAAAATATTTTTAGCACATAAATGAGTGATGTGTGGGGCTAACAACACTTCACACACATATCTGATATAGAGTTCTGGGAATAGAGGACAATTTATCTTATTTCAGGAAAATGAAAGAAGAAAAAAAGCTAAATCATGCAAAACACAATGAATTTTAGGAATTGGAGTGGGCTTTTGTGATAAAAAGAAAAAGATAAAATTTTAATGAAAATAGAGTCTGAGGCAAAGCTAGATATCAATGCATTATTAGAGGGGTACAATTTAAGGGAAGCCGAAATGAGAAAATGTGAAAGTAAGGCAGCGAAGCAGGGTGCATTACAGAACTGGCTTCACAAGAAATCACAGCTGGTTGTTTCATTGTTGGCAAAGTCTTCAAATAAGCTATAGAAAAACATTGTGTCTCAGAACAGAAAATTGAGAGGAAACTAGATGATCAATTTATCTGAGGCCTTCTTCCCTTCCCCTATTTCTCTTTGATCAGTGTTTGCCCAAGAGGCTTCAACTCCCTTGCACTTCTGAACTTTGTTAGCCATACTATCTGGACATCTTTTGGGAAATGGGGAACCTCCATGTATGAAGTCAGATTAGACTTAAGCACTGGATTTGCTTTAGCACCGCCATGGCAGGTGCAATAGAGAAGGACAGGCAAACTCTTTCTGTATTGGGCCAAATAAATATTTTAGATTTTGTGTGCCATAAGGTATCTTGCTGTTGTAGCAAGAAAGCAGTCATAGACACTATATAGACAAATGGCATGGCTATGTTCCAATAAAACTTCATTTACAAACACAGATGGCAGAACTAATATGGCCCATGGGCTATAGTCTACAGAACCCTGCAATAGAGAATATATTAATGTTAATCTATAGTCTGGAGGAGACTGAGGCAACTAGTCAGGACGTTACAACAGTGGAAACATATCACTATGCTAGATATGTAAAAATAAAGTTACATCAAAGTAAATTGGATAAAAATTTAATAATATATTTCATCAGTCCTAACACAAAAGAATATAGATTATGGATTTAAAACAAGATATTAAAAGAAAAGTGATACATGTGTTAAATAATGAGGGGGAAGAAACCTGAATAAACTTGAAAAAATAAATGAATTATAAAGTTAAAATAAAAGTAGAAATCCACATTAAAAAAAAAAAGTAAAAATTTTGGAGTTCTCTCTAAAATCCTTGGCATGGTAAAAAATACTGATAAATTCCAAAATGTAAGAGCAACAATATGAGAAAAGAAAATAAATGTAGAAAAGGAGCTAGAGAAGATATAAAATAAAAATATTTGATTTTCAGTGTAGAATAATAGTGTCCCTGAAGAACGAAACCCCAAAATTGATAAGAAGCAACCATCACACATAAAATTGATGATGAATTTGCAATAGAAGACCTGAGTCTTCAAATCTAACTAGATCAGTGTGTTTCATAAAAAATTAATGGAAAACATTCATACCTTGTCTACTTTAAAAAATTCAGTGTTAAAGACGTTTTTATAGCATCCAGCCAGAACAAAATGGTTACCCACAATGCAATCTAAGTCAGACTTTCATATTCTTTATATGTAAAACTATACACAAGTTCTTAAAGCAAGCTTTGCACTACCTTTTTTCATATGTTGCTGTTAAAAAAAAAATAGCAAAGTAGGTTTACAAAAATACGTCCCGGATGAAGGGAGCTGTTGGTAAACAATCGTAGAACATGCTTGTTATTTGCATAAAAATATGATAATAGTGAGATTGTGCTAATCGCTATAACATATAGACCCTAAATGGAATGGCATCACACAATATGAAACAGTCATTCAAGGATTTAAACCTTGGCATGCAACCATCCTTTACGGTCTCCTTATCACCTAGGCAACAGATAGGGGACACCGAATTCCTAAAGCAGGCATGCCGAATTCTTATTAGCCTTGACCAAGAAGTGATACTCACAGTTTCTATTCACATTTCCAGAGCAGGAACATAGATATGTGGCCATGCATGAAAGCAAGGGGTCTGGAAAACTGTAGTCTATGTGCTCAGGAAGATGAGATTGATTTTAATGAATATCAAACAGCTTCTCTGTCACATCTACATACTTGTGGTGAGTGAGGCCCACTTAAGGAAGGTGGCTGCTTTCCAGAATGAGAATTGCTTCCCACCATCTCCATGACTACCCATGACCACTTAATTGTACATAAAGTATGCACCCCTGGGAGGTGGTTTCTCCTGGTGAATTTTACCCACTGTATCATTAATCAGAAAATAAGGCTTACACATTAATCTTGTAGCTACAAGAGGGGAAGAAATTTCCTTTCTAGCAATGCACCTCTGGTCACAGGACTGCTGTTGTTAGTGCAGTAGAGTTGGTTCCGACTCCTAGCAGACCCTACGCACAACAAAACAAAACACTGTCTGCTCCTGCGCCACCCTTACAATCTTGCTGTGTTTGAACCCATTGTTGCAGCCACTGTGTGAATCTATCTCGTTGAGGGTCTTCCTCTTTTCCCTGACTCTCTACCAAACATGAAGTCCTTCTCCAGGGACTGGTCCCTCCTGATAATATGGAGCCTTATGATTGCAGAAGAGATTTCCTGTGTCAGCTCACCCTGGGAGGACCGTCTGAGGGGACCACTCAATGATGAACCTTATGCCATGCATCTTCATCCTAACCACTATGTAAGTAAATAAAAACTTGTAAAATGCCACTGGTCGATGTTAATTACTGAGAGCTACAACCCTCTACAAGCACATTTTTCACTATGGATTATTCCTTTTTTTTTTTTTTTAACCAAAATGTAACCATAGATTTGCAGTGTATTTTGAAGTTTACTACTGAGGCATCCTTCCTGGAAGGAAAAAAAAAATTAACGAGAAATGTATTTTTTAATGAAAAGAATTCACAGAAATTGTAATCAGAAAGTTATTTGATATGACTTGTAGTGAGAGTTAAAATCAATGCATATGTTAAGTTAAACACAAATAAATGTTGAAAATTGTCTTGCAAAAGAATGGCTCATAGTAATGTGTCTATCTGAAAATATATGTCTGATATAAATAATGAGAAGAATTTATATAATAATTTGAATCTATAAGGCATGGTTAAATGAACTAATATAGGGTTGAATAAAAGAAGGCTCCAAATTCAAATCTAAATTTGTTCCTCTATCTGAAGTCAAGCATTGCCTTACTTTTTATTTGTTTAATACAGGTTTAAGTACCTAAATGCAAAAATAATTATTTTTTTTTATTTTTTATTGTACTTCAGGTGAAGGTTTACAGAACAAATAGTTTCTTATTAAACAGTAGAACACATATTGTTTTATGACATTGGTTAACAACCCCACAACATGTCAACCCTCTCCCTTCTTGGCCTACAAAAATAATTTTTACCTTACAAACACTAAAAGCAAAAAAAACAAAAGATAAAAATATAGAAGATGTGGAAAAAGCATAATATAGAAAAATCAAAAACCAAAAAATGCATTGCTGTCGAGTCGATTCCGACTTATAGCAACCCTACAGGATACAGTAGAACTGCCCCATAGAGTTTCCAAGGAGCGCCTGGTGGATTCGAACTGCCGACCTTTTGGTTAGCAGTGGTAGCTCTTAACCACTACGCCACCAGGGTTTCCCTATATAGAAAAACAGGTGGTATAAATAATGTTAAAATTAGCATATGTGTCAATAATATATTTCCAAGTGGCTAATCTCCCGTTAAGGAGCCTTGGTAGTGCCATGGTTAAGCATTTGGCTGCTAACTGAAAGGCCAGAGGTTTGAACCCACCAGCCACTCCACAAGAGAAAGATGTGGTACTCTATTTCCAGAAAGATTACAGCCCTGGAAACCTATGAGCAGTTTTACTCTGTCCTGTAGGGTCCCTATGAATCAGATTCAATGACAACTGGTTTGGTTTTCAGTTACTCTCCCTTTATATTTATAAAGCTTTATTTATTACCTAATCTGCAGTCTAATTTCACTATCAAGTTTTTTCAATTAACTTGCTCTTAAAATATATGAGTTTAATTATGGTTTAATATTATCAACAAAATAATCGAAGTAATGTTTCTTGAGGTTCCCTTTTTAATCTAATTTATTCAAATTCCATTTTCAGAGTATCAGTAGGATGGATGTCTAGTTTACGGCACCAGTTCTATTTTCCATCTGCCCGAGAGGCTTGGAGAGAGATCTGGAGGAAAGGTCATCTTTAGTAAGAGATCTTCGACTGTTCTGTGGATGCTAAAATCCTTCCTTCCTAGGGTAATTTTCAATATGCCACTGTTTTTGGACTCCACTTGATGTATTACTGCTTGTTACATCTTCCATTTATGTTGTACCTCAAGCTCAGATACTTATGTGAATTATCATGACAAGTTATTATCTTTTATGGAAGACCCTCCGTTCTGGTTTTGTTTTAGGTTTATTTATTCAACTTGATTTAATCAAAATATTTAATTACATAATTTTAATTATTAACAAATATTTAGTTAATTATAGATTAATTCAATTAATTTAATTTTTGATAAGTATTAATTTAACTAATAATTGAATTTATTTAATTCCACCTGCTCTTTCATTCCCATCTCAAATAGAAGATCATTTGAATAATCGATATGTATCATTTAATCTGTATACATTATCATATTGTTGCATTTTTCATGTTTAATTCGCCTAAATAATATTGTACTACAGGCCTCATTTTGTTTCTTAATTTTTCACTCATTGCTGTTTATTTACATCTAGCTTTTGGCTTTATTTGCTGCGTAGTTTTACATTTTTGTATTCTGTGGAGAAGTATATAAGGTGATTTTCTTTTTCTCTTCAATGCTTGTAGAGTCCTTCCATAAAGAACTCAGCAATCTGATGCTAGTTTTTCATTATGGGAAGGTTTTATATACGGTTTTAATTTATGAAGTTGTTGTATGACTAAACATTTTTTATGTTACTCTTGAGTCAGTTTTGGTAAGTTTATTGTTTGTTTTAGTTTTGTTGGAAAATATCTTGATTATATCATATAGTTACCTTTTTAATTTCTGATACATCACAATAATGTCTACTATTTCATTTCTAATATTTTTATTCTTTCAATTATTTTTTTCCTGATCAATCTCTTTTGGCATCTGACTATTCTAGTAATCTTTTTAAGAAAATTAATTTGAGTTATTTTATAGTCCCTGTAGAGTACTTGCTTTCTATTTTATCATCTTATACTCTTTATTCTTTTATTTTCTACTTTCTTTAGATTTATTGAGCTGTACTTTTATTATTAAAAACATTTTCTTTTTATGTTATTTTGATGTATGTTATACTCACTTATTTTCAGCCTTTCCCAGTATAAACATGCAAGCCATGGTGTGATGGCATTTAAAAAGAAAATAAAAAAAACATTGAGAATTTTGACTACAGCTTTGTATATGCTCTCACTGTGGTCAAATTCAAGCTACCTATGGGATGTCAACGAGCTGGCACTCACAAGTGGATATTAGCTGTCTTTAACCTATTTCTTCATGTACATTTCTGTCTCAGGAGTGTTGCTGCATCCCATAAAATTAGAAATATATCATTTATGTTTTCATACATTATTAAATTATTTTTATAATTTTATTATAATTCATTTTTTGATTTGATAGTTATCTAGATTTTTTATAAAAATAGATGAGGTTTCTCTAGTTATCTTGTCATGTAAATTTATATTTATTTGTAATTAATCAGAGAGTATGAGTTTTATAATACTAATTTATGAATATTTTTGAGACTTGCTTTATGATCTAGCGTGTGGTTACTTTCAGTTTTTTAATGTACTGAGAAGAATTCTTATTCCCCAGTTTGGGCGTGCAAAATTCTATGTATGTTTACAAGATTGATTTCTGTAAGTTTGCTTAAATGTTTTGATTAAACAATTATCTTAATTTACCAGTTACTCAAAGAAGATTGTTCTAATATCAGTGCTGCTTTGTAAATATTCAGGTAAAATTATTGGATACGCAGAAGTTTAAAATTAACATAGCTTCCTGATGAAGGTATATTTCAATCATTATGTATTTCCCTTTTTGTCTCTGTTATTGCTGTTTTAGCCTTAAAGTCTATTGTGGTTGATATTTATAAAGTTATAAAACCAAACCAAACCTGTTGCCGTCGAGTCCATTCTGACTCATAACGACCCTATAGAACAGAGTAGAACGGCCCCACAGGGTTGCCAAGAAGCCCCTGGTGGATATGAGCTGCCAGTCTTTTGGTTAGCAGCTGTAGCTCTTAACCACTATGCCACCAGGGTTTCCTATAAAGTTATACATCCTTTATTTTGTTGTATTTTTGTTTGCTTGTGTTTTGTTATCCTGTTACATATTTTTTGTACAACATAAATGATATCTTTATTCCCTAATTTTAAAAACTTTAAGTAATGTTTCTGTGGTGGTTGTCATCTATTTTGCTATAGAATCCCAGTTTTATTTCTGTCTCCTGTAATGCCATTGGTAAACATCTATTTTCTCAGCTTAATCATTCACTCATCGTAAGTCAGTTTCATTTAACTGTCCCTTCTTATTAATATTAAGAATTCTCCCATTCAACACATTCTGTGTGGATTCATGAATGGGCTTAAATTTTGGGATTATTATACTAACCCTCTAGTGACTTTATATTAAATATATTTCTAACCTCAAAATGAAAACCAGCATGTTAGCTATTGTTTCTAAAGACAATTCTGCACCACTTTCAAAATCCCCAAACAGAAATGAGGTAGTTTTTTGAAGCAGATTAACATTTCGTTCATCTTGTGAGCATTTAATATTCTATATCAGAAAGTATCATAGATAGAAGTTGTTGTTTTTTTTTTTTCCCCATGTTGTGAACTAAAGAATGAGTGTGTTCCAATAGGAGCTGACTTGCAATGTTGTGGCTCTGCTTTCATCTGCTATGGAGGATTTTATCATGGTATCTCTCCTCAGTGAAGATGGTATTCAGAAGTTCAGCTTAGATTCAGCCAGTGGAAAAAAAAAAGTTTAAATAAATTATCTAATGTGTTCTGCATTAGCAAAATTGTATTCATTTCTGTGTAAATTTGCTTAATTGTATTAATACATATAAGAAATGATCCATAAACAAGTCAGTCATATCTGATGCAGAAGACATAAAACACCATTTTCATATTCAGACTTCCTTTGAAAAGCAGATGTTTAATTCATGGTAATTAATTTACAATAATTGCATGTCATTAATAGGAGAGTATTTGTTAACCCGTGGAATGTAATTACAATGACTTGCTATTGATTCTCTGACAAATCAAGATAGATTGTGTAGCTGATCTTCAATGTCACTGACACAAAATTTAAAAGTTGAAAGTGGATTAATAAGCAAGCTAAATTTCCCAGAATTAGTAATCACAACCATAATCAATTTTTAAGGAACAAAGCCTTGCCAAATTCATAGCTTCCATTTTTTCAAAATATTTATATTTATGATATAATGTTAGATTTCTAAAAATATTTTAATCAAATAACTTAGCTGATCTGTATCATATAAAATGACTAATTTAACTGACCATTGCTATTTGTTTTATTCTTTTTTGTATGAAAACAAGTTGTTAAAAAAGATTATTAAAATAGATACACTTTTATAAATATAATATGTTCTAATTATCACATTTTAGAAAACTAACAATATTCACATATGTTTAAATGATATAATGTCATCATCACTTAAGGATTGTAGAGTGATTCTTTGAAATTCATTTGTTGATATAGGCAACAGAAGAGTCAATATTTGTAGAATGAATCAACCACATGGAGGGTTCCAATTTGATAGAGTTTGAGAGGATGTTTTCCTTGACTCAATATTTGTCTGAATTCTCGCTCAATTCTAAGGTTCAAAATCAAGAAAAAACCTATAATGGAAGAGCTGTTCTTCTAACAGGTAATTTTATATCGTAATATGTGGAACATACACAGGGCTTAATTTAGTCATTACTTTTATTATTATTAAAGGTCCAAATTCCTAGCTATCTACTTGATACATCCTAATTCAGAAAAATACAGTCACCTAAATGGGACAAGATATTAACAAGAACAGAAAGGCCTAGCTTGCAGTAGAATACCTTCTATCTTAAATCCGTTAACGTTTAACTTTTTATTTACATAAAAAACAATAGAGCATGTAATAGAAGAAGGGCATTTTTTAAAAACCTGGAGGTAGTGTTTATATTCCTGACACAGATTCAGCTTCTTCAAAATTAATGTAGGAGGCATGAGACAGGTAAAGCAAGGAGGATATAAGCCGGAAACCTCTTGAGGTGTTATGACCAACAGTAGCTTCTAGAGAGCACAAAGGCCAACACGTCAAAATTCATCAGCCAACATCATCCTAAATGGAAAGACTTTAAAAGCATTCCCCTTGATAATGAGCATCAGACAAGGATGGCCTTTATCACCACTCTTATTCAACATTGTACTGGAGGTCCTAGCCAGAGCAATTAGGCTAGAAAAAGAAATAAAGGGCATTCAGATTGGTAGAGAAGAAGTCAAAATATCTCTATTTGCAGATGATATGATCTTATACACAGAAAATCCCAAAGAATCCACAAGAAAACTACTGGAACTAATAGAAGATTTCAGCAAAGTATCAGGATACAAGATAAATATACAAAAATCAGTTAGATCCCTCTACACCAACAAACAGAACTTCGAAGAGGAAATCACCAAATCAATACTATTTACAATCGCCCCCAAGAAGACAAAATACTTAGGAATAAACCTAACCAGAGATGTAAAAGACCTATACAATGAAAACTACAAGTCACTACTGTAAGAAACCAAAAGAGACCGGCATAAGTGGAAAAGTATACCTTGCTCATGGATAGGAAGACTCAACATTGTGAAAATGTCATTTCTACCCAAAGCGATCTACAGATACAGTGCAATCCTGATCCAAATTCCAGTGGCAATTTTTAATGAGAAGGAGAAAAAAATCGCCAACTTCATATGGAAAGTGAAGAGGCCCAGGAAAAGTAAGGCATTACTGAAGGAAAAAAACAAAGTGAGAGGCCTCACACTACCTGATTTTAGAACCTACTATACCGCTGCGGTAGTCAAAACAGCCTGGTACTGTACTACAGCAACGGATACATAGACCAATGGAACAAAATTGAGAATCCAGACATAAATTCATCCAGCTATGAGCATCTATGAGCAGCTGATATTTGACAAAGACCCAAAGTCCATTAATTGGGGAAAAGATAGTCTCTTTAACAAATGGTGCTGGCATAACTGGTTATCCATCTGCAAAAGACTGAAAAAAGACCCATACCTCACACCATGCACAAAAACTAACTCAAAATGGATCAAAGAACTAAATATAAAATTGAAAACAATAAAGATCATGGAAGAAAAAATAGGGACAATGCTAGGAGTCCTAATCTATAGCATAAACAGAATATGAACCATAAGTAAAAATGCAGAA